>NW_025728127.1:364532-729065 GCF_021461385.2 Schistocerca piceifrons | reverse complement strand
CCTGTGAGACCGGTTTTAGATTCCGATGCTTTACTTCAGGTTTACTGTATCCCTCTGACATTCTTATTGACGATGAAACACAGAAATTGCATCGGAATTAAATACAAAAGGCACAATGCCGACTTAAGTACAAGAAGACTGACTCTTCATACTGTCAATGCTTTGAACTATTCCTGTGACACTAGATATAGATTCCGATGCTTCACTTCAGGATTACTGTATCCCTCTGACCTTCTTATCGGCGATGAAACACAGAAATTGCATCTTAATTAAATACAATAGGCACAATGCCGACCTAAGTACAAGAAGACTGACTCTTCTTACTGTCTATGGTTTGAACTATACCTGTGACACTAGTTATACATTCGAATGCTTCACTTCAGGGTTACTGTATCCCTCTGACCTTCTTACTGACGATCAAACACAGAAAATTCATCGGAATTAAATACAAAAGGCACAATGCCGACTCAAGCACAAGAATACTGGCTCTTCTTACTGTCTATGTTTTGAACCATTCCTGTGACACTAGTTATAGATTACGATGCTTCACTTCAGGTTTACTGTATCCAGCTGACCTTCTTATTGACGACGAAGTACAGAGATTGCATCGGCATTAAATACAAAAGGCACAATTGCCGACTTAAGTACAAGAAGACCGACTCTTCTTCCTGTCTATGTTTGATGCATTCCTGTGACACTAGTTATAGATTCCGATGCTTCACTTCAGTTTTACTGTATCCCTCTGACCTTCTTATTGACGATCAAACACAGAAATTTCATCGGAATAAAATACAAAAGGCACAATGCTGACTCAAGTACAAGAAGAATGTTTCTTCTTACTGACTATGTTTTGAAACATTCCTGTTACCCTAGTTATAGATTCCGATGCTTCACATCAGGTTTACTGTATCCAGCTGACCATCTTATTGACGATGAAACACAGAAATTGCATCGCAATTAAATACATCATTCACAAAGCCGACCTATGTACAAGAAGACTGACTCTTCTTACTGTCTATGTTTTGAACCATTCCTGTGACACTAGTAATAGATTCCGATGCTTCACTTCAGTTTTACTGTATCCCTCTGACGTTCTTATTGACGATGAAACATAGATATTGCATCGGAAGTAAATGCAAAAGGCACAATGCTGACTCAAGTACAGGAAGGCTGACTCTTCTTACTGTCTATGATTTGTACCATTCCTGTGTCACTAGTTATAGATTCCGATGCTCCACTACAGGTTTACTGTTTCCCTTGGACCTTCTTATTGACGACGAAACACAGAAATTGCATCGGAATTAAACAGAAAAGGCACAATGCCGACTTAAGTACAAGAAAACTGATTCTTCTTCCTGTCTATGTTTTGAACCATTCCTGTGGCACTAGATATAGATTCCGATGCTTCACTACAATTTTACTGTATCCCTCTGACCTTCTTATTGACGATAAAACACAGAAATTGCATCGGAATTAAATACAAAAAGCACAATGCCGACTTAAGTACAAGAAGTCTGGCTGTTCTTACTGTCTATGATTTGAACCTTTCCTGTGAGACCGGTTTTAGATTCCGATGCTTCACTTCAGGTTTACTGTATCCCTTGGACTTTCTTATTGACGACGAAACACAGAAATTGCATGGGATTTAAATAGAAAAGGCACAATGCCGACTTAAGTAGAAGAAATTTGAGTCTTCTTCCTGTCTATGTTTTGAACCATTCCTGTGACACTAGTTATAGATTCCGATGTTACACATCAGGTTTACTGTATCCAGCTGACCATCTTATTGACGATGAAACACAGAAATTGCATCGCAATTAAATACAAAATTCACAATGCCGACATAAGTACAAGAAGACTGACTCTTCTTACTGTCTATGTTTTGAACCATTCCTGTGACACTAGTTATAGATTCCGATGCTTCACTTCAGTTTTACTGTATCCCTCTGACGTTCTTATTGACGATGAAACATAGATATTGCATCGGAAGTAAATACAAAAGGCACAATGCCGACTCACGTACAAGAAGGCTGCCTCTTCTTACTGTCTATGTTTTGTACCATTCCTGTGTCACTAGTTATAGATTCCGATGCTCCACTTCAGGTTTTCTGTATCCCTTGGACCTTCTTATTGACGACGAAACTCAGAAATTGCATCGGAATTAAATAGAAAAAGCACAATGCCGACCTAAGTACAAGAAGACTGACTCTTCTTACTCTCTATGTTTGAACCATTTCTGTGACAATAGTTATAGATTCAGATGTTTCACTTCAGTTTTACTGTATCCCTCTGACCTTCTTATTGACGATGAGACACAGATATTGCATCGGAATTAAATACAAAAGGCACAATGCTGACTTAAGTACGAGAAGACTGACTCTTCCAACTGTCTATGTTTTGAACCATTCCTGTGACACTAGTTATAGATTCCGATGGTTCACTTCAGGTTTACTGTATCCCTCTGACCGTCTTATTGACGATGAAACACCGAAATTGCAACGGAATTAAATAGAAAAGGCACAATGCCGACTTAAGTTCAAGAAGACGGACTCTTCCTACTGTCTATGGTTTGAACCATTCCTGTGACACTAGTTTTCGATTCCGATGCTTCACTTCAGGTTTACTGTATCCTTGGACCTTGTTATTGACGACGAAACACAGACATAGCATCGGAATTAAATAGAAAAGGCACAGTGCCGACTTAAGTACAAGTAAACTGATTCTTCTTCCTATCTATGTTTTGAACCATTCCTGTGACACTAGTTATAGATTCCGATGCTTCACTTCAGGTTTACTGTCTCCAGCTGACCATCTTATTGACGTTGAAACACAGAGATTGCATCGCAATTAAACACAAAAGGCACAATGCCGACCTAAGTACAAGAAGACTGACTCTTCTTACTGTGTATGTTTTGAACCATTCCTGTGACACTAGTTACAGATTCCGATGCTTCACTTCAGTTTTACTGTATCCCTCTGACCGTCTTCATGACGATGAATCACAGATACTGCATCGGAAGTAAATACAGAAGGCACAATGCCGACTCAAGTACAAGAAGGCTGACTCTTCTTACTGTCTATGTTTTGTACCATTCCTGTGACACTAGTTATAGATTCCGATGCTCCACTTCAGGTTTACTGTATCCCTTGGACATTCTTATTGACGACGAAACACAGAAATTGCATCGGAATTAAATACAAAAGGCACAATGCCGACTTAAGTACAAGACAACTGACTCTTCTTACTGTCTATGTTTTGAACCTTTCCTGTGGGACCGGTTCTAGATTCCGATGCTTCACTTCAGGTTTACTGTATCCCTTGGACCTTCTTATTGACGACGAAACAGAAAAATTGCAACCGAATTAAATAGAAAAGGCACAACGCCGACATAAGCACAATAAAACTGACTCTTCTTACTATCTGTGTTTTGAACCATTCCTGTGACACTGGTTAGATATTCCGATGCTTCACTTCAGGTTTACTGTATCCCTCTGACCTTTATATCGACGATGAAACACAGAGATTGCATCTTAATTAAATGCAAAAGGCACATTGCCGACTTAAGTACAAGATGAGTGACTTTTCTTACTGTCTATGGTTTGAACCATTCCTGTGACACTAGGTATAGATTCAGATGCTTCACTTCAGGGTTACTGTATCCCTCTGACCTTCTTACTGACGATCAAACTCAGAAATTGCATCGGAATTAAATACAAGAGGCACAATGCCGACTCAAGTACATGAAGACTGGCTCCTCTTACTGTCTATGTTTGAACCATTCCTGTGACACTAGTTATAGATTCGGACGCTTCACTTCCGTTTTACTGTATCACTCTGACCTTCTTATTGACGTTGAAACACAGAAATTGCATCGGAATTAAATACAAAAGGCACAATGCCGACTCAAGTACAAGTAGCCTGTCTCTTCTTACTCTCTATGATTTGAATCATTCTTGTGACACTAGTTATAGATTACGATGCTTCACTTCGGGTTTACTGTATGCCTGTGACCCTCTTATTGACGATGAAACACAGAAATTGCATCGGAATTAAATACAAAAGGCACAATGGCGACTCAAGTACAATAAGCCTGTCTCTTCTTACTGTCTATATTTTGAATCATTCTTGTGACACTAGTTATAGATTCCGATGCTTCACTTCAGCTTTACTGTATCCCTCTGACCGTCGTATTGACGATGAAACACAGAAATGGCATCGGAATTAAATACAAAACGCACAATGCCGACTTAAGTACAAGAAAACAGACTCTTCTTAATATCTATTTTTTGAAAAATTCCTGTGACACTAGTTACAGATTCCGATGCATCACTTCAGGTTTACTGTATCCCTCTGACCATCTTATTGACGATGAAACTCAGAAAATGCATCGGAAATAAATAGAAAAGGCACAATGCCGACTCAATTACAAGAAAACTGACTCTTCTTACTGGCTATGTATGAACCATTCCTGTGACACTAGTTATAGATTCCGATGCTTCTCTTTGGGTTTACTGTATCCCTCTGACCTCCTTATTGACGATGAAATACAGAAATTGCATCGGAATTAAATACAAACGGCACAATGCCGACATAAGTACAAGAAAACTGACTCTTCTTACTCTCTATATTTGAACTATTCCTGTGACACTAGTGATAGATTCCGATGCATCACTTCCGGTTTACTGCATCCCTCTGACGTTCTTATTGACGATGAAACACAGAAATTGCATCGGAATTAAATAAAAACGCACAATGCCGACTCATGTTTAAGGAGACTGGTTCTTCTTACTGTCTATGTTTTGAACCTTTCCTGTGAGACTGGTTTTAGATTCCGAAGCTTCACATCAGGTTTACTGTACCCTTTGGACCTTCTTATTGACGCCGAATAACAGACATTGCATCGGAATTACACACAAAAAGCACAATGACGACTTAATTACAAGAAAACTGACTCTTCTTACTGTCTATGGTTTGAACCATTCCTGTGACACTTGTTATATATTCCGATGCTTCACTTCAGGTTTACTGTATCCCTCTGACCTTCTTATTGACGATGAAACACAGAAATTGCATCGGAATGAAATACAATAGGCACAATGCCGACATAAGTACAAGAAACCTGTTTCTTCTTACTGTTTATGTTTTGAACCATTCCTGTGACACTAGTTATAGATTCCGATGCTTCACTTCAGGTTTACTGTATCCCTGTGACCCTCTTATTGACGATGAAACACAGAAATTGCATCGGAATTAAATACAATAGGCCCAATGCCGTCTTAAGTACAAAAAACTGACCCTTCTTACTGTCTATGTTTTGAACAATTCCTGTGACACTAGTTATACATTCCGATGCTTCACTTCAGTTTTACTGTATCCCTCTGACCTTCTTATTGACGATGAAACACAGAAATTGCATCGGAATGAAATACAATAGGCACAATGCCGACATAAGTACAAGAAACCTGTTTCTTCTTACTGTTTATGTTTTGAACCATTCCTGTGACACTAGTTATAGATTCCGATGCTTCACTTCAGGTTTACTGTATCCCTGTGACCCTCTTATTGACGATGAAACACAGAAATTGCATCGGAATTAAATACAATAGGCCCAATGCCGTCTTAAGTACAAAAAACTGACCCTTCTTACTGTCTATGTTTTGAACCATTCCTGTGACACTAGTTACAGATTCCGATGCATCACTTCAGGTTTACTGTATCCCTCTGACCTTCTTATTGACGATGAACCACAGAAAATGCATCGGAAATAAATACAAAAGGCACTATGCCGACTCAAGTCCAAGAAAACTGACTCTTCTTACTGGCTATGTTTGAACCATTCCTGTGACACTAGTTATAGATTCCGATGCTTCTCTTCCGGTTTACTGTATCCCTCTGACCTCCTTATTGACGATGTTATACAGAAATTGCATCGGAATTTAATACACACGGCACAATGCCGACTCAAGTACATGAAGACTGGCTCCTCTTACTGTCTATGTTTGAACCATTCCTGTGACACTAGTTATAGATTCGGACGCTTCACTTCCGTTTTACTGTATCACTCTGACCTCCTTATTGACGATGAACACAGAAATTGCATCGGAATTAAATACAAAAGGCACAATGCCGACTCAAGTACAAGTAGCCTGTCTCTTCTTACTCTCTATGATTTGAATCATTCTTGTGACACTAGTTATAGATAACGATGCTTCACTTCGGGTTAACTGTATCCCTGTGACCCTCTTATTGACGATGAAACACAGAAATTGCATCGGAATTAAACTCAAAAGGCACAATGGCGACTCAAGTACAATGAGCCTGTCTCTTCTTACTGTCTATATTTTGAATCATTCTTGTGACACTAGTTATAGATTCCGATGCTTCACTTCAGGTTTACTGTATCCCTCTGACCGTCGTATTGACGATGAAACACAGAAATGGCATCGGAATTAAATACAAAACGCACAATGCCGACTTAAGTACAAGAAAACAGACTCTTCTTAATATCTATTTTTTGAAAAATTCCTGTGACACTAGTTACAGATTCCGATGCATCACTTCAGGTTTACTGTATCCCTCTGACCATCTTATTGACGATGAAACTCAGAAAATGCATCGGAAATAAATAGAAAAGGCACAATGCCGACTCAATTACAAGAAAACTGACTCTTCTTACTGGCTATGTATGAACCATTCCTGTGACACTAGTTATAGATTCCGATGCTTCTCTTTGGGTTTACTGTATCCCTCTGACCTCCTTATTGACGATGAAATACAGAAATTGCATCGGAATTAAATACAAACGGCACAATGCCGACTTGAGTACAAGAAAACTGACTCTTCTTACTGTCTATTTTTGAACTATTCCTGTGACACTAGTTATAGATTCCGATGCTTCACTTCAGTTTTACTGTATCCCTTAGTCCTTCTTATTGACGATGAAACACAGAAATTGCACCGGAATTAAATACAAAAGGCACAATGCCGACTTAAGTACAAGAAAACTGACTCTTCTTACTGGCTATGTTTGAACCATTCCTGTGACACTAGTTATAGATTCCGATGCTTCACTTCAGTTTTACTGTATCCCTTAGTCCTTCTTATTGACGATGAAACACAGAAATTGCATCGGAATTAAATACAAAGGGACAATGCCGACTCAAGTACAAGAAGCCTATCTCTTCTTACTGTCTATGTTTTGACCCATTCCCGTGACACTAGTTATAGATTCCGATGTTTCACTTCAGGTTTACTGTATTCAGCTGTCCTTCTTATTGACGATGAAACACAGAAATTGCATCGGAATTAAATACAAAAGGCACAATACCGACTTAAGTACAAGACGACTGACTCTTCTTACTGTCTATGTTTTGAACCATTCCTGTGACACTAGTTATAGATTCGGACGCTTCACTTCCGTTTTACTGTATCCCTCTGACCTTCTTATTGACGATGAAACACAGAAATTGCATCGGAATTAAATACAAAAGCACAATGCCGACTCAAGTACAAGTAGCCTGTCTCTTCTTACTCTCTATGATTTGAATCATTCTTGTGACACTAGTTATAGATTACGATGCTTCACTTCGGGTTTACTGTATCCCTGTGACCCTCTTATTGACGATGAAACACAGAAATTGCATCGGAATTAAATACAAAAGGCACAATGGTGACTCAAGTACAAGAAGCCTGTCTCTTCTCACTGTCTATATTTAGAATCATTCTTGTGACACTAGTTATAGATTCCGATGCTTCACTTCAGGTTTACTGTATCCCTCTGACCGTCGTATTGACGATGAAACACAGAAATGGCATCGGAATTACATACAAAACGCACAATGCCGACTTAAGTACAAGAAAACAGACTCTTCTTAATATCTATTTTTTGAAAAATTCCTGTGACACTAGTTACAGATTCCGATGCATCACTTCAGGTTTACTGTATCCCTCTGACCATCTTATTGACGATGAAACTCAGAAAATGCATCGGAAATAAATAGAATAGGCACAATGCAGACTCAATTACAAGAAAACTGACTCTTCTTACTGGCTACGTTCGAACCATTCCTGTGACACTAGTTATAGATTCCGATGCTTCTCTTTGGGTTTACTGTATCCCTCTGACCTCCTTATTGACGATGAAATACAGAAATTGCATCGGAATTAAATACAAACGGCACAATGCCGACTTAAGTACAAGAAAACTGACTCTTCTTACTGTCTATTTTTGAACTATTCCTGTGATACTAGTGATAGATTCCGATGCATCACTTCCGGTTTACTGTATCCCTCTGACCTTCTTATTGACGATGAAACACAGAAATTGCATCGGAATTAAATAAAAACGCACAATGCCGACTCATGTTTAAGGAGACTGGTTCTTCTTAATGTCTATGTTTTGAACCTTTCCTGTGAGACTGGTTTTAGATTCCGAAGCTTCACTTCAGGTTTACTGTAACCTTTGGACCTTCTTATTGACGCCGAATCTCAGAAATTGCATCGGAATTACACACAAAAAGCACAATGACGACTTAATTACAAGAAAACTGACTCTTCTTACTGTCTATGGTTTGAAACATTCCTGTGACACTTGTTATAGATTCCGATGCTTCACTTCAGGTTTACTCTATCCCTCTGACCTTCTTATTGACGATGAAACACAGAAATTGCATCGGAATGAAATACAATAGGCACAATGCCGACATAAGTACAAGAAACCTGTTTCTTCTTACTGTTTATGTTTTGAACCATTCCTGTGACACTAGTTATAGATTCCGATGCTTCACTTCAGGTTTACTGTATCCCTGTGACCCTCTTATTGACGATGAAACACAGAAATTGCATCGGAATTAAATACAATAGCCCCAATGCCGTCTTAAGTACAAAAAACTGACCCTTCTTACTGTCTATGTTTTGAACCATTCCTGTGACACTAGTTATAGATTCCGATGCTTCACTTCAGTTTTAATGTATCCCTCTGACCTTCTTATTGACGATGAAACACAGAAATTGCATCGGATTTAAATACAAAAGGCACAATGCCGACTCAAGGACAAGAAGACTGACCCTTCCTACTGTCTATGTTTTGAACCGTTCCTCAGACACTAGTTATAGATTCCGATGCTTCACTTCAGGTTTACTGTATCCCTCTGACCGTCTTATTGACGATGAAACACAGAAATTGCATCGAGGTTAAATACAAAAGGCACAATACTGGCTCAGATACAAGAAGTCAGGCCCTTCTTACTGTCTATGTATTGAACCATTCCTGTGACACTAGTTATGGATTCCGATGCTTCACTTCAGGTTTACTGTATCCCTCTGACCGTCTTATTGACGATGAAACACAGAAATTGCATCGGAATCAAATACAAAAGGCACAATGCCGGCTCAGGTACACGTAGTCAGGCTCATCTTACTGTCTATGTTTTGAACCTTTCCTGTGAGACCGGTTTTAGATTCCGATGCTTCACTTCAGGTTTACTGTATCCCTTGGAGATTCCTATTGACGACGAAACACAGATATTGCATCGGAATTAAATAGAAAAGGCACAATGCTGATTTGAGTACAAGAAAAAATACTCCTCTTAACATCTATGTTTTGAACCTTTCCTGTAATACCGGTCTTAGATTCCGATGCTTCACTTCAGGTTTACTGTATCCCTTGGACCTTCTTATTGACGATGTAACACCGAAATTGCATCGGAATTAACTACAAAAGGCACAATACCGACTCAAGTACAAGAAGACTGACTCTTCTTACTATCTATGTTTTGAACCATTCCTGTGACACTAGTTATAGATTCCGATGCATCCCTTCGGTTTTACTGTTTCCCTCTGACCTGCTTATTGACGATGAAACACAGGAATTGCATCGGAATTAAATACAAAAGGCGCAATGCCGACTCAAGTACAAGAAGACTGACTCTTCTTACTGTCTATGTATTGAACCATTCCCGTGACACTAGTTATAGATTCCGATGCTCCAATTCAGGTTTACTGTATCCCTCTGACCGTCGTATTGACGATGAAACACAGAAATTGCACCGGAAATGAATACAAAAGGCACAATGCCGACTCAAGTACAAGAAGACTGGCTCTTCTTACTGTCTATGTTTTGAACCTTTCCTGTAGACCGGTTTTAGGATCCGATGCTTCACTTCAGTCTTACTGTATCCCTTGGACCTCCTTATTGACGACGAAACACAGATATTGCAACGGAATTAATTAGAAAAAGCACAATGCCGACTTAAGTAAAAGAAAACAGACTCTTCTTAATATCTATGCATTGAACCATTCCTGTGACACTAGTTATAGATTCCGATGCATCACTTCAGGTTTACTGTATCATTCTGACCATCTTATTGACGACGAAACACAGAAAATGCATCGAAATTATATACAAAAGGCACAATGCCGACTTAAGTAAAAGAAAACAGACTCTTCTTAATATCTATGCATTGAACCATTCCTGTGACACTAGTTATAGATTCCGATGCATCACTTCAGGTTTACTGTATCATTCTGACCATCTTATTGACGATGAAACACAGAAAATACATCGGAATTATATACAAAAGGCACAATGCCGACTTAAGTACTAGAAGACTGACTCTTCATACTGTCTATGTTTTGAACCATTCCCGTGACACTAGTTATAGATTCAGACGCTTCACTTCAGGTTTACTGTATCCCTCTGACCGTCGTATTGACGATGAAACATAGATATTGCATCGGAATTAAATACAAAAGTCACAATGCCGACTCAAGTACAAAGAGACTGGGTATACTTCCTGTCTATGTTTTGAACCATTCCTGTGACACTAGTTATAGATTCCGATGCATCACTTCAGGTTTACTGTATCATTCTGACCATCTTATTGACGACGAAACACAGAAAAGGCATCGGAATTATATACAAAAGGCACGATGCCGACTTAAGTACTAGAAGACTGACTCTTCATACTGTCTATGTTTTGAACCATTCCCGTGACACTAGTTATAGATTCCGATGCTTCATTTCAGTTTTACTGTATCACTCTGACTTTCTTATTGACGATAAAACACACAAATTGCATCGGAATTAAATACAAAAGGCACATGCCGACTCAAGCACAAGAAGCCTGTCACTTCTTACTGTCTATTTTTTGAATCATTCTTGTGACACTAGTTATAGATTCCGATGCAACACTTCAGGTTTACTGTATCCCTCTGACCTTCTTAATGACGATAAAACACAGAAATTGCATCGGAATTAAATACAAAAGGCACAATGCCGACTTAAGTACAAGAAAACTGACTCTTCTTACTGTTTATGTTTTGAACCATTCCTGTGACACTAGTTATAGATTCCGATGCTTCACTTCAGGTTTACTGAATCCCTGTGACCCTCTTACTGTCGATGAAAAACAGAAATTGCATCGGAATTACATACAAAAGGCACAATGCCGACTTAAGTACAAGAAAACTGACCCTTCTTACTGTCTAAGTTTTGAACATTCCTGTGACACTAGTTATAGATTTTGATGCTTCACTTCAGGTTTACTGTATCCCTCTGACCTTCATATTGACGATGAAACACGTAAATTGCATCGGAATTAAATACAAAAGGCACAATGCCGACTTAAGTACAAGAAGACTGACTTTTCTAACTGTCTATGTTTTGAACCATTCCTGTGACACTAGTTATTGATTCTGATGCTTCACTTCAGGTTAACAGTATCCCTCTGACCTTCTTGTTGACGATAAAACACAGATATTGAATCGGAATTAAATGCAAAAGGCACAATGCCGACTTAAATACAAGAAGACTGACTCTTCTTACTGTCTATGTTTTGAACCATTTATGTGACAGTAGTTATAGATTCCGATGCTTCACCTCAGGTTTACTGTATCCCTCTGACCTACTTATTGACGAAGAAACACAGATATTGCATCGGAATTAAATACAAAAGGCACAATGCCGACTTAAGTACAAGAATACTGACTCTTCTTACTGTATATGTTTTGAACCATTCCAGTGACACTAGTTATAGATTCCGATGCTTCACTTCAGGTTCACTGTATCCCTCTGACGCTCTTATTGACGATGAAACACAGAAATTACATCGTAATTAAATACAAAAGGCACAATGCCGACCTAAGTACAAGAAAACTGACTCTTCTTACAGTCTATGTTTTGAACCATTCCTGTGACACTAGTTATAGGTTCCGATGTTTCACTTCAGGTTTACTGTGTCCCTCTGACCTTCTTATTGACGATGAAACACAGAAGTTGCATCGGAATTAAATACAAAACGCACAATGCCGACTCAAGTACAAGAAGACTGGCTCTTCTTACGGTCTATGTTTTAAACCTTTTTCTGTGAGCATGGTTTTAGATTCCGATGCATCACTTCAGGTTTACTGTACCCTTCGGACCTTCTTATTGACGCTGAAATACATAAATTGCATCGGAATTAAATACAAAAGGCACAATACTGACTTAAGTACAAGAAAACTGACTCTTCTTACTGTCTATGTGTTGAACCATTCCTGTGACACTAGTATTAGATTCCGATGCTTCACTTCAGGTTTACTGTGTCCCTCAGACCTTCTTATTGACGATGAAACACAGGAATTGCATCTTAATTAAATACAAAAGGCACAATGCCGACTCAAGTACAAGACGACTGGCTCTTCTTACTGTCTATGTATTGAACCATTCCTGTGACACTAGTTATAGATTCCGATGCTTCACTTCAGGTTTACTGTATCCCTCTGACCATCTTATTGACGATGAAACACAGAAATAGCATCGGAATCAAATACAAAAGGCACAATGCCGGCTCAGGTACAAGTAGTCAGGCTCATCTTACTGTCTATGTTTTGAACCTTTCCTGTGAGACCGGTTTTAGATTCCGATGCTTCACTTCAGGTTTACTGTATCCCTTGGACATTCCTATTGACGACGAAACACAGAAATTGCATCGGAATTAAATAGAAAAGGCACAATGCTGATTTCAGTACAAGAAAAAATACTCCTCTTAACATCTATGTTTTGAACCATTCCTGTGACACTAGTTATAGATTCCGATGCTTCACTTCAGGTTTACTGTATCTAGCTGACCTTCTTATTGACGATGAAACTCACAAATTGCATCAGAATTAAATACAAAAGGCACAATGCCGACTTAAGTACAAGAAGACAGACACTTCTTACTGCCTATGTTTTGAACCATTTATGTGACACTAGTTATAGATTCCGATGCTTCACTTCAGTTTTACTGTATCCCTCTGACCGTCTTATTGACGATGAAACACAGAAATGGCATCGGAATTAAATACAAAAGGCACAATGCCGACTCAAGTACAAGTAGTCTGGCTCTTCTTACTGTCAATGTTTTGAACCTTTCCTGTAATACCGGTCTTAGATTCCGATGCTTCACTTCAGGTTTACAGTATCCCTTGGACCTTCTTATTGACGATGAAACACAGAAATTGCATCGGAATTAAATACAAAAGGCACAATGCCGGCTCAAGTACAAGAAGACTGACTCTTCTTACTGTCTATGTTTTGAACCATTCCTGTGACACTAGTTATAGATTCCGATGCTTCACTTCGGTTTTACTGTTTCCCTCTGACCTGCTTATTGACGATGAAACACAGGAATTGCATCGGAATTAAATACAAAAGGCGCAATGCCGACTCAAGTACAAGAAGACTTACTCTTCTTACAGTCTATGTATTGAACCATTCCCGTGACACTAGTTATAGATTCTGATGCTCCAATTCAGGTTTACTGTATCCCTCTGACCCTCGTATTGACGACGAAACACAGAAATTGCATCGGAAATGAATACAAAAGGCACAATGCCGACTCAAGTACAAGAAGACTGGCTCTTCTTACTGTCTATGTTTTGAACCTTTCCTGTAGACCGGTTTTAGGTTCCGATGCTTCACTTCAGTCTTACTGTATCCCTTGGACCTCCTTATTGACGACGAAACACAGAAATTGCATCGGAATTAAATAGAAAAAGCACAATGCCGATTTAAGTAAAAGAAAACAGACTCTTCTTAATATCTATGCATTGAACCATTCCTGTGACACTAGTTATAGATTCCGATGCATCACTTCAGATTTACTGTATCATTCTGACCATCTTATTGACGACGATACACAGCAATTGCATCGGAATTATATACAAAAGGCACAATGCCGACTTAAGTATAAGAAAAGAGACTCTTCTTAATATCTATGCATTGAACCATTCCTGTGACACTAGTTATAGATTCCGATGCATCACTTCAGGTTTACTGTATCATTCTGACCCTCTTATTGACGACGAAACACAGAAAATGTATCGGAATTGTATACAAAAGGCACAATGCCGACTTAAGTACTAGAAGACTGACCCTTCATACTGTCTATGTTTTGAACCATTCCCGTGACACTGGTTATAGATTCAGATGCTTCACTTCAGGTTTACTGTATCCCTCTGACCGTCGTATTGACGATGAAACATAGAAATTGCATCGGAATTAAATACAAAAGTCACAATGCCGACTCATGTACAAAAAGACTGGGTATACTTCCTGTCTATGTTTTGAACCATTCCTGTTACACTAGCTATAGATTCCGATGCATCTCTTCAGGTTTACTGTATCATTCTGACCATCTTATCGACGACGAAACACAGAAAATGCATCGGAATTATATACAAAAGGCACAATGCCGACTTAAGTACTGGAAGACTGACTCTTCATACTGTCTGTGTTTTGAACCATTCCCGTGACACTAGTTATAGATTCCGATTCTTCATTTCAGTTTTACTGTATCACTCTGACTTTCTTATTGACGATGAAACACAGAAATTGCATCGGAATTAAATACAAAAGGCACATGCCGACTCAAGCACAAGAAGCCTGTCACTTCTTACTGTCTATTTTTTGAATCATTCTTGTGACACTAGTTATAGATTCCGATGGATCACTTCAGGTTTACTGTATCCCTCTGACCTTGTTATTGCCGATAAAACACAGAAATTGCATCGGAATTAAATACAAAAGGCACAATGCCGACTTAAGTACAAGAAGACTGACTTTTCTTACTGTCTATGTTTTGAACCATTCCTGTGACACTAGTTATTGATTCCGATGCTTCACTTCAGGTTTACTGTATCCCTCTGACCTTCTTGTTGACGATGAAACACAGATATTGAATCGGAATTAAATGCAAAAGGCACAATGCCGACTTAAATACAAGAAGACTGACTCTTCTTACTGTCTATGTTTTGAACCATTTATGTGACAGTAGTTATAGATTCCGATGCTTCACCTCAGGTTTACTGTATCCCTCTGACCTACTTATTGACGAAGAAACACAGATATTGCATCGGAATTAAATACAAAAGGCACAATGCCGACTTAAGTACAAGAATACTGACTCTTCTTACTGTATATGTTTTGAACCATTCCTGTGACACTAGTTATAGATTCAGATGCTTCACTTCAGGTTCACTGTATCCCTCTGACCCTCTTATTGACGATGAAACTCAGAAATTACATCGTAATTAAATACAAAAGGCACAATGATGACTTAAGTACAAGAAAACTGACTCTTCTTACTGTCTATGTTTTGAACCATTCCTGTGACACTAGTTATAGATTCCGATGATTCACTTCAGGTTTACTGTGTCCCTCTGACCTTCTTATTGACGATGAAACACAGAAATTGCATCGGAATTAAATACAAAAGGCACAATGCCGACTCGAGTACAAGAAGACTGGCTCTTCTTACTGTCTATGTATTGAACCATTTCTGTGACTCTAGTTATAGATTCCGATGCTTCACTTCACGTTTACTGTATCCCTCTGTCCTTCTTATTGACGAGGAAACACAGATATTGCATCGGAATTAAATTCAAAAGGCACAATGCCGACTTAAGTACAAGAACACTGACTCTTCTTACTGGCTATGTTTGAACCATTCCTGTGACACTAGTTATAGATTCCGATGCTTCAGTTCGGGTATACTGTACATCTCTGACCTCCGTATAGACGATGAAACACAGAAATTGCATCGCAATTAAATACAAAAGGCACAATGCCGACTTAAGTACAAGATAACTGACCCTGCCTACTGCCTATGTTTTGAACCATTCCTATGACACTAGTGATAGATTCCGAAGCTTCACTTCCGGTTCACTGTATCCCTCTGACCTTCTTATTGACGATGAAACACAGAAATTGCATCGGAATTAAATACAAAAGGCACAATGCCGACTCAAGTTTAAGAAGACTGGCTCTTCTTATGGTCTATGTTTTGAACCTTTTCTTTGAGACTGGTTTTAGATTCCGATGCTTCACTTCAGTTTTACTGTACCCTTTGGACCTTCTTGTTGACGCTGAAATACATAAATTGCATCGGAACTAAATAGAAAAGGCACAATGCCGACTTAATTACAAGAATACTGACTCTTCTTACAGTCTATGTTTTGAACCAATCCTGTGACACTAGTTATAGATCCCGATGCTTCACTTCAGGTTTACTGTATCCCTCTGACCTTCTTATTGGCGATGAAACACAGAGAATGCATCGGAATTAAATACAAAAGGCACAATGTCGACTCAAGTACAAGAAGACGGGCTCTTCTTACTGCCTATGTTTTGAACCATTTCTGTGACACTAGTTATAGATTCCGATGCTTCACTTCAGGTTTACTGTATCCCTCTGACCTTCGTATTGACGATGAAACACAGAAATTGCATCGGAATTGAATACAAAAGGCACAATGCCGACTCAAGTACAAGAGGACTTGCTCCGCTTGCTGTCTATGTTTTGAACCATTCCTGTGACACTAGTTATAGATTCCGATGCATCACTTCAGGTTTACTGTATCATTCTGACCATCCTATTGACGACGAAACACAGAAAATGCATCGGAATTATATACAAAAGGCACAATGCCGACTTAAGTACTAGAAGACTGACTCTTCATACTGTCTGTGTTTTGAACCATTCCCGTGACACTAGTTATAGATTCCGATGCTTCATTTCAGTTTTACTGTATCACTCTGACGTTCTTATTGACGATGAAACACAGAAATTGCATCGGAATTAAATACAAAAGGCACATGCCGACTCAAGCACAAGAAGCCTGTCACTTCTTACTGTCTATTTTTTGAATCATTCTTGTGACACTAGTTATAGATTCCGATGCATCACTTCAGGTTTACTGTATCCCTCTGACCTTCTTATTGACGATAAAACACAGAAATTGCATCGGAATTAAATACAAAAGGCACAATGCCGACTTAAGTACAAGAAAACTGACTCTTCTTACTGTTTATGTTTTGAACCATTCCTGTGACACTAGTTATAGATTCTGATGCTTCACTTCAGGTTTACTGAATCCCTGTGACCCTCTTATTGTCGATGAAAAACAGAAATTGCATCGGAATATAAATACAAAAGGCACAATGCCGACTTAAGTACAAGAAAACTGACCCCTCTTATTGTCTATGTTTTGAACCATTCCTGTGACACTAGTTATAGATTCTGATGCTTCACTTTAGGTTTACTGTATCCCTCTCACCTTCATATTGACGATGAAACACGTAAATTGCATCGGAATTAAATACAAAAGGCACAATGCCGACTTAAGTACAAGAAGACTGACTTTTCTTACTGCCTATGTTTTGAACCATTCCTGTGACACTAGTTATTGATTCCGATGCTTCACTTCAGGTTTACTGTATCCCTCTGACCTTCTTGTTGACGATGAAACACACATATTGAATCGGAATTAAATGCAAAGGGCACAATGCCGACTTAAATACAAGAAGACTGACTCTTCTTACCGTCTATGTCTTGAACCATTTATGTGACAGTAGTTATAGATTCCGATGCTTCACCTCAGGTTTACTGCATCCCTCTGACCTACTTATTGACGAAGAAACACAGATATTGCATCGGAATTAAATACAAAAGGCACAATGCCGACTTAAGTACAAGAATACTGCCTCTTCTTACTGTATATGTTTTGAACCATTCCTGTGACACTAGTTATAGATTCCGATGCTTCACTTCAGGTTCACTGTATCCCTCTGACCCTCTTATTGACCATGAAACACAGTAATTACATCGTAATTAAATTCAAAAGGCACAATGCCGACTTAAGTACAAGAAAACTGACTCTTCTTACTGTCTATGTTTTGAACCATTCCTGTGACACTAGTTATAGATTCCGATGTTTCACTTCAGGTTTACTGTGTCCCTCTGACGTTCTTATTGACGATGAAACACAGAAATTGCCTCGGAATTAAATACAAAAGGCACAATGCCGACACAAGTACAAGAAGACTGGCTCTTCTTACTGTCTATGTATTGAACCATTTCTGTGACTCTAGTTATAGATTCCGATGCTTCACTTCAGGTTTACTGTATCCCTCTGTCCTTCTTATTGACGAGGAAACACAGATATTGCATCGGAATTAAATTCAAAAGGCACAATGCCGACTTAAGTACAAGAACACTGACTCTTCTTACTGGCTATGTTTGAACCATTCCTGTGACACTAGTTATAGATTCCGATGGTTCACTTCGGGTATACTGTACATCTCTGACCTCCGTATAGACGATGAAACACAGAAATTGCATCGCAATTAAATACAAAAGGCACAATGCCGACTTAAGTACAAGATAACTGACCCTGCTTACTGTCTATGTTTTGAACCATTCCTATGACACTAGTGATAGATTCCGAAGCTTCACTTCAGGTTCACTGTATCCCTCTGACCTTCTTATTGACGATGAAACACTGAAATTGCATCGGAGTTAAATACAAAAGGCACAATGCCGACTTAAGTTTAAGAAGACTTTCTCTTCTTACTGTCTACGTTTTGAACCTTTCCTGTGGGACCGGTTTGGATTCCGATGCTTCACTTCAGGTTTACTGTATCTCTTAGACCTTCTTATTGACGACAAAACGCAGAAACTGCATCGGAATTAAATAGAAAAGGCACAATGGCGAATTAAGTACAAGAAAACAGACTCTTCTTAATATCTATGCTTTGAACCATTCCTGTGACACTAGTTATAGATTCCGATGCTTCACTTCAGGATTACTGTATCCCTGTAACCCTCTTATTGAAGATGAAACACAGAAATTGCATCGGAATTACATACAAAAGGCACAATACTGACTTAAGTACAAGAAAACTGACTCTTCTTACTGTCTATGTGTTGAACCATTCCTGTGACACTAGTTATAGATTCCGATGCTTCACTTCAGGTTTACTGTATCCCTCTGACCTTCGTATTGACGATGAAACCCCTAAATTGCATCGGAATTATATACAAAAGGCACAATGCCGACTTAAGTACAAGAAGACTGACTCTTCTTACTGTCTATGTATTGAGCCATTCCTGTAACACTAGTTATAGATTCCGATGTTTCACTTCAGGTTCACTGTGTCCCTCTGACCTTCTTATTGACGATGAAACACAGAAATTTCTTCGGAATTAAGTACAAAAGGCACAATGCCGACTTGAGTACAAGAAGTCTGACTCTTCTCACAGTCTATGATTTGAACCATTCCTGTGACACTACTGATAGATTCCGATGCTTCACTTCAGGTTTACTGTATCCCTCTGACCTTCTTATTGACGATGAAACACTGAAATTGCATAGGAGTAAAATACAAAAGGCACAATGCCGACTCAAGTTTAAGTAGACTTTCTCTTCTTACTGTCTATGTTTTGAACCTTTCCTGTGGGACCGGTTTGGATTCCGATGCTTCACTTCAGGTTTACTGTATCTCTTAGAATATCTTATTGACGACGAAACACAGAAATTGCATCGGAATTAAATACAAAAGGCACAATGCCGACTCACGTACAAGAAGACTGGCTCTTCTTACTGTCTATGTATTGAACCATTTCTGTGACACTAGTTATAGTTTCCGATGCTTCACTTCAGGGTTACTGTATCCCTCTGACCTTCTTATTGACGAGGAAACACAGATATTGCATAGGAATAAATACAAAAGGCACAATGCCGACTTAAGTACAAGAAGACTGACTCTTCTTACTGGCTATGTTTGAACCATTCCTGTGACACTAGTTATAGATTCCGATGCTTCACTTCGGGTTTACTGTATGCCTCTGATCTCCGTATAGACGATGAAACACAGAAATTGCATCGCAATTAAATACAAAAGGCACAATGCCGACTTAAGTACAAGATAACTGATTCTTCTTGCTGTCTATGTTTTGAACCATTCCTGTGACACTAGTGATAGATTCCGATGCTTCTCTTCAGGTTCACTGTATCCCTCTGACCTTCTTCATGACGATGAAACACAGAAATTGCATCGGAATTAAATACAGAAGACACAATGCCGACTCAAGTTTAAGAAGACTGGCTCTTCTTACTGTCTATGTTTTGAACCATTTCTGTGAGACTGGTTTTAGATTCCGATGCTTCGCCTCAGGTTTACTGTACCCTTTGGACCTTCGTATTGACGCCGAAATACAGAAATTGCATCGCAATTAAATAGAAAAGGCACAATGCCGACTTAAGTACAAGAAAACTGACGCTTCTTACATTCTATGCTTTGAACCATTCCTGTGACACTAGTTATAATTTCCGATGCTTCACTTCAGGTTTACTGTATCCCTCTGACCTTCTTATTGGCGATGAAACACAGAAATTGCATCGGAATTAAATACAAAAGGCACAATGCCGACTCAACTACAAGAAGACGGGCTCTTCTTACTGCCTATGTTTTGAACCATTTCTGTGACACTAGTTATAGATTCTGATGCTTCGCTTCAGGTTTACAGTATCCCTCGGACCTTCGTATTGACGAGGAAACACAGATATTAAATCGGAATTAAATACAAAAGGCACAATGCCGACTTATGTACACGAAGACTGACTCTTCTTACTGTCTATGCTTTGAACCATTCCTGTGACACTAGTTATAGATTCCGATGCTTCACTTCAGGTTTACTGTATCCAGTTGACCTTCTTATTGACGATGAAACACAGAAATTGTATCGGAATTAAGTACAAAAGGCACAATGACGACTTTAGTACAAGAGGTCTGACTCTTCTTACTGTCTATGTTTTGAACCATTCCTGTGACACTAGTGATAGATTCCGATGCTTCACTTCAGGTTTACTGTATCCCTCTGACCTTCTTATTGACGATGAAGCACTGAAATTTCATCGGAGTTAAATACAAAAGGCACAATGCCGACTCATGTTTAAGAAGACTGGCTTTTCTTACTGTCTATGTTTAGAACCTTTCCTGTGGGTCGAGTTTAGATTCCGATGCTTCACTTCAGGTTTACTGTAACTCTTGGACCATCTTATTGACGACGAAACACAGAAATTGCGTCGGAATTAAGTAGAAAAGGCACAATGCCGACTTAAGTACAGGAAAACAGACTCTTCTTAATATCTATGCTTTGAACCATTCCTGTGACACTAGTTATAGATTCCGATGCTTCACTTCAGGATTACTGTATCCCTGTGACCCTCTTATTGACGATGAAACACGGAAATTGCATCGGAATTAAATACAAAAGGCACAATGCCGACTCAAGTTTAAGAAGACTGGCCCTTCTTACTGTCTATGTTTTGAACTTTTCCTGTGAGATTGGTTTTAGATTCCGATCTTCACTTCAGGTTTGCTGTACCCTTTGGACCTTCTTATTTACGCCGAAATACAGAAATTGCATCGTAATGAAATACAAAAGGCACAATGCCGACTTAAGTACAAGAATACTGACTCCTCTTACTGTCTAAGTTTTGAACCATTACTGTGACACTAGTTATAGATTCCGATGTTTCACTTCAGGTTTACTGTGTCCCTCTGACCTTCTTATTGACGATGAAACACAGAAATTGCATCGGAATTAAATACAAAAGGCACAATGCCGACTCAAGTACAAGAAGACTGGCTCTTCTTACTCTGTATGTATTGAATCATTTCTGTGACACTAGTTATAGATTCCGATGCTTCACTTCAGGTTTACTGTGTCCCTCTGACCTTCTTATTGACGATGAAACACAGGAATTGCATCGGAATTCAATACAAAAGGCACAATGCCGACTCAAGAACAAGGAGACTGGCTCTTCTTACTGTCTATGTATTGAACCATTTCTGTGACACTAGTTATAGTTTCCGATGCTTCACTTCAGGTTTACTGTATCCCTCTGACCTTCTTATTGACGAGGAAACACAGATATTGCATAGGAATTAAATACAAAAGGCACAATGCCGACATAAGTACAAGAAGACTGGCTCTTCTTACTGTCTATGTTTTGAACCATTTCTGTGAGACTGGTTTTAGATTCCGATGCTTCGCTTCAGGTTTACTGTACCCTTTGGACCTTCTTATTGACGCCGAAATACAGAAATTGCATCGCAATTAAATAGAAAAGGCCCAATGCCGACTTAAGTACAAGAAAACTGACTCTTCTTACATTCTATGCTTTGACCATTCCTGTGACACTAGTTATAATTTCCGATGCTTCACTTCAGGTTTACTGTATCCCTCTGACCATCTTATTGGCGATGAAACACAGAAATTGCATCGGAATTAAATACAAAAGGCACAATGCCGACTGAACTACAAGAAGACGGGCTCTTCTTACTGCCAATGTTTTGAACCATTTCTGTGACACTAGTTATAGATTCCGATGCTTCACTTCAGGTTTACAGTATCCCTCAGACCTTCTTATTGACGAGGAAACACAGATATTGAATCGGAATTAAATACAAAAGGCACAATGCCGACTTTAGTACAAGAAGACTGACTCTTCTTACTGTCTATGCTTTGAACCATTCCTGTGACACTAGTTATAGATTCCGATGCTTCACTTCAGGTTTACTGTATCCCTCTGACCTTCGTATTGACAACGAAACACCAAAATTGCATCGGAATTAAATACAAAAGGCACAATGCCGACTCAAGTACAAGAAGACTGGCTCTTCTTCCTGTCTGTGTTTTGAACCATTCCTGTGACACTAGTTATGGATTCCGATGCTTCACTTCAGGTTTACTGTATCCAGTTGACCTTCTTATTGACGATGAAACACAGAAATTGCATCGGAATTAAGTAGAAAAGGCACAATGCCGACTTAAGTACAAGAAGACTGACTCTTCTTACTGGCTATGTTTGAACCATTCCTGTGACACTAGTTATAGATTCCGATGCTTCATTTCAGTTTTACTGTATCCCTCTGACCTCCTTATAGACGATGAAACACAGAAATTGCATCGGAATTAAATACAAAAGGCACAATGCCGACTTAAGTACAAGAAAACTGACTCTTCTTACAGTCTATGTTTTGAACCATTCCTGTGACACTAGTTATAGATTCCGATGCTTCACTTCAGGTTTACTGTATCCCTTTGACCTTCGTATTGGCGATGTAACACAGAAATTGCATCGGAATTAATTACAAAAGGCACAATGCCGACTCAAGTACAAGAAGACGGGCTCTTCTTACTGCCTATGTTTTGAACCATTTCTGTGACACTAGTTATAGATTCCGATGCTTCACTTCAGGTTCACAGTATCCCTCTGACCTTCTTATTGACGAGGAAACACAGATTTTGAATCGGAATTAAATGCAAAAGGCACAATGCCGACTTAAGTACAAGAAGACTGACTCTTCTTAGTGTCTATGTTTTGAATCATTCCTGTGACACTAGTTATAGATTCCGATGCTTCACTTCAGGTTTACTGTATCCCTCTGACTTTCGTATTGACGATGAAACACAGAAATTGCATCGGAATCAAATACAAAATGCACAATGCCGACTTAAGTACAAAAGGACTGGCTCTTCTTCCTGGCTATGTTTTGAACCATTCCTGTGACACTAGTTATGGATTCCGATGCTTCACTTCAGGTTTACTGTATCCAGTTGACGTTCTTATTGACGATGAAACACAGAAATTGCATCGGAATTAAGTACAAAAGGCACAATGCCGACTGAAGTACAAGAAGTCTGACTCTTCTGACTCTCTATGTTTGGAACCATTCATGTGACACTAGTGATAGATTCCGATGCTTCACTTCAGCTTTACTGTATCCCTCTGAACTTCTTATTGACGATGAAACACTGAAATTGCATCGGAGTTAAATACAAAAGGCACAATGCCGACTCAAGTTTAAGAAGACTTTCTCTTCTTACTGTCTATGTTTTGAACCTTTCCTGTGGGACCGGTTTGGATTCCGATGCTTCACTTCAGGTTTACTGTATCTCTTAGACCTTCTTATTGACGACGAAACACAGAAATTGCATCGGAATTAAATAGAAAATGCACAATGCCGACTTAAGTACAAGAAAACAGACTCATCTTAATATCTATGCTTTGAACCATTCCTGTGACAGTAGTTATAGATTCCGATGCTTCACTTCAGGATTACTGTTTCCCTGTGACCCTCTTATTGACAATGAAACACAGAAATTGCATCGGAATTAAATACAAAAGCCACAATACCGACTTAAGTACAAGAAAACTGACTCTTTTTACTGTCTATGTTTTGAACCATTCCTGTGACACTAGTTATAGATTCCGATGCTTCGCTTCAGGTCTACTGTATCCCTCTGACCTTCTTATTGACGATGAAACACCTAAATTGAATCGGAATTAAATACAAAATGCACAATGCCGAATTAAGTACAAGAAGACTGACTCTTCTTACTGTCTATGTATTGAGCCATTCCTGTGACACTAGTTATAGATTCCGATGTTTCACTTCAGGTTTACTGTGCCCCTCTGACCTTCTTATTGACGAGGAAACACAGATATTGCATAGGAATTAAATACAAAAGGCACAATGCCAACTTAAGTACAAGAAGACTGACTCTTCCTACTGCCTATGTTTGAACCATTCCTGTGACACTAGTTGTAGATTCCGATGCTTCACTTCGGGTTTACTGTATGCCTCTGACCTCCGTATAGACGATGAAACACAGAAATTGCATCGCAATTAAATACAAAAGGCACAATGCCGCCTTAAGTACAAGATAACTGACTCCTCTTGCTGTCTATGTTTTGAACCATTTCTGTGACACTAGTTATAGATTCCGATGCCTCACTTCAGGTTCACAGTATCCCTCTGACCTTCTTATTGACGAGGAAACATAGATATTGAATCTGAATTAAATGCAAAAGGCACAATGCCGACTTAAGTACAAGAAGACTGACTGTTCTTACTGTCTATGTTTTGAATCATTCCTGTGACACTAGTTATAGATTCCGATGCTTCACTTCAGGTTTACTGTATCCCTCTGACCTTCGTATTGACGATGAAACACAGAAATTGCATCGGAATTAAATACAAAATGCACAATGCCGACTCAAGTACAAGAGGACTGGCTCTTCTTCCTGTCTATGTTTTGAACCATTCCTGTGACACTAGTTATGGATTCCGATGCTTCACTTCAGATTTACTGTATCCAGTTGACGTTCTTATTGACGATGAAACACAGAAATTGCATCGGAATTAAGTACAAAAGGCACAATGCCGACTGAAGTACAAGAAGTCTGACTCTTCTTACTGTCTATGTTTTGAACCATTCCTGTGACACTAGTGATAGATTCCGATGCTTCACTTCAGGTTTACTGTATCCCTCTGACCTTCTTATTGACGATGAAACACTGAAATTGCATAGGGGTTAAATACAAAAGGCACAATGCCGACTCAAGTTTAAGAAGACTTTCTCTTCTTACTGTCTATGTTTTGAACCTATCCTGTGGGACCGGTTTGGATTCCGATTCTTCACTTGAGGTTTACTGTATCTCTTAGACCTTCTTATTGACGACGAAACACAGAAATTGCATCGGAATTAAATAGAAAAGTCACAATGCCGACTTAAGTACAAGAAAACAGACTCTTCTTAATATCTATGCTTTGAACCATTCCTGTGACACTAGTTATAGATTCCGATGCTTCACTACAGGATTACTGTATCCCTGTGACCCTCTTATTGACGATGATACACAGAAATTGCATCGGAATTAAATACAAAAGGCACAATGCCGACTTAAGTACAAGAAAACTGACTCTTCTTACTGTCTATGTGTTGAACTATTTCTGTGACACTAGTTATAGATTCCGATGTTTCACTTCAGGTTTACTGTATCCCTCTGACCTTCTTATTGACGATGAAACACCTAAATTGCATCGTAATTAAAAACAAAAGGCACAATGCCGACTTAAGTACAAGAAGACTGACTCTTCTTACTGTCTATGTATTGAGCCATTCCTGTGACACTAGTTATAGATTCCGATGCTTCACTTCAGGTTTACTGTATCCCTCTGACCTTCTTATTGACGATGAAACACCTAAATTGCATCGGAATTAAAAACAAAATGCACAATGCCGACTTAAGTACAAGAAGACTGACACTTCCTACTGCTTCTGTTACGAACCATTGCTGTGACACTAGTTTTAGATTCCGATGCTTCACTTCAGGTTTACTGTATCCTTGTGACCTTCTCATTGACGATGAAACACAGAAATTTCATCGGAATTAAATACAAAAGGCACAATGGCCACTGGGGCACAAGAAGGCTGGCTCTTCTTACTGTCTATGATTTGAACCATTCCCGTGACACGAGTTATAGATTCCGATGTTTCACTTCTGGTTTACTGTATCCACCTGACCTTCCTATTCTCGATGAAACACGGAAATTGAATCGGAATTAAGTACAAAAGGCACAATGCCGACTTAAGTACAAGAAGAGTGACTCTTCTTAATGTCTATGTTTTGAACCATTCCTGGGACACTAGTTAGAGATTCCGATGTTTCATTTCGGGTTTACTGCATCCCTCTTACCGTCTTATTGACGATGAAACACAGAAATTGCTTCGGAATTAAATACAACAGGCACAATGCCGACTTAAGTACGAGAAGACTGACTCTTCTTACTGCCTATGTTTTGAACCATTCCTGTGACACTAGTTATAGGTTCCGATGCTTCACTTCAGTTTTACTGTATCCCTCTGACCTTCTCATTGACGATGAAACACAGAAATTTCATCGGAATTAAATACAAAAGGCACAATGGCCACTGGAGCACAAGAAGGCTGGCTCTTCTTACTGTCCATGATTTGATCCATTCCTGTGACACTAGTTATAGGTTCCGATGCTTCACTTCAGGTTTACTGAATCCCTCTGACCTTCTTATTGACGATGAACCACGGAAATTGCATCTTAATTAAATACAAAACGCACATTGCCGACTTAAGTACAAGAAGACTGACTCTTCTTACTGTCTATGTTTTGAACCATTCCTGTGACACTAGTTATAGGTTCCGATGCTTCACTTCAGGTTTGCTGTATCCCTCTGACCTTCTTATTGACGATGAAACACAGAAATTGCATCGGAATTGAATACAAAAGGAACAATGGCCACTGAAGCACAAGAAGGCTGGCTCTTCTTACATTCTATGATTTGAACCATTCCCGTGACACGAGTTATAGATTCCGATGCTTCACTTCAGGTTTACTGTATCCCTCTGACCTTCTTATTGACGAAGAAACACAGATATTGCATAGGAATTAAATACAAAAGGCACAATGCCGACTTACGTACAAGAAGACTGACTCTTCTTACTGGCTATGTTTGAACCATTCCTGTGACACTAGTTATAGATTCCAATCCTTCACTTCGGGTTTACTGTATGCCTCTGACCTCCGTATAGTCGATGAAACACAGAAATTGCTTCGCAATTAAATACAAAAGGCACAATGCCGACTTAAGTACAAGATAACTGACTCTTCTTGCTGTCTATGTTTTGAACCATTCCTGTGACACTAGTTATAGATTCCGATGCTTCACTTCAGGTTTACAGTATCCCTCTGACCTTCTTATTGACGAGGAAACACAGACATTCAATCGGAATTAAATACAAAAGGCACAATGCCGACCGAAGTACAAGAAGACTTACTCTTCTTACTGTCTGTGCTTTGAACCATTCCTGTGACACTAGTTATAGATTCCGAAGCTTCACTTCAGGTTTACTGTATCCCTCTGACCTTCGTATTGACAATGAAACACAGAAATTGCATCGGAATTAAATACAAAATGCACAATGCCGACTCAAGTACAAGAAGACTGGCTCTTCTTCCTGTCTATGTTTTGAACCATTCCTGTGACACTAGTTATGGATTCCGATGCTTCACTTCAGGTTTACTGTATCCAGTTGACCTTCTTATTGACGTTGAAACACAGAAATTGCATCGGAATTAAGTACAAAAGGCACAATGCCGACTCAAGTTTTAGAAGACTGGCTCTTCTTACTGTCTATGTTTTGAACCTTTCCTGTGGGACCGGTTTGGATTCCGATGCTTCACTTCAGGTTTACTGAATCTCCTGGACCTTCATATTGTCGACGAAACACAGAAATTGCATCGGAATTAAATAGAAAAAGCATAATATCGACTTAAGTACAAGAAAACAGACTCTTCTTAATATCTATGTTTGAACCATTCCTGTGACACTAGTTATAGATTCCGATGCATCACCTCAGGTTTACTGTATCATCCTGACCTTCTTATTGACGATGAAACACAGAAAATGCATCGGAATTATATACAAAAGGCACAATGCCGTCTTAAGTACTAGAAGACTGACTCTTTTTACTGTCTATGTTTTGAACCATTCCTGTGACACTAGTTATAGACTCCGATGCTTCACTTCAGTTTTACTGTGTCCCTCTGACCTTCTTATTGACGATGAAACACAGAAATTGCATCGGAATTAAATACAAAAGGCACAATGCCGACTCAAGTACAAGAAGACTGTCTCTTCTTACTGTCTATGTTTTGTACCTTTCCTGTGAGACCGGTTTTAAATCCCGATGCTTCACTTCAGGTTTACTGTATCCCTTGGACCTTCTTATTGACGATGAAACACAGAAAATGCATCGGAATTAAATACAAAAGGCACAATGCCTACTTAAGTACTAGAAGACTGACTCTTCTTACTGTCCATGTTTGAACCATTCCTGTGACACTAGTTATAGATTCCGATGCTTCACTTCAGCTTTACTGTATCCCTCTGACCGTCGTATTGACGATGATACACAAAAATTGCATCGGAATTAAATACAAAAGTCACAATGCCGACTCAAGTACAAGAAGACTGGCTATACTTCCAGTCTATGTTTTGAACCATTCCTGTGACACTAGTTATATATTCCGATGCTTCACTTCAGGTTTACTGTATCCAGCTGACCTTCTTATTGACGATGCAACACAGAAATTGCATCGGAATTAAATACAAAAGGCACAATGCCGACTTAAGTACAAGAAGACTGACTCTTCGTACTGTCTATGTTTTGAACCATTCCTGTGACACTAGTTATAGATTCGGATGCTTCACTTCTGTTTTACTGTATCCCTCTGACCTCCTTATAGACGATGAAACACAGAAATTGCATCGGAATAAAATACAAAAGGCACAATGCCGACTTCAGTACAAGAAAACTGACTCTTCTTACTGTCTATGTTTTGAACCATCCTGTGACACTAGTGATAGATTCCGATGCTTCACTTCAGGTTTACTGTATCCCTCTGACCGTCATATTGACGATGAAACACAGAAATTGCAACGGAATTAAATACAAAAGGCACAATGCAGACTCAAGTTTAAGAAGACTGGCTCTTCTTACTGTCTATGTTTTGAACCTTTCCTGTGGGACCGGTTTAGATTCCGATGCTTCCCTTCAAATATACTGTATCCCTTGGACCTTCTCATTGACGACGAAACACAGAAATTGCGTCGGAATTAAATAGAAAAAGCACAATGCCCACTTATATACAAGATAACAGACCCCTCTTAATATTTATGTTTTGAACCATTCCTGTGACACTAGTCATAGATTCCGATGCATCACTTCAGGTTTACTGTATCATTCTGACCTTCTTATTGACGATGAAACAGATAAAATGAATCGGAATTATATACAAAAGGCACAATGCCGACTTAAGTACTAGAAGACTGACTCTTCTCACTGTCTAAGTTTTGAACCATTCCTGTGACACTAGTTGTAGATTCGATGATTCACATCAGGTTTACTGTATCCCTCTGACCGTCGTATTGACTATGAAACACAGAAATTCCATCGGAATTAAATGCAAAAGTCACAATGCCGACTCAAGTACAAGAAACTGGCTATACTTCATGTCTATGTTTGAACCATTCCTGTGACACTAGTTGTAGATTCCGATGCTTCACTTCAGGTTTACTGTCTCCAGCTGACCTTCTTATTGACGATGAAACACAGAAATTGCATCGGAATTAAATACAAAATGCACAATGCCGACTTAAGTACAAGAGGACAGACTCTTCTTACTGTCTATGTTTTGAACCATTCTTGTGACACTATTTATAGATTCCGACGCTTCACTTCAGTTTTTCTGTATCCCTCTGACCTTCTTAGTGACGATGAAACACAGAAACTGCATCGGAATTAAATACAAAAGTCACAATGCCGACTCAAGTACAAGAAGACTGACTCTTCTTACTGTCTATGTTTTGAACCATTCCTGTGACACTAGTTATAGATTCCGATGCTTCGCTTCAGTTTTACTGTATCCCTCTGACCTCCTTATTGCCGATGAAACACAGAAATTGCATCGGAATTAAATACAAAAGGCACAATGCCGACTTAAGTACATGAAGACTGACTCTTCTTACTGTCTATGTTTTGAACCATTCCTGTGACACTAGTTATAGGTTCCGATGCTTCACATCATTTTTACTGTATCCAACTGAACTTCTTATTGACGATGAAACACAGAAATTGCATCGGAATTTAATACAAAAGGCACAGTGCCGACTCGACTACAGTAAGACTGACTCTTCTTACTGTCTATGATTTGAATCATTCCTATGACACTAGTTATAGATTCCGATGCTTCATTTCAGGTTAACTGTATCCCTCTGACCGTCGTATTGACGATGAAACACAGAAATTGCATCGGAACTAAATACAAAAGGCCCAATGCCGACGTAAGTACAAGAAGACTGGCTCTTCTTACTGTCTATGTTTTGAACCTTTCCTGTGAGACTGGTTTTAGATTCCGATGTTTCACTTCAGGTTTACCGTATCCCTTGTACCGTCTTACTGACGACGAAACACAGAAATTGCAACGGAATTAACTAGAAAAGGCACAATGCCGACTTAAGTTCAAGAATACAGACTCTTCTTAATATCTATCTTTTAACCATTCCTGTGACACTAGTTATAGATTCTGATGCATCACTTCAGGTTTACTGTATCCCTCTGACCTTCTTATTGTCGATGAAACACAGAAAATCCATCGGAATTAAAAACAAAGGGCACAATGCCGACTTAAGTACAAGAAAAATGACTCTTCTTACTGGCTATGTTTGAACTATTCCTGTGACACTAGTTATAGTTTCCGATGTTTCACTTGAGTATTACTGCATCCCTCTGACCTTCGTATTGACGATGAAACACAGAAATTGCTTCGGAATTAAATACAAAAGGCACAATGCCGATTTAAGTACAAGAAGTCTGACTCTTCTTACTGTCTATGTTTTGAACCATTCCTGTGACACTAGTTATGGATTCCGATGCTTCACTTCAGTTTTACTGTATCGCTCTGACCTCCTTATAGACGATGAAACACAGAAATCGCATCGGAATTAAATACAAAAGGCACAATGCCGACCTAAGTACAAGAAAACTGACTCTTCTTACTGTCTAAGTTTCGAACCATTCCTGTGACACTAGTGATAGATTCCGATGCTTCACTTCAGGTTTACTGTATCCCTCTGACCTTCGTATTGACGATGAAACACAGAAACTGCATCGGAATTAAATACAAATGGCCCAATGCCGACGTAAGTACAAGAAGTCTGGCTCTTCTTACTGTCTATGTTTTGAACCTTTCCTGTGGGACCGGTTTAGATTCCGATGCTTCACTTCAGGTTTACTGTATCCCTTGGACCTTCTTATTGACGACGTAACACAGAAATTGCATCCGAATTAAATAGAAAAAGCACAATGCCGACATAAGTACAAGAAAACAAACTCTTCATAATATCTATGTCTTGAACCATTCCTGTGACACAAGTTATAGATTCCGATGCATCACTTCAGGTATACAGTACCATTCTGACTTTCTTATTGACGATGAAACATAGAGAAGCATCGGAATTATATACAAAAGGCACAATGCCGACTTAAGTACTAGAAGACTGACTCTTCTTACTGTCTATGTTTTGAACCATTCCTGTGACTCTAGTTATAGATTCCGATGCTTCACTTCAGGTTTACTGTATCCAGCTGACCTTCTTATTGACCATGAAACACAGAAATTGCATCGGAATTTAATACAAAAGGCACAATGCCGACTCAAGTACAAGAAGACTGACTCTTCTTACTGTCTATGTTTTGAACCATTCCTGTGACACTAGTTATAGATTCCGATGCTTCGCTTCAGTTTTACTGTATCCCTCTGACCTCCTTATTGCCGATGAAACACAGAAATTGCATCGGAATTAAATACAAAAGGCACAATGCCGACTTAAGTACATGAAGACTGACTCTTCTTACTGTCTATGTTTTGAACCATTCCTGTGACACTAGTTATAGGTTCCGATGCTTCACATCATTTTTACTGTATCCAACTGAACTTCTTATTGACGATGAAACACAGAAATTGCATCGGAATTTAATACAAAAGGCACAGTGCCGACTCGACTACAGGAAGACTGACTCTTCTTACTGTCTATGATTTGAATCATTCCTATGACACTAGTTATAGATTCCGATGCTTCATTTCAGGTTTACTGTATCCCTCTGACCGTCGTATTGACGATGAAACACAGAAATTGCATCGGAACTAAATACAAAAGGCCCAATGCCGACGTAAGTACAAGAAGACTGGCTCTTCTTACTGTCTATGTTTTGAACCTTTCCTGTGAGACTGGTTTTAGATTCCGATGTTTCACTTCAGGTTTACCGTATCCCTTGTACCGTCTTACTGACGACGAAACACAGAAATTGCAACGGAATTAAATAGAAAAGGCACAATGCCGACTTAAGTTCAAGAATACAGACTCTTCTTAATATCTATCTTTTAACCATTCCTGTGACACTAGTTATAGATTCTGATGCATCACTTCAGGTTTACTGTATCCCTCTGACCTTCTTATTGTCGATGAAACACAGAAAATCCATCGGAATTAAAAACAAAGGGCACAATGCCGACTTAAGTACAAGAAAAATGACTCTTCTTACTGGCTATGTTTGAACTATTCCTGTGACACTAGTTATAGTTTTCGATGTTTCACTTGAGGATTACTGCATCCCTCTGACCTTCGTATTGACGATGAAACACAGAAATTGCTTCGGAATTAAATACAAAAGGCACAATGCCGATTTAAGTACAAGAAGTCTTACTCTTCTTACTGTCTATGTTTTGAACCATTCCTGTGACACTAGTTATGGATTCCGATGCTTCACTTCAGTTTTACTGTATCGCTCTGACCTCCTTATAGACGATGAAACACAGAAATCGCATCGGAATTAAATACAAAAGGCACAATGCCGACCTAAGTACAAGAAAACTGACTCTTCTTACTGTCTAAGTTTCGAACCATTCCTGTGACACTAGTGATAGATTCCGATGCTTCACTTCAGGTTTACTGTATCCCTCTGACCTTCGTATTGACGATGAAACACAGAAACTGCATCGGAATTAAATACAAATGGCCCAATGCCGACGTAAGTACAAGAAGACTGGCTCTTCTTACTGTCTATGTTTTGAACCTTTCCTGTGGGACCGGTTTAGATTCCGATGCTTCACTTCAGGTTTACTGTATCCCTTGGACCTTCTTATTGACGACGTAACACAGAAATTGCATCCGAATTAAATAGAAAAAGCACAATGCCGACATAAGTACAAGAAAACAAACTCTTCATAATATCTATGTCTTGAACCATTCCTGTGACACAAGTTATAGATTCCGATGCATCACTTCAGGTATACAGTACCATTCTGACTTTCTTATTGACGATGGAACATAGAAAAGCATCGGAATTATATACAAAAGGCACAATGCCGACCTAAGTACTAGAAGACTGACTCTTCTTACTGTCTATGTTTTGAACCATTCCTGTGACTCTAGTTATAGATTCCGATGCTTCACTTGAGGTTTACTGTATCCCTCTGACCTTCGTATTGACGATGAAACACAGAAATTGCATCGGAATGAAATACGAAAGGCACAATGCCGACTCAAGTTCAAGAAGACTGACTCTTCGTACTGTCTATGATTTGAATGATTCCTGTGACACTAGTTATAGATTCCGATGCTTCACTTCAGGTTTATGTATCCCTCTGACCGTCGTATTGACGATGAAACAGAGAAATTGCATCGGAATTAAATACAAAAAACCCAATGCCGACTCAAGTACAAGTAGACTGGCTCTTCTTACTGTCTATGTTTTGAACCTTTCCTGTGAGACTGGTTTTAGATTCCGATGTTTCACTTCAGGTTTACTGTATCCCTTGGACCGTCTGATTGACGACGAAACACAGAAATTGCAACGGAATTAAATAGAGAAGGCACAATGCCGACTTAAGAATTGGTAAACAGACTCTTCTTAATATCTATTTGTTTAACCATTCCTGTGACACTAGTTATAGATTCTGATGCATCACTTCAGGTTTACTGTATCCCTCTGACCTTCTTATTGTTGATGAAACACAGAAAATGCATCGGAATTAAATACAAAGGGCACAATGCCGACGTAAGTACAATAAAAATGTCTCTTCTTACTGGCTATGTTTGAACCATTCCTGTGACACTAGTTATACACTCCTGGAAATGGAAAAAAGAACACATTGACACCGGTGTGTCAGACCCACCATACTTGCTCCGGACACTGCGAGAGGGCTGTACAAGCAATGATCACACGCACGGCACAGCGGACACCCCAGGAACCGCGCTGTTGGCCGTTGAATGGCGCTAGCTGCGCAGCATTTGTGCACCGCCGCCGTCAGTGTCAGACAGTTTGCCGTGGCATACGGAGCTCCATCGCAGTCTTTAACACTGGTAGCATGCCGCGACAGCGTGGACGTGAACCGTATGTGCAGTTGACGGACTTTGAGCGAGGGCGTATAGTGGGCATGCGGGAGGCCAGGTGGACGTACCGCCGAATTGCTCAACACGTGGGGCGTGAGGTCTCCACAGTACATCGATGTTGTCGCCAGTGGTCGGCGGAAGGTGCACGTGCCCGTCGACCTGGGACCGGATCGCATCGACGCACGGATGCACGCCAAGACCGTAGGATCCTACGCAGTGCCGTAGGGGACAGCACCGCCACTTCCCAGCAAATTAGGGACACTGTTGCTCCTGGGGTATCGGCGAGGACCATTCGCAACCGTCTCCATGAAGCTGGGCTACGGTCTCACACACCGTTAGGCCGTCTTCCGTTCACGCCCCAACATCGTGCAGCCCGCCTTGAGTGGTGTCGCGACAGGCGTGAATGGAGGGACGAAAGGAGACGTGTCGTCTTCAGCGATGAGAGTCGCTTCTGCCTTGCTGCCAATGATGGTCGTTAGCGTGTTTGGCGCCGTGCAGGTGAGCGCCACAATCAGGACTACATACGACCGGGGCACACAGGGCCAACACCCGGCAACGTGGTGTGGGGAGCGATCTCCTACACTGGCCGTACACCTCTGGTGATCGTCGAGGGGACACTGAATAGTGCACGGTACATCCAAACCGTCATCGAACCCTTCGTTCTACCATTCCTAGACCAGCAAGGGAACTTGCTGTTCCAACAGGACAATGCACGTCCGCATGTATCCCGTGCCACCTAACGTGCTCTAGAAGGTGTAAGTCAACTACCCTGGCCAGCAAGATCTCCGGATCTGTCCCCCATTGAGCATGTTTGGAACTGGATGAAGCGTCGTTCACGCGGTCTGCACGTCCAGCACAAACGCTGGTCCAACTGAGGCGCCAGGTGGAAATGCCATGGCAAGCCGTACCACAGGACTACATCCAGCATCTCTACGATCGTCTCCATGGGAGAATAGCAGCCTGCATTGCTGCGAAAGGTGGATATACACTGTACTAGTGCCGACATTGTGCATGCTCTGTTCCCTGTGTCTATGTGTCTGTGGTTCTGTCAGTGTGATCATTTGATGTATCTGACCCCAGGAATGTGTCAATAAAGTTTCCCCTTCCTGGGACAATGAATTCACGGTGTTCAAATTTCATTTTCCAGGAGTGTAGATTCCGATGCTTCACATCGGGTTTACGGTATCCCTCTGACCTCCTTATTGACGATGAAAAACAGAAATTGCACCGGAATTAAATACAAAATGCACAGTGCCGACTTAAGTACAAGAAAACTGACTCTTCTTACTGTCTACGTTTTGAAGCATTCCTGTGAAACTAGTTATAGATTCCGATGCTTCACATCAGGATTACTGTATCCCTCTGACCGTCGTGTTGACGATGAAACACCGAAATTGCATCGGAATTAAATGCAAAAGGCACAATGCCGACCCAAGTACAAGATGACTGGCCCTTCTTACTGTCTATGTTTTGAACCCTTCCTCTGAGACCGGTTTTAGATTCCGATGCTTCACATCAGGTTTACTGTATCCCTTGGACCTTCTTATTGACGACGAAACACAGAAATTGCATCGGAATTAAATAGAAAAAGCACTATGCCGACTTAAGTACAAAAAAACAGACTCTTCTTAATATCTATGTTTTGAACCATTCCTGTGACACTAGTTATAGATTCCGATGCTTCACATCGGGTTCACTATATCCCTGTGACCACCTTATTGACGATGAAACACAGAAATTGCATCGGAATTAAATACAAAAGGTACAATACCGACTTAAGTACAAGAACTCTGACTCTTCTCACAGTCTATGTTTTGAACCATTCCTGTGACAATAGTTATAGATTCCGATGCTTCACTTCAGTTTTACTGTATCCCTCTGACCTTCTTATTGACGATGAAACACAGAAATTGCATCGGAATTTAATACAAAAGGGACAATGCCGACTCAAGTACAAGAAGACTGACTCTTCTTACTGTCTATGATTTGAATCATTCCTGTGACACTAGCTTTAAATTACGATGCTTCACTTCAGGTTTACTGTCTCCCTCTGACCGTCGTATTGACGATGAAACACAAAAATTGCATCGGAATTAAATACAAAAGTCCCAATGCCGACTCAAGTACAAGACGACTGTCTATACTTCCTGCCTATGTTTTGAACCATTCCTGTGACACTAGTTATAGATTCCGATGCTTCACTTCAGGTTTACTGTATCCAGCTGACCTTTTTATTGACGATGAAACACAGAATTTGCATCGGAATTAAATACAAAATGCACAATGCCGACTTAAGTACAAGAAGACTGACTCTTCTTACTGTCTATGTTTTGAACCATTCCTGTGACACTAGTTATTGATTCCGATGCTTCACTTCAGGTTTACTGTATCCAGCTGACCTTCTTATTGACGATGAAACACAGAAATTGCATCGGAATTAAATACAAAATGCACAATGCCGACTTAAGTACCAGAAGACTGAGTCTTCTTACTGTCTATGTTTTGAACCATTCCTGTGACACTATTTATAGATTCTGATGCTTCACTTCAGTTTTACTGTAATCCTCTGACCTCCTTATGGACGATGAAAAACGGAAATCGCATCGGAATTAAATACAAAAGGCACAATGCCGACTCCAGTACAAGAAGACTGACTCTTCTTACTGTCTATGTTTTGAACCATTCCTGTGCCACTTGTTATAGATTCCGATGCTTCACTTCAGGTTTACTGTATCCCTCTGACCGTCCTATTGACGATGAAACACAGAAATTGCATCGGAATTGAATATAAAAGGCACAATGCAGGCTCAGGTACAAGAAGTCAGGCTCTTCTTACTGTCTATGTTTTGAACCTTTCCTGTCAGACCGGTTTTAGATTCCGATGCTTCAATTCATTTTTACTGTATCCATTGGACCTTCTTATTGACGACGAAACACAGAAACTGCATCGGAATTAAATAGAAAAAACACTATGCCGACTTAAGTACAAGAAAATAGACTCTTCTTAATATCCATGCTTTGAACCATTCCTGTGACACTAGTTATAGATTCCGATGCATCACTTCAGGTTTACTGTATCATTCTGACCTTCTTATTGACGATGAATCACAGAAAATGTATCTGAATTAAATACAAAAGGCACAATGCCGACTCAACTACAAGAAGACTGACTCTTCTTACTGTCTATGTTTTGAACCATTCCTGTGACACTAGTTATAGATTCCGATGCTTCTCTTCAGGATTACTGTATCCCTTGGAGCTTCTTATTGACGACGAAATACAGAAATTGCATCGGAATGAAATAGAAAAAGCACAATGCCGTCTCAAGTACAAGAAAACAGACTCTTCTTAATATCTATGTTTAAAACCATTCCTGTGACACTAGTTATAGATTCCGATGCATCACTTCAGGTTTACTGTATCATTCTGACCTTCTTATTGACGATGAATCACAGACACTGCATCGGAATTATATACAAAAGGCACAATGCCGACTTAAGTACTACAAGGCTGACTCTTCTCACTGTCTACGTTTTGAACCATTCCTGTGACACTAGTTATAGATTCCGATGCTTCACTTCAGGTTTACTGTATCCCTCTGACCTTCTTATTGACGATGAAACTCAGAAATTGCATCGGAATCACATACAAAAGTCACAATGGCGACTCAAGTACAAGAAGACTGGCTATTCTTCCTGTCTATGTTTGAACCATTCCTGTGACACAAGTTATGGATTCCGATGCATCACTTCAGGTTTACTGTATCATTCTGACCTTCTTATTGCCGATGAATCACAGAAAATGTATCTGAATTAAATACAAAAGGCACGATGCCAACTCAACTACAAGAAGACTGAGTCTTCTTACAGTCTATGTTTTGAACCATTCCTGTGACACTAGTTATAGATTCCGATGCTTCTCTTCAGGATTACTGTATCCCTTGGACCTTCTTATTGACGACGAAATACAGAAATTGCATCGGAATTAAATAGAAAAAGCACAATGCCGTCTTAAGTACAAGAAAACAGACTCTTCTTAATATCTATGTTTAAAACCATTCCTGTGACACTAGTTATTGATTCCGATGCTTCACTTCAGGTTTTCTGTATCCAGCTGACCTTCTTATTGACGATGAAACACAGAAATTGTATCGGAATTAAATACAAAAGGCACAATGCCAACTTCAGTAGAAGAATACTGACTCTTCTTACTGTCTATGATTTGAACCATTCCTGTGACACTAGTTATAGATTCCGATGCTTCACATCGGGTTTACTATATCCCTCTGACCACCATTTTGACGATGAAACACAGAAATTGCATCGGAATTAAATACAAAAGGCACAATACCGATATAAGTACAAGAAGTCTGACTCTTCTTACTGTCTATGTTTTGAACCATTCCTGTGACACTAGTTATAGATTCCGATGCTTCACTTCAGTTTTTCTGTATCCCTCTGACCATCTTATTGACGATGAAACACAGAAATTGCATCGGATTTTAATACAAAAGGCACACTGCCGACTCAAGTACAAGGAGACTGACTCTTCTTACTGTCTATGTTTTGAACCATTCCTGTTCCACTAGTTATAGATTCCGATGCTTCACTTCAGGTTTACTGTATCACTCTGACCGTCCTATTGACGATGAAACACAGAAATTGCATCGGAATTGAATATAAAAGGCACAATGCAGGCTCAGGTACAAGAAGTCAGGCTCTTCTTACTGTCTATGTCTTTGAACCTTTCCTGTCAGACCGGTTTTAGATTCCGATGCTTCAATTCAGGTTTACTGTATAGATTGGACCTTCTTATTGACGACGAAACACAGAAATTGCATCGGAATTAAATAAATAAACACTATGCCGACCTAAGTACAAGAAAATAGACTCTTCTTAATATCTATGTTTTGAACCATTCCTGTGACAATAGTTATAGATTCCGATGCTTCACTTCAGGCTTACTGTATCATTCTGACCTTCTTATTGACGATGAATCACAGAAAATGCATCGGAATTATATACAAAAGGCACAATGCCGACTTAAGAACTACAAGACTGACGCTTCCCACTGTCTACGTTTTGAACCATTCCTGTGACACTAGTTATAGTTTCCGATGCCTCACTTCAGTTTTACTGTATCCCTCCGATCTTCTTATTGTCGAGGAAACAAAGAAAATGCATCAGAGTTAAATACAAAAGGCACAATACCGACTTAAGTACAAGAACTCTGACCCTTCTCACTGTCTATGTTTTGAACCATTCCTGTGACACTAGTTATAGATTCCGATGCTTCACTTCAGTTTTTCTGTATCCCTCTGACCGTCGTATTGACGATGAAACACGGAAATTGCATCTGAATTAAATGCAAAAGGCACAATGCCGACTTAAGTACAAGAAGACTGACTCTCCTCACTGTCTATGTTTTGAACCATTCCTGTGACACTAGTTATTGATTCCGATGCTTAACTTCAGGTTTACTGTATCCAGCTGACCTTCTTATTGACGATGAAACACAGAAATTGCATCGGAATTAAATACAAAATGCACAATTTCGACTTAAGCACAGGGGAACTTACTCTTCTTACTGTCTATGCTTTGAACCATTCCTGTGACACTAGTTATCGATTCCGATGCTTCACTTCAGGTTTACTGTATGCCTCAGACCTTCTTATTGACGATGAAACACAGAAATTGCATCGGAATTAAATACAAAATGCACAATGCCGACTTAAGTACAAGGAGACAGACTCTTCTTACTGTCTATGATTTGAACCATTCCTTTGACACTATTTATAGATTCCGATGCTTCACTTCAGTTTTACTGTATCCCTCTGACCTCCTTATGGACGAAGAAACACGGAAATTGCATCGGAATTAAATACAAAAGGCACAATGCCGACTCAAGTACAGTAAGACTGACTCTTCTTACTGTCTATGTTTTGAACCATTCCTGTCACACTAGTTATAGATTCCGATGCTTCACATCAGGTTTAATGTATCCCTCTGACCGTCCTGTTGACGATGAAACACTGAAACTGCATCGGAATTAAATGCCAAAGGCACAATGCCGACTCAAGTACAAGAAGACTGGCTCTTCTTACTGTCTATGTTTTGAACCCTTCCTGTGAGACCGGTTTTTTAATCCGATGCTTCACTTCAGGTTTACTGTATACCTTGGACCTTCTTATTGACGACGAAACACAGAAATTTCATCGGAATTAAATAGAAAAAGCACACTGCCGACTTAAGTACAAGAAAACAGACTCTTCTTAATATCTATGATTTGAACCATTCCTGTGACACTAGTTCTAGATTCCAATGCATCACTTCAGGTTTACTGTATCATTCTGACCTTCTTATTGACGATGAATCACAGAAAATGCATCGGAATTATATACAAAAGGCACAATGCCGACTTAAGTACTACAAGACTGACTCCTCTTACTGTCTATGTTTTGAACCATTCCTGTGACCCTAGTTATAGATTCCGATGGTTTACTTCAGATTTACTGTATCCCTTAGACCTTCTTATTGGCTTACGAAACACAGAAATTGCATCGGAATTAAATAGAAAAAGCACAATGCAGACTTAAGTACAAGATAACAGACTCTTCTTAATATCTGTGTTTTGAACCATTCCTGTGACACTAGTTATACATTCCGATGCATCACTTCAGGTTTACTGTATCATTCTGACCTTCTTATTGACGATGAATCACAGAAAATGCATCGAAATTATATACAAGAGGCACAATGCCGACTTAAGTACTACAAGACTGACTCTTCTCACTGTCTATGTTTTGAATCATTCCTGTTACACTAGTTATAGATTCCGATGCTTCACTTCAGGTTTACTGTATCCCTCTGACCTTCTTATTGACGATGAAACACAGAAATTGCATCGGAATTACATACAAAAGTCACAATGCCGTCTCAAGTACAAGGAGACTGGATATTCTTCCTGTCTATGTTTGAACCATTCCTGGGACACTAGTTATAGATTCCGATGCTTCACTTCAGGTTTACTGTATCCAGCTGACCTTCTTATTGACGATGAAACACAGAAATTGCATCGGAATTAAATACAAAAGGCACAATGCCGACTTAAGTACAAGAAGACTGACTCGTTTTACTGTCTATGTTTTGAACCATTCCTGTGACACTAGTTACAGATTCCGATGCTTCACTTCAGTTTTTCTGTATCCCTCTGACCATCTTATTGACGATGAATCACAGAAATTGCATCGGAATTTAATACAAAAGGCACAATGCCGACTCAAGTACAAGAAGACAGAATCTTCTTACTGTCTATGATTTGAATCATTCCTTTGACACTAGTTATAGATTCCGATGCTTCAATACAGGTTTACTGTATCCCTCTGACCGTCGTATTGACGATGAAACACAAAAATTGCATCGGAATTAATAACAAAAGTCACAATGCCAACTCAAGTAAAAGAAGACTGGCTATACTTCCTGTCTATGTTTTGAACCATTCATGTGATACTAGTTATAGATTCCGATGCTTCACTTCAGGTTTACTGAGCCCAGCTGACCTTTTTTATTGACGATGAAACACAGAATTTGCATCGGAATTAAATACAAAAGGCACAATGCCGACTCAAGTGCAATAAGACTGACTCTTCTTACTGTCTATGTTTTGAACCATTCCTGTCACACTTGTTATAGATTCCGATGCTTCACATCAGGTTTAATGTATCCCTCTGACCGTCGTGTTGACGATGAAACACCGAAATTGCATCGGAATTAAATGCAAAAGGCACAATGCCGACTCAAGTACAAGAAGACTTGCTCTTCATACTGTGTATGTTTTGAACCCTTCCTGTGACACTAGTTATAGATTCCGATGCTTCACATCGGGTTTACTATATCCCTCTGACCTCCTTATTGACGATGAAACACAGAAATTGCATCGGAATTACATACAAAAGTCACAACGCCGACTCAACTACAAGGAGACGGGATATTCTTCCTGTCTATGTTTGAACCATTCCTGTGACACTAGTTATAGATTCCGATGTTTCACGTAAGGTTTACTGCATCCAGCTGACCTTCTTATTGACGATGAAACACAGAAATTGCATCGGAATTAAATACAAAAGGCACAATGCCGACTTAAGTACAAGAAGACTGACTCGTTTTACTATCTATGATTTGAACCATTCCTGTGACACTAGTTATAGATTCCGATGCTTCACATCGGGTTTACTATATCCCTCTGACCTCCTTATTGACGATGAAACACAGAAATTGCATCGGAATTAAATACAAAAGGCACAATTCCGTCTTAAGTACAAGAAGTCTGACTCTTCTTACTGGCTATGTTTGAACCATTCCTGTGACACTAGTTATAGATTCCGATGCTTCACATCGGGTTTACTATATCCCTCTGACCTCCTTATTGACGATGAAACACAGAAATTGCATCGGAATTAAATACAAAAGGCACAATTCCGTCTTAAGTACAAGAAGTCTGACTCTTCTTACTGTCTATATTTTGAACCATTCCAGTGACACTAGTTATAGATTCCGATGCTTCACTTCAGTTTTTCTGTATCCCTCTGGCCTTCTTATTGACGATGAAACACAGAAATTGCATCGGAATTTAATACAAAAGGCATAATGCCGACTCAAATACATGAAGACAGACTCTTCTTACTGTCTATGATTTGAATCATTCCTGTGACACTAGTTATAGATTCCGATGCTTCACTTCAGGTTTACTGTATCCCTCTGACCGTCGTATTGACGATGAAACACAAAAATTGCATCGGAATTAATTACAAAACGCACAATGCCGACTCAAGTAAAAGAAGACTGGCTATACTTCCTGTCTATGATTTGAACCATTCATGTGATACTAGTTATAGATTCCGATGCTTCACTTCAGGTTTACTGAGCCCAGCTGACCTTTTTTATTGATGATGAAACACCGAACTTGCACCGGAATTAAATACAAAAGGCACAATGCCGACTTAAGTACAAGAAGACTGGCTCTTCTTACTGTCTATGTTTGAAACATTCCTGTCACACTAGTTTTAGATTCCGATGCTTCACATCAGGTTTAATGTTTCCCTCTGACCGTCGTGTTGACGATGAAACACCGAAATTGCATCGGAATTAAATGCAAAAGGGACAATGCCGACTCAAGTACAAGAAGACTGGCTCTTCTTACTGTCTATGTTTTGAACCCTTCCTGTGAGACCGGTTTTAGATTCCGATGCTTCACTTCAGGTTTACTGTATACCTTGGACCTTCTTATTGACGACGAAACACAGAAATTTCATCGGAATTAAATAGAAAAAACACAATGCCGACTTAGGTACAAGAAAACAGACTCTTCTTAATATCTGTGATTTGAACCATTCCTGTGACACTAGTTATAGGTTCCGATGCATCACTTCAGGTTTACTATATCATTCTGACCTTCTTATTGACGATGAATCACAGAAAATGCATCGGAATTATATACAAAAGGCACAATGCCGACTTAAATCCGATGCAATTTTTGTGATTCATCGTCAATAAGAAGGTCAGAGGGATACAGTAAAAATGAAGTGAAGCATCGGAATCTATGATTAGTGTCACAGGAATGGTTCAAATCATTGAGAGTAAGAAGAGTCAGTCATTTTGTACTTAAGTCTGCATTGTGCCTTTTGTATTTAATTCCGATGCAATTTCAGTATTTCATCGTCAATAAGAAGGTCAGAGGTATACAGTTAACCTGAAGTGAAGCATCGGAATCTATAACTAGTGTCACAGGAATGGTTCAATGCAAAGATATTAAAATGAGTCTGTTTTCTTGTACTTAAGTAGGCATTGTGCCTTTTCTATTTAATTCTGATGCAATTTCTGTGTTTCGTCGTCAATAAGAAGGTCCAAGGGATACAGTGAACCTGAAGTGAAGCATCAGAATCTAACACCGGTCTCACAGGAAAGGTTCAAAACATAGACAGTAAGACGAGCCAGACTTCTTGTACCTGATTCGGAAATATGCCTTCTGTATTTAATTCCGAAGCAATTTCTGTGTTTCATCGTCAATAAGGCGGTCAGAGGGATACAGTAAACCCTAAGTGAAGCATCGGAATCTATAACTCCTGTCACGGGAATGATTCAAATCATAGACAGTAAGAAGAGCCATCCTTCTTGTACTTGGGTGGCCATTGTGCCTTTTGTATTTAGTTCCGATTAAATTTCTGTGTTTGATCGTCAATGAGAAGGTCAGAGGGATACAGTAAACCCGAAGTGAAGCATCGGAATCTATAACTAGTGTCCCAGGAATGGTTCAAAGCATAGACAGTAAGAAGAGCCAGCCTTCTTGTACTTGAGTGGCCATTCTACATTTTGTATTTAATTCCAATGAAGTTTCTGTGTTTGATCGTCAATGAGAAGGGCAGAGGGATACAGTAAACCTGAAGTGATGCATCTGAGGCTATAACTAGTGTCCCAGGAATGGTTGAAAACATAGACAGTAAGAAGAGTCAGTCTTCTTGCACTTAAGTCGGCATTGTGCCTTTCGTATTTAATTCCGATGAAATTTCTGTGTTTCATCGTCAATAGGAAGGTCAGCTGGATACAGTAAACCTGAAGTGAAGCATCGGAATCTACAACTCGTGTCACGGAAATGGTTCAAAACATAGACAGTAAGAAGAGCCAGCCTTTTTGTAATTGAGTGGCCATTGTGCCTCTTGTATTTAAGTCCGATGACATTTCTGTGCTTGATCGTCAATGAGAAGGTCAGAGGGATACAGTAAACCTGAAGTGAAGCGTCAGAATCTAAAACTAGTGTCACAGGAATGGTTCAAAACAAAGACAGTAAGGAGAGTCAGTCTTCTTGTACTTGAGTCATTATTGATCCTTTTATATTAAATTCCGATGCAATTTCTGTGTTTCATCGTCAATAAAAAGAACAGAGGGATACAGTAAACCTGAAGTGAAGCATCGGAATCTATAGCTAGTGTCACAGGAATTGTTCAAAACATAGACAGTAAGAAGAGTCAGTCTTCTTGTACTTAAGTTAGCATTGTGCCTTTTGTATTTAAATAAGATGCAAATTCTGTGTTTCATTGTCAATGACGAGGTCAGAGGGACACAGTAAACCTGAAGTGAAGCTTCGGAATCTAAAACTAGTGTCACAGGAGTGGTTCAAAACTTAGACACTAAGAAGAGCCATTCCTCTTGTACTTGATTCGGCATTGATCCTTTTGTATTTAAATCCGATGCAATTTCTGTGATTCATCGTCAATAAGAAGGTCAGAGGGATACAGTAAACCTGAAGTGAAGCATCGGAATCTATGACTAGTGTCACAGGAATGGTTCAAAACATGAGAGTAAGAAGAGTCAGTCATATTGTACTTAAGTTGGCATTGTGCCTTTTGTATTTAATTCCGATGCAATTTCAGTATTTCATCGTCAATAAGAAAGTCAGAGGTATACAGCAAACCTGAAGTGAAACATCGGAATCTATAACTAGTGTCACAGGAATGGTTCAAAGCATAGACAGTAAGAGGAGCCAGCCTTCTTGTACTTGAGTGGCCATTGTACATTTTGTATTTAATTCCACTGAAATTTCTGTGTTTGATCGTCAATGAGAAGGTCAGAGGGATACAGTACACCTGAAGTGATGCATCGGAGTCTATAACTAGTGTCCCAGGAATGGTTCAAAGCATAGACAGTAAGAAGAGTCAGTCTTCTTGTACTTAAGTCGGATTGTGCCTTTCGTATTTAATTCCGATGCAATTTCTGTGTTTCAACGTCAATACGAAAGTCAGCTGGATACAGTAAACCTGCAGTGAAGCATCGGAATCTATAACTCGTGTCACGGAAATGGTTCAAAACATAGACAGTAAGAAGAGCCATTCTTCTTGTACTTGAGTTGGCATTGTTCCTTTTGTATTTAAATCCGATGCAATTTCTGTGATTCATCGTCAATAAGAAGGTCAGAGGGATACAGTAAAAATGAAGTGAAGCATCGGAATCTATAACTAGTGTCACAGGAATGGTTCAAAGCATAGAGAGTAAGAAGAGTTAGTTTTCTTGTACTTAAGTCGGCAATGTCCCTATTGTATTTAATTCCGAAGCAATTTCTGTGTTTCATCGTCAATAAGAAGGACAGAGGGATACAGTAAACCTGAAGTGATGCATCGGAATCTATAACTAGTGTCACAGGTGTGGTTCAAAGCATAGACAGTCGGAAGAGCCAGTCTTCTTGTACTTGAGTCAACATTATTCCTTTTGTATTTAATTCCGATGCAATTTCTGTGTTTCATCGTCAATAAGAGGGTCTAAGGGATACAGTAAATCTGAAGTGAAGCATCGGAATCAATAACTAGTGTCACAGGAATGGTTCAAAACATAGACAGTAAGAAGAGCCAGTCTTCTTGTACTTAAGTTAGCATTGTGCCTTTTGTATTTAGTTAAGATGCAATTTCTGTATTTCATCGTCAATGAGGAGGTCAGAGGGATACAGTAAACCTGAAGTGTTGCATTGGAGTCTATAACTAGTGTCCCAGGAATGATTCAAAACATAGACAGTAAGAAGAGTCAGTCTTCTTCTACTTAAGTCGGCATTGTGCCTTTCGTATTTAATTCCGATGCAATTTCTGTGTTTCATCGTCAATAGGAAGGTCAGCTGGATACAGTAAACCTGAAGTGAAGCATCGGAATCTATAACTCGTGTCACGGAAATGGTTCAAAACATAGACAGTAAGAAGAGCCAGCTTTCTTGTACTTGAGTGGCCATTGTGCCTTTTGTATTTAATTCCGATGAAATTTCTGTGTTTGCTCGTCAATGAGATGGTCAGAGGGATACAGTAAACCTGAAGTGAAGCGTCGGAATCTAAAACTAGTGTCACAGGAATGGTTCAAAGCATAGGCAGTAGGAAGTGTCAGTCTTCTTGTACTTAAGTCGGCATTGTGCATTTTTTTTTTAATTCCGATGCAATTTCTGTGTTTCATCGTCAATAAGACCGTCAGACGGATACAGTAAACCTGAAGTGAAGCATCGGAATCTATAACTAGTGTCAGAGGAATGGTTCAAAACCTAGACAGTAAGAAGAGTCAGTCTTCTTGTACTAGAGTCTACATCGTTCCTTTTGTATTTAATTCCGATGCAATTTCTGTGTTTCATCGTCAATAAAAAGAACAGAGGGATACAGTAAACCTGAAGTGAAGCATCGGAATCTATAACTAGTGTCACAGGAATTGTTCAAAGCATAGACAGTAAGAAGAGTCAGTCTTCTTGTACTTAAGTTGGCATTGTGAATTTCGTATTTAAATAAGATGCAAATTCTGTGTTTCATTGTCAATGAGGAAGTCAGAGGGATACAGTAAACCTGAAGAGAAGCATCGGAATCTAAAACTAGTGTCACAGGAATGGTTCAAAACATTGACAGTAAGAAGAGTCAGTCATTTTGTACTTAAGTCGGCATTGTGCCTTTTGTATTTCATTCCGATGCAATTTCTGTATTTCATCGTTAATAAGAAGGTCAGAGGTATACAGTAAACCTGAAGTGAAACATCGGAATCTATAACTAGTGTCACAGGAATGGTTCAAAACATAGACAGTAAGAAGAGTCAGTCTTCTTGTACTTAAGTCGGCATTGTGCCTTTTGTATTTAATTCCGATGCAATATCTGTGTTTCATCGTCAATATGAAGATCAGAGGGATACAGTAAACCTGAAGTGAAGCATCGGAATCGATAACTAGTGTCACAGGAATGGTTCAAAGCATAGACAGTAAGAAGAGCCAGCCTTCTTGTACTTGAGTGGCCATTGTACATTTTGTATTTAATTCCAATGAAATTTCTGTGTTTGATCATCAATGAGAAGGTCAGAGGGATACAGTAAACCTGAAGTGATGCATCGGAGTCTATAACTAGTGTCCCAGGAATGGTTCAAAACATAGACAGTAAGAAGAGTCAGTCTTCTTGTACTTAAGTCGGCATTGTGCCTTTCGTATTTAATTCCGATGCAACTTCTGTGTTTCATCGTCAATAGGAAGGTCAGCTGGATACAGTAAACGTGAAGTGAAGCATCGGAATCTTTAACTCGTGTCACGGAAATGGTTCAAAACATAGATAGTAAGAAGAGTTAGCCTTCTTGTACTTGAGTGCCCATTGTGCCTTTTGTATTTAATTCCGATGAAATTTCTGTGCTTGATCGTCAATGAGAAGGTCAGAGTGATACAGTATACCTGAAGTGAAGCGGCGGAATCTAAAGCTAGTGTCACAGGAATGGTTCAAAACATAGGCAGTTAGAAGTGTCAGTCTTCTTGTACTTAAATCGGCATTGTGCCTTTTTAATTTAAATCCGATGCAATTTCTGTGTTTCATCGTCAATAAGACGGTCAGACGGATACAGTTAACCTGAAGTGAAGCATCGGAATCTATAACTAGTGTCCCAGGAATGGTTCAAAGCATAGACAGTAAGAAGATCCAGCCTTCTTGTACTTTAGTGGCCATTGTACATTTTGTATTGAATTCCAATGAAGTTTCTGTGTTTGATCGTCAATGAGAAGGTCAGAGGGATACAGTAAACCTGAAGTGATGCATCGGAGGCTATAACTAGTGTCCCAGGAATGGTTCAAAACATAGACAGTAAGAAGAGTCAGTCTTCTTGTATTTAAGTCGGCATTGTGCCTTTCGTATTTAATTCCGATGCAATTTCTGTGTTTCATCGTCAATAGGAAGGTCAGCTGGATACAGTAAACCTGAAGTGCCTTTTGTATTTAATTCCGATGCAATTTCAGTATTTCATCGTCAATAAGAAAGTCAGAGGTATACAGCAAACCTGAAGTGAAACATCGGAATCTATAACTAGTGTCACAGGAATGGTTCAAAGCATAGACAGTAAGAAGAGCCAGCCTTCTTGTACTTGAGTTGCCATTGTACATTTTGTATTTAATTCCAATGAAATTTCTGTGTTTGATCATCAATGAGAAGGTCAGAGGGATACAGTAAACCTGAAGTGATGCATCGGAGTCTATAACTAGTGTCCCAGGAATGGTTCAAAACATAGACAGTAAGAAGAGTCAGTCTTCTTGTACTTAAGTCGGATTGTGCCTTTCGTATTTAATTCCGATGCAATTTCTGTGTTTCAACGTCAATACGAAAGTCAGCTGGATACAGTAAACCTGAAGTGAAGCATCGGAATCTATAACTCGTGTCACGGAAATGGTTCAAAACATAGACAGTATGAAGAGCCATTCTTCTTGTACTTGAGTTGGCATTGTTCCTTTTGTATTTAAATCCGATGCAATTTCTGTGATTCATCGTCAATAAGAAGGTCAGAGGGATACAGAAAAAATGAAGTGAAGCATCGGAATCTATAACTAGTGTCACAGGAATGGTTCAAAACATAGAGAGTAAGAGGAGTTAGTTTTCTTGTACTTAAGTCGGCAATGTCCCTATTGTATTTAATTCCGATGCAATTTCTGTGTTTCATCGTCAATAAGAAGGACAGAGGGATACAGTAAACCTGAAGTGATGCATCGGAATCTATAACTAGTGTCACAGGTGTGGTTCAAAGCATAGACAGTCAGAAGAGCCAGTCTTCTTGTACTTGAGTCAACATTATTCCTTTTGTATTGAATTCCGATGCAATTTCTGTGCTTCATCGTCAATAAGAGGGTCTAAGGGATACAGTAAACCTGAAGTGAAGCATCGGAATCAATAACTAGTGTCACAGGAATGGTTCAAAACATAGACAGTAAGAAGAGCCAGTCTTCTTGTACTTAAGTTAGCATTGTGCCTTTTGTATTTAATTAAGATGCAATTTCTGTGTTTCATCGTCAATGAGGAGGTCAGAGGGATACAGTAAACCTGAAGTGATGCATTGGAGTCTATAACTAGTGTCCCAGGAATGATTCAAAACATAGACAGTAAGAAGAGTCAGTCTTCTTGTACTTAAGTCGGCATTGTGCCTTTCGTATTTAATTCCGATGCAATTTCTGTGTTTCATCGTCAATAGGAAGGTCAGCTGGATACAGTAAACCTGAAGTGAAGCATCGGAATCTATAACTCGTGTCACGGAAATGGTTCAAAACATAGACAGTAAGAAGAGCCAGCTTTCTTGTACTTGAGTGGCCATTGTGCCTTTTGTATTTAATTCCGATGAAATTTCTGTGTTTGCTCGTCAATGAGATGGTCAGAGGGATACAGTAAACCTGAAGTGAAGCGTCGGAATCTAAAACTAGTGTCACAGGAATGGTTCAAAGCATAGGCAGTAGGAAGTGTCAGTCTTCTTGTACTTAAGTCGGCATTGTGCATTTTTTTTTTAATTCCGATGCAATTTCTGTGTTTCATCGTCAATAAGACCGTCAGACGGATACAGTAAACCTGAAGTGAAGCATCGGAATCTATAACTAGTGTCAGAGGAATGGTTCAAAACCTAGACAGTAAGAAGAGTCAGTCTTTTTGTACTAGAGTCTACATCGTTCCTTTTGTATTTAATTCCGATGCAATTTCTGTGTTTCATCGTCAATAAAAAGAACAGAGGGATACAGTAAACCTGAAGTGAAGCATCGGAATCTATAACTAGTGTCACAGGAATAGTTCAAAACATAGACAGTAAGAAGAGTCAGTCTTCTTGTACTTAAGTTGGCATTGTGAATTTCGTATTTAAATAAGATGCAAATTCTGTGTTTCATTGTCAATGAGGAAGTCAGAGGGATACAGTAAACCTGAAGAGAAGCATCGGAATCTAAAACTAGTGTCACAGGAATGGTTCAAAACATTGACAGTAAGAAGAGTCAGTCATTTTGTACTTAAGTCGGCATTGTGCCTTTTGTATTTAATTCCGATGCAATTTCTGTATTTCATCGTTAATAAGAAGGTCAGAGGTATACAGTAAACCTGAAGTGAAACATCGGAATCTATAACTAGTGTCACAGGAATGGTTTAAAACATAGACAGTAAGAAGAGTCAGTCTTCTTGTACTTAAGTCGGCATTGTGCCTTTTGTATTTAATTCCGATGCAATATCTGTGTTTCATCGTCAATATGAAGATCAGAGGGATACAGTAAACCTGAAGTGAAGCATCGGAATCGATAACTAGTGTCACAGGAATGGTTCAAAGCATAGACAGTAAGAAGAGCCAGCCTTCTTGTACTTGAGTGGCCATTGTACATTTTGTATTTAATTCCAATGAAATTTCTGTGTTTGATCATCAATGAGAAGGTCAGAAGGATACAGTAAACCTGAAGTGATGCATCGGAGTCTATAACTAGTGTCCCAGGAATGGTTCAAAACATAGACAGTAAGAAGAGTCAGTCTTCTTGTACTTAAGTCGGCATTGTGCCTTTCGTATTTAATTCCGATGCAACTTCCGTGTTTCATCGTCAATAGGAAGGTCAGCTGGATACAGTGAACGTGAAGTGAAGCATCGGAATCTTTAACTCGTGTCACGGAAATGGTTCAAAACATAGATAGTAAGAAGAGTTAGCCTTCTTGTACTTGAGTGGCCATTGTGCCTTTTGTATTTAATTCCGATGAAATTTCTGTGCTTGATCGTCAATGAGAAGGTCAGAGTGATACAGTATACCTGAAGTGAAGCGGCGGAATCTAAAACTAGTGTCACAGGAATGGTTCAAAACATAGGCAGTTAGAAGTGTCAGTCTTCTTGTACTTAAATCGGCATTGTGCCTTCTTAATTTAAATCCGATGCAATTTCTGTGTTTCATCGTCAATAAGACGGTCAGACGGATACAGTAAACCTGAAGTGAAGCATCGGAATCTATAACTAGTGTCCCAGGAATGGTTCAAAGCATAGACAGTAAGAAGATCCAGCCTTCTTGTACTTTAGTGGCCATTGTACATTTTGTATTGAATTCCAATGACGTTTCTGTGTTTGATCGTCAATGAGAAGGTCAGAGGGATACAGTAAACCTGAAGTGATGCATCGGAGGCTATAACTAGTGTCCCAGGAATGGTTCAAAACATAGACAGTAAGAAGAGTCAGTCTGCTTGTATTTAAGTCGGCATTGTGCCTTTCGTATTTAATTCCGATGCAATTTCTGTGTTTTATCGTCAATAGGAAGGTCAGCTGGATACAGTAAACCTGAAGTGAAGCATCGGAATCCACAACTCGTGTCACGGAAATGGTTCAAAACATAGACAGTTAGAAGAGCCAGCCTTCTTGTACTTGAGTGGCCATTGTGCCTTTTGTATTTAATTCCGATGAAATTTATGTGCTTGATCGTCAATGAGAAGGTCAGAGGGATACAGTAAACATGAAGTGAAGCGTCAGAATCTAAAACTAGTGTCACAGGAATGGTTCCAAACATAGACAGTAAGGAAAGTCAGTCTTCTTGTACTTGAGTCAACATTGATCCTTTTGTATTTAATTCCGATGCAATTTCTGTGTTTCATCGTCAATAAAAAGAACAGAGGGATACAGTAAACCTGAAGTGAAGCATCGGAATCTATAGCTAGTGTCACAGGAATGGTTCAAAACATAGACAGTAAGAAGAGTCAGTCTTCTTGTACTTAAGTTAGCATTGTGCCTTTTGTATTTAAATAAGATGCAAATTCTGTGTTTCATTGTCAATGAGGAGGTCAGAGGGATACAGTAAACCTGAGGTGAAGCATCGGAATCTAAAATTAGTGTCACAGGAGTGGTTCAAAACTTAGACACTAAGAAGAGCCATTCCTCTTGTACTTGAGTCGGCATTGATCCTTTTGTATTTAAATCCGATGCAATTTCTGTGATTCATCGTCAATAAGAAGGTCAGAGGGATACAGTAAACCTGAAGTGAAGCATCGGAATCTATGACTAGTGTCACAGGAATGGTTCAAAACATGAGAGTCAGAAGAGTCAGTCATTTTGTACTTAAGTTGGCATTGTGCCTTTTGTATTTAATTCCGATGCAATTTCAGTATTTCATCGTCAATAAGAAAGTCAGAGGTATACAGCAAACCTGAAGTGAAACTTCGGAATCTATAACTAGTGCCACAGGAATGGTTCAAAGCATAGACAGTAAGAGGAGCCAGCCTTCTTGTACTTGAGTGGCCATTGTACATTTTGTATTTAATTCCACTGAAATTTCTGTGTTTGATCGTCAATGAGAAGGTCAGAGGGATACAGTACACCTGAAGTGATGCATCGCAGTCTATAACTAGTGTCCCAGGAATGGTTCAAAGCATAGACAGCAAGAAGAGTCAGTCTTCTTGTACTTAAGTCGGATTGTGCCTTTCGTATTTAATTCCGATGCAATTTCTGTGTTTCAACGTCAATACGAAAGTCAGCTGGATACAGTAAACCTGAAGTGAAGCATCGGAATCTATAACTCGTGTCACGGAAATGGTTCAAAACATAGACAGTAAGAAGAGCCAGCTTTCTTGTACTTGAGTGGCCATTGTGCCTTTTGTATTTAATTCCGATGAAATTTCTGTGTTTGCTCGTCAATGAGATGGTCAGAGGGATACAGTAAACCTGAAGTGAAGCGTCGGAATCTAAAACTAGTGTCACAGGAATGGTTCAAAGCATAGGCAGTAGGAAGTGTCAGTCTTCTTGTACTTAAGTCGGCATTGTGCTTTTTTTTTTAATTCCGATGCAATTTCTGTGTTTCATCGTCAATAAGACCGTCAGACGGATACAGTAAACCTGAAGTGAAGCATCGGAATCTATAACTAGTGTCAGAGGAATGGTTCAAAACCTAGACAGTAAGAAGAGTCAGTCTTTTTGTACTAGAGTCTACATCGTTCCTTTTGTATTTAATTCCGATGCAATTTCTGTGTTTCATCGTCAATAAAAAGAACAGAGGGATACAGTAAACCTGAAGTGAAGCATCGGAATCTATAACTAGTGTCACAGGAATAGTTCAAAACATAGACAGTAAGAAGAGTCAGTCTTCTTGTACTTAAGTTGGCATTGTGAATTTCGTATTTAAATAAGATGCAAATTCTGTGTTTCATTGTCAATGAGGAAGTCAGAGGGATACAGTAAACCTGAAGAGAAGCATCGGAATCTAAAACTAGTGTCACAGGAATGGTTCAAAACATTGACAGTAAGAAGAGTCAGTCATTTTGTACTTAAGTCGGCATTGTGCCTTTTGTATTTAATTCCGATGCAATTTCTGTATTTCATCGTTAATAAGAAGGTCAGAGGTATACAGTAAACCTGAAGTGAAACATCGGAATCTATAACTAGTGTCACAGGAATGGTTTAAAACATAGACAGTAAGAAGAGTCAGTCTTCTTGTACTTAAGTCGGCATTGTGCCTTTTGTATTTAATTCCGATGCAATATCTGTGTTTCATCGTCAATATGAAGATCAGAGGGATACAGTAAACCTGAAGTGAAGCATCGGAATCGATAACTAGTGTCACAGGAATGGTTCAAAGCATAGACAGTAAGAAGAGCCAGCCTTCTTGTACTTGAGTGGCCATTGTACATTTTGTATTTAATTCCAATGAAATTTCTGTGTTTGATCATCAATGAGAAGGTCAGAAGGATACAGTAAACCTGAAGTGATGCATCGGAGTCTATAACTAGTGTCCCAGGAATGGTTCAAAACATAGACAGTAAGAAGAGTCAGTCTTCTTGTACTTAAGTCGGCATTGTGCCTTTCGTATTTAATTCCGATGCAACTTCCGTGTTTCATCGTCAATAGGAAGGTCAGCTGGATACAGTGAACGTGAAGTGAAGCATCGGAATCTTTAACTCGTGTCACGGAAATGGTTCAAAACATAGATAGTAAGAAGAGTTAGCCTTCTTGTACTTGAGTGGCCATTGTGCCTTTTGTATTTAATTCCGATGAAATTTCTGTGCTTGATCGTCAATGAGAAGGTCAGAGTGATACAGTATACCTGAAGTGAAGCGGCGGAATCTAAAACTAGTGTCACAGGAATGGTTCAAAACATAGGCAGTTAGAAGTGTCAGTCTTCTTGTACTTAAATCGGCATTGTGCCTTCTTAATTTAAATCCGATGCAATTTCTGTGTTTCATCGTCAATAAGACGGTCAGACGGATACAGTAAACCTGAAGTGAAGCATCGGAATCTATAACTAGTGTCCCAGGAATGGTTCAAAGCATAGACAGTAAGAAGATCCAGCCTTCTTGTACTTTAGTGGCCATTGTACATTTTGTATTGAATTCCAATGACGTTTCTGTGTTTGATCGTCAATGAGAAGGTCAGAGGGATACAGTAAACCTGAAGTGATGCATCGGAGGCTATAACTAGTGTCCCAGGAATGGTTCAAAACATAGACAGTAAGAAGAGTCAGTCTGCTTGTATTTAAGTCGGCATTGTGCCTTTCGTATTTAATTCCGATGCAATTTCTGTGTTTTATCGTCAATAGGAAGGTCAGCTGGATACAGTAAACCTGAAGTGAAGCATCGGAATCCACAACTCGTGTCACGGAAATGGTTCAAAACATAGACAGTTAGAAGAGCCAGCCTTCTTGTACTTGAGTGGCCATTGTGCCTTTTGTATTTAATTCCGATGAAATTTATGTGCTTGATCGTCAATGAGAAGGTCAGAGGGATACAGTAAACATGAAGTGAAGCGTCAGAATCTAAAACTAGTGTCACAGGAATGGTTCCAAACATAGACAGTAAGGAAAGTCAGTCTTCTTGTACTTGAGTCAACATTGATCCTTTTGTATTTAATTCCGATGCAATTTCTGTGTTTCATCGTCAATAAAAAGAACAGAGGGATACAGTAAACCTGAAGTGAAGCATCGGAATCTATAGCTAGTGTCACAGGAATGGTTCAAAACATAGACAGTAAGAAGAGTCAGTCTTCTTGTACTTAAGTTAGCATTGTGCCTTTTGTATTTAAATAAGATGCAAATTCTGTGTTTCATTGTCAATGAGGAGGTCAGAGGGATACAGTAAACCTGAGGTGAAGCATCGGAATCTAAAATTAGTGTCACAGGAGTGGTTCAAAACTTAGACACTAAGAAGAGCCATTCCTCTTGTACTTGAGTCGGCATTGATCCTTTTGTATTTAAATCCGATGCAATTTCTGTGATTCATCGTCAATAAGAAGGTCAGAGGGATACAGTAAACCTGAAGTGAAGCATCGGAATCTATGACTAGTGTCACAGGAATGGTTCAAAACATGAGAGTCAGAAGAGTCAGTCATTTTGTACTTAAGTTGGCATTGTGCCTTTTGTATTTAATTCCGATGCAATTTCAGTATTTCATCGTCAATAAGAAAGTCAGAGGTATACAGCAAACCTGAAGTGAAACTTCGGAATCTATAACTAGTGCCACAGGAATGGTTCAAAGCATAGACAGTAAGAAGAGCCAGCCTTCTTGTACTTGAGTGCCCATTGTGCCTTTTGTATTTAATTCCGATGAAATTTCTGTGCTTGATCGTCAATGAGAAGGTCAGAGTGATACAGTATACCTGAAGTGAAGCGGCGGAATCTAAAGCTAGTGTCACAGGAATGGTTCAAAACATAGGCAGTTAGAAGTGTCAGTCTTCTTGTACTTAAATCGGCATTGTGCCTTTTTAATTTAAATCCGATGCAATTTCTGTGTTTCATCGTCAATAAGACGGTCAGACGGATACAGTTAACCTGAAGTGAAGCATCGGAATCTATAACTAGTGTCCCAGGAATGGTTCAAAGCATAGACAGTAAGAAGATCCAGCCTTCTTGTACTTTAGTGGCCATTGTACATTTTGTATTGAATTCCAATGAAGTTTCTGTGTTTGATCGTCAATGAGAAGGTCAGAGGGATACAGTAAACCTGAAGTGATGCATCGGAGGCTATAACTAGTGTCCCAGGAATGGTTCAAAACATAGACAGTAAGAAGAGTCAGTCTTCTTGTATTTAAGTCGGCATTGTGCCTTTCGTATTTAATTCCGATGCAATTTCTGTGTTTCATCGTCAATAGGAAGGTCAGCTGGATACAGTAAACCTGAAGTGCCTTTTGTATTTAATTCCGATGCAATTTCAGTATTTCATCGTCAATAAGAAAGTCAGAGGTATACAGCAAACCTGAAGTGAAACATCGGAATCTATAACTAGTGTCACAGGAATGGTTCAAAGCATAGACAGTAAGAAGAGCCAGCCTTCTTGTACTTGAGTTGCCATTGTACATTTTGTATTTAATTCCAATGAAATTTCTGTGTTTGATCATCAATGAGAAGGTCAGAGGGATACAGTAAACCTGAAGTGATGCATCGGAGTCTATAACTAGTGTCCCAGGAATGGTTCAAAACATAGACAGTAAGAAGAGTCAGTCTTCTTGTACTTAAGTCGGATTGTGCCTTTCGTATTTAATTCCGATGCAATTTCTGTGTTTCAACGTCAATACGAAAGTCAGCTGGATACAGTAAACCTGAAGTGAAGCATCGGAATCTATAACTCGTGTCACGGAAATGGTTCAAAACATAGACAGTATGAAGAGCCATTCTTCTTGTACTTGAGTTGGCATTGTTCCTTTTGTATTTAAATCCGATGCAATTTCTGTGATTCATCGTCAATAAGAAGGTCAGAGGGATACAGAAAAAATGAAGTGAAGCATCGGAATCTATAACTAGTGTCACAGGAATGGTTCAAAACATAGAGAGTAAGAGGAGTTAGTTTTCTTGTACTTAAGTCGGCAATGTCCCTATTGTATTTAATTCCGATGCAATTTCTGTGTTTCATCGTCAATAAGAAGGACAGAGGGATACAGTAAACCTGAAGTGATGCATCGGAATCTATAACTAGTGTCACAGGTGTGGTTCAAAGCATAGACAGTCAGAAGAGCCAGTCTTCTTGTACTTGAGTCAACATTATTCCTTTTGTATTGAATTCCGATGCAATTTCTGTGCTTCATCGTCAATAAGAGGGTCTAAGGGATACAGTAAACCTGAAGTGAAGCATCGGAATCAATAACTAGTGTCACAGGAATGGTTCAAAACATAGACAGTAAGAAGAGCCAGTCTTCTTGTACTTAAGTTAGCATTGTGCCTTTTGTATTTAATTAAGATGCAATTTCTGTGTTTCATCGTCAATGAGGAGGTCAGAGGGATACAGTAAACCTGAAGTGATGCATTGGAGTCTATAACTAGTGTCCCAGGAATGATTCAAAACATAGACAGTAAGAAGAGTCAGTCTTCTTGTACTTAAGTCGGCATTGTGCCTTTCGTATTTAATTCCGATGCAATTTCTGTGTTTCATCGTCAATAGGAAGGTCAGCTGGATACAGTAAACCTGAAGTGAAGCATCGGAATCTATAACTCGTGTCACGGAAATGGTTCAAAACATAGACAGTAAGAAGAGCCAGCTTTCTTGTACTTGAGTGGCCATTGTGCCTTTTGTATTTAATTCCGATGAAATTTCTGTGTTTGCTCGTCAATGAGATGGTCAGAGGGATACAGTAAACCTGAAGTGAAGCGTCGGAATCTAAAACTAGTGTCACAGGAATGGTTCAAAGCATAGGCAGTAGGAAGTGTCAGTCTTCTTGTACTTAAGTCGGCATTGTGCATTTTTTTTTTAATTCCGATGCAATTTCTGTGTTTCATCGTCAATAAGACCGTCAGACGGATACAGTAAACCTGAAGTGAAGCATCGGAATCTATAACTAGTGTCAGAGGAATGGTTCAAAACCTAGACAGTAAGAAGAGTCAGTCTTTTTGTACTAGAGTCTACATCGTTCCTTTTGTATTTAATTCCGATGCAATTTCTGTGTTTCATCGTCAATAAAAAGAACAGAGGGATACAGTAAACCTGAAGTGAAGCATCGGAATCTATAACTAGTGTCACAGGAATAGTTCAAAACATAGACAGTAAGAAGAGTCAGTCTTCTTGTACTTAAGTTGGCATTGTGAATTTCGTATTTAAATAAGATGCAAATTCTGTGTTTCATTGTCAATGAGGAAGTCAGAGGGATACAGTAAACCTGAAGAGAAGCATCGGAATCTAAAACTAGTGTCACAGGAATGGTTCAAAACATTGACAGTAAGAAGAGTCAGTCATTTTGTACTTAAGTCGGCATTGTGCCTTTTGTATTTAATTCCGATGCAATTTCTGTATTTCATCGTTAATAAGAAGGTCAGAGGTATACAGTAAACCTGAAGTGAAACATCGGAATCTATAACTAGTGTCACAGGAATGGTTTAAAACATAGACAGTAAGAAGAGTCAGTCTTCTTGTACTTAAGTCGGCATTGTGCCTTTTGTATTTAATTCCGATGCAATATCTGTGTTTCATCGTCAATATGAAGATCAGAGGGATACAGTAAACCTGAAGTGAAGCATCGGAATCGATAACTAGTGTCACAGGAATGGTTCAAAGCATAGACAGTAAGAAGAGCCAGCCTTCTTGTACTTGAGTGGCCATTGTACATTTTGTATTTAATTCCAATGAAATTTCTGTGTTTGATCATCAATGAGAAGGTCAGAAGGATACAGTAAACCTGAAGTGATGCATCGGAGTCTATAACTAGTGTCCCAGGAATGGTTCAAAACATAGACAGTAAGAAGAGTCAGTCTTCTTGTACTTAAGTCGGCATTGTGCCTTTCGTATTTAATTCCGATGCAACTTCCGTGTTTCATCGTCAATAGGAAGGTCAGCTGGATACAGTGAACGTGAAGTGAAGCATCGGAATCTTTAACTCGTGTCACGGAAATGGTTCAAAACATAGATAGTAAGAAGAGTTAGCCTTCTTGTACTTGAGTGGCCATTGTGCCTTTTGTATTTAATTCCGATGAAATTTCTGTGCTTGATCGTCAATGAGAAGGTCAGAGTGATACAGTATACCTGAAGTGAAGCGGCGGAATCTAAAACTAGTGTCACAGGAATGGTTCAAAACATAGGCAGTTAGAAGTGTCAGTCTTCTTGTACTTAAATCGGCATTGTGCCTTCTTAATTTAAATCCGATGCAATTTCTGTGTTTCATCGTCAATAAGACGGTCAGACGGATACAGTAAACCTGAAGTGAAGCATCGGAATCTATAACTAGTGTCCCAGGAATGGTTCAAAGCATAGACAGTAAGAAGATCCAGCCTTCTTGTACTTTAGTGGCCATTGTACATTTTGTATTGAATTCCAATGACGTTTCTGTGTTTGATCGTCAATGAGAAGGTCAGAGGGATACAGTAAACCTGAAGTGATGCATCGGAGGCTATAACTAGTGTCCCAGGAATGGTTCAAAACATAGACAGTAAGAAGAGTCAGTCTGCTTGTATTTAAGTCGGCATTGTGCCTTTCGTATTTAATTCCGATGCAATTTCTGTGTTTTATCGTCAATAGGAAGGTCAGCTGGATACAGTAAACCTGAAGTGAAGCATCGGAATCCACAACTCGTGTCACGGAAATGGTTCAAAACATAGACAGTTAGAAGAGCCAGCCTTCTTGTACTTGAGTGGCCATTGTGCCTTTTGTATTTAATTCCGATGAAATTTATGTGCTTGATCGTCAATGAGAAGGTCAGAGGGATACAGTAAACATGAAGTGAAGCGTCAGAATCTAAAACTAGTGTCACAGGAATGGTTCCAAACATAGACAGTAAGGAAAGTCAGTCTTCTTGTACTTGAGTCAACATTGATCCTTTTGTATTTAATTCCGATGCAATTTCTGTGTTTCATCGTCAATAAAAAGAACAGAGGGATACAGTAAACCTGAAGTGAAGCATCGGAATCTATAGCTAGTGTCACAGGAATGGTTCAAAACATAGACAGTAAGAAGAGTCAGTCTTCTTGTACTTAAGTTAGCATTGTGCCTTTTGTATTTAAATAAGATGCAAATTCTGTGTTTCATTGTCAATGAGGAGGTCAGAGGGATACAGTAAACCTGAGGTGAAGCATCGGAATCTAAAATTAGTGTCACAGGAGTGGTTCAAAACTTAGACACTAAGAAGAGCCATTCCTCTTGTACTTGAGTCGGCATTGATCCTTTTGTATTTAAATCCGATGCAATTTCTGTGATTCATCGTCAATAAGAAGGTCAGAGGGATACAGTAAACCTGAAGTGAAGCATCGGAATCTATGACTAGTGTCACAGGAATGGTTCAAAACATGAGAGTCAGAAGAGTCAGTCATTTTGTACTTAAGTTGGCATTGTGCCTTTTGTATTTAATTCCGATGCAATTTCAGTATTTCATCGTCAATAAGAAAGTCAGAGGTATACAGCAAACCTGAAGTGAAACTTCGGAATCTATAACTAGTGCCACAGGAATGGTTCAAAGCATAGACAGTAAGAGGAGCCAGCCTTCTTGTACTTGAGTGGCCATTGTACATTTTGTATTTAATTCCACTGAAATTTCTGTGTTTGATCGTCAATGAGAAGGTCAGAGGGATACAGTACACCTGAAGTGATGCATCGCAGTCTATAACTAGTGTCCCAGGAATGGTTCAAAGCATAGACAGCAAGAAGAGTCAGTCTTCTTGTACTTAAGTCGGATTGTGCCTTTCGTATTTAATTCCGATGCAATTTCTGTGTTTCAACGTCAATACGAAAGTCAGCTGGATACAGTAAACCTGAAGTGAAGCATCGGAATCTATAACTCGTGTCACGGAAATGGTTCAAAACATAGACAGTAAGAAGAGCCATTCTTCTTGTACTTGAGTTGGCATTGTTCCTTTTGTATTTAAATCCGATGCAATTTCTGTGATTCATCGTCAATAAGAAGGTCAGAGGGATACAGTAAAAATGAAGTGAAGCATCGGAATCTATAACTAGTGTCACAGGAATGGTTCAAAACATAGAGAGTAAGAAGAGTTAGTTTTCTTGTACTTAAGTCGGCAATGTCCCTATTGTATTTAATTCCGATGCAATTTCTGTGTTTCATCGTCAATAAGAAGGACAGAGGGATACAGTAAACCTGAAGTGATGCATCGGAATCTATAACTAGTGTCACAGGTGTGGTTCAAAGCATAGACAGTCAGAAGAGCCAGTCTTCTTGTACTTGAGTCAACATTATTCCTTTTGTATTTAATTCCGATGCAATTTCTGTGTTTCATCGTTAATAAGAGGGTCTAAGGGATACAGTAAACCTGAAGTGAAGCATCGGAATCAATAACTAGTGTCACAGGAATGGTTCAAAACATAGACAGTAAGAAGAGCCAGTCTTCTTGTACTTAAGTTAGCATTGTGCCTTTTGTATTTAATTAAGATGCAATTTCTGTGTTTCATCGTCAATGAGGAGGTCAGAGGGATACAGTAAACCTGAAGTGATGCATTGGAGTCTATAACTAGTGTCCCAGGAATGATTCAAAACATAGACAGTAAGAAGAGTCAGTCTTCTTGTACTTAAGTCGGCATTGTGCCTTTCGTATTTAATTCCGATGCAATTTCTGTGTTTCATCGTCAATAGGAAGGTCAGCTGGATACAGTAAACCTGAAGTGAAGCATCGGAATCTATAACTCGTGTCACGGAAATGGTTCAAAACATAGACAGTAAGAAGAGCCAGCTTTCTTGTACTTGAGTGGCCATTGTGCCTTTTGTATTTAATTCCGATGAAATTTCTGTGTTTGCTCGTCAATGAGATGGTCAGAGGGATACAGTAAACCTGAAGTGAAGCGTCGGAATCTAAAACTAGTGTCACAGGAATGGTTCAAAGCATAGGCAGTAGGAAGTGTCAGTCTTCTTGTACTTAAGTCGGCATTGTGCATTTTTTTTTAATTGCGGTGCAATTTCTGTGTTTCATCGTCAATAAGACCGTCAGACGGATACAGTAAACCTGAAGTGAAGCATCGGAATCTATAACTAGTGTCAGAGGAATGGTTCAAAACATAGACAGTAAGAAGAGTCAGTCTTCTTGTACTAGAGTCTACATCGTTCCTTTTGTATTTGTTTCCGATGCAATCTCTGTGTTTCATCGTCAATAAAAAGAACAAAGAGATACAGTAAACCTGAAGTGAAGCATCGGAATGTATAACTAGTGTCACAGGAATTGTTCAAAACATAGACAGTAAGAAGAGTCAGTCTTCTTGTACTTAAGTTGGCATTGTGAATTTCGTATTTAAATAAGATGCAAATTCTGTGTTTCATTGTCAATGAGGAAGTCAGAGGGATACAGTAAACCTGAAGAGAAGCATCGGAATCTAAAACTAGTGTCACAGGAATGGTTCAAAACATTGACAGTAAGAAGAGTCAGTCATTTTGTACTTAAGTCAGCATTGTGCCTTTTGTATTTAATTACGATGCAATTTCTGTATTTCATCGTTAATAAGAAGGTCAGAGGTATACAGTAAACCTGAAGTGAAACATCGGAATCAATAACTAGTGTCACAGGAATGGTTCAAAACATAGACAGTAAGAAGAGTCAGTCTTCTTGTACTTAAGTCGGCATTGTGCCTTTTGTATTTAATTCCGATGCAATATCTGTGTTTCATCGTCAATATGAAGATCAGAGGGATACAGTAAACCTGAAGTGAAGCATCGGAATCGATAACTAGTGTCACAGGAATGGTTCAAAGCATAGACAGTAAGAAGAGCCAGCCTTCTTGTACTTGAGTGGCCATTGTACATTTTGTATTTAATTCCAATGAAATTTCTGTGTTTGATCATCAATGAGAAGGTCAGAGGGATACAATAAACCTGAAGTGATGCATCGGAGTCTATAACTAGTGTCCCAGGAATGGTTCAAAACATAGACAGTAAGAAGAGTCAGTCTTCTTGTACTTAAGTCGGCATTGTGCCTTTCGTATTTAATTCCGATGCAACTTCTGTGTTTCATCGTCAATAGGAAGGTCAGCTGGATACAGTAAACGTGAAGTGAAGCACCGAAATCTTTAACTCGTGTCACGGAAATGGTTCAAAACATAGATAGTAAGAAGAGTTAGCCTTATTGTACTTGAGTGGCCATTGTGCCTTTTGTATTTAATTCCGATGAAATTTCTGTGCTTGATCGTCAATGAGAAGGTCAGAGTGATACAGTATACCTGAAGTGAAGCGGCGGAATCTAAAACTAGTGTCACAGGAATGGTTCAAAACATAGGCAGTTAGAAGTGTCAGTCTTCTTGTACTTAAATCGGCATTGTGCCTTTTTAATTTAAATCCGATGCAATTTCTGTGTTTCATCGTCAATAAGACGGTCAGACGGATACAGTAAACCTGAAGTGAAGCATCGGAATCTATAACTCGTGTCCCAGGAATGGTTCAAAGCATAGACAGTAGGAAGATCCAGCCTTCTTGTACTTTAGTGGCCATTGTACAATTTGTATTGAATTCCAATGAAGTTTCTGTGTTTGATCGTCAATGAGAAGGTCAGAGGGATACAGTAAACCTGAAGTGATGCATCGGAGGCTATAACTAGTGTCCCAGGAATGGTTCAAAACATAGACAGTAAGAAGAGTCAGTCTTCTTGTATTTAAGTCGGCATTGTGCCTTTCGTATTTAATTCCGATGCAATTTCTGTGTTTCATCGTCAATAGGAAGGTCAGCTGGATACAGTAAACCTGAAGTGAAGCATCAGAATCCACAACTCGTGTCACGGAAATGGTTCAAAACATAGACAGTAAGAAGAGCCAGCCTTCTTGTACTTGAGTGGCCATTGTGCCTTTTGTATTTAATTCCGATGAAATTTATGTGCTTGATCGTCAATGAGAAGGTCAGAGGGATACAGTAAACCTGAAGTGAAGCGTCAGAATCTGAAACTAGTGTCACAGGAATGGTTCCAAACATAGACAGTAAGGAAAGTCAGTCTTCTTGTACTTGAGTCAACATTGATTCTTTTGTATTTAATTCCGATGCAATTTCTGTGTTTCATCGTCAATAAAAAGATCAGTGGGATACAGTAAACCTGAAGTGAAGCATCGGAATCTATAACTAGTGTCACAGGAATGGTTCAAAACAAAGAGAGTAAGAAGAGTTAGTTTTCTTGTACTTAAGTCGGCAATGTCCCTTTTGTATTTAATTCCGATGCAATTTCTGTGTTTCTTCGTCAATAAGAAGGTCAGAGGGATACAGTAAACCTGAAGTGAAGCATCGGAATCTATGACTAGTGTCACAGGAATGGTTCAAAACATTGAGAGTAAGAAGAGTCAGTCATTTTGTACTTAAGTCGGCATTGTGCCTTTTGTATTTAATTCCGATGCAATTTCAGTATTTCATCGTCAATAAGAAGGTCAGAGGTATACAGTAAACCTGAAGTAAAACATCGGAATCTATAACTAGTGTCACAGGAATTGTTCAAAGCATAGACAGTAAGAATAGCCAGCCTTCTTGTACTTGAGTGGCCTGTATACATTTTGTATTTAATTCCAATGAAATTTCTGTGTTTGATCGTCAATGAGAAGGTCAGAGGGATACAGTAAACCTGAAGTGATGCATTGGAGTCCATAACTAGTGTCCCAGGAATGATTCAAAACATAGACAGTAAGAAGAGTCAGTCTTCTTGTACTTAAGTCGGCACTGTGCCTTTCGTATTTAATTCCGATGCAATTTCTGTGTTTCATCGTCAATAGGAAGGTCAGCTGGATACAGTAAACCTGAAGTGAAGCATCGGAATCCGTAACTCGTGTCACGGAAATGGTTCAAAACATAGACAGTAAGAAGAACCAGTATTCTTGTACTTAAGTCGGCATTGTGGCTTTTGTATTTAATTCCGATGCAATGTCTGTGTTTCATCGACAATCAGAAGGACAGACGGATACAGTAGACCTGAAGTGAAGCATCAGAATCTATAACTTGTGTCAGAGGAATGGTTCAAAACATAGACAGTAAGAAGAGTCAGTCTTCTTGTACTTGAGTTAACATCGTTCCTTTTCTATTTAATTCCGATGCAATTTCTGTGTTTCATCGTCAATAAAAAGAACAGTGGGATACAGTAAACCTGAAGTGAAGCATCGGAATCTATAACTAGTGTCACAGGAATGGTTCAAAACATAGACAGTCAGAAGAGTCAGTCTCCTTGTACTTAAGTTAGCATTGTGAATTTTGTATTTAAACAAGATGCAAATTCTGTGTTTCATTGTCTATGAGGAGGTCAGAGGGATACAGTAACCCTGAAGAGAAGCATCGGAATCTAAAACTAGTGTCACAGGAATGGTTCAAAACATAGAGACTAAGAAGAGCCTTCTTCTTGTACTTGAGTCGGCATTTTTCCTTTTGTATTTAAATCCGATGCAATTTCTGTGATTCATCGACAATAAGAAGGTCAGAGGGACACAGTAAAAATGAAGTGAAGCATCGGAATCTATAACTAGCGTCACAGGAATGGTTCAAAACATAGACGGTAAGAAGAGTTAGTTTTCTTGTACTTAAGTCGGCATTGTCCCCTTTGTATTTAATTCCGATCCAATTTCTGTGTTTCATCGGCAATAAGAAGGTCAGAGGGATACAGTAAACCTGAAGTGAAGCATCAGAATCTATGACTAGTGTCACAGGAATGGTTCAAAACATTGACAGTAAGAAGAGTCAGTCATTTTGTACTTAAGTCGGCATTGCGCCTTTTGTATTTAATTCCGATGCAATTTCTGTATTTCATCGTTAATAAGAAGGTCAGAGGTATACAGTAAACCTGAAGTGAAACATCGGAATCTATAACTAGTGTCACAGGAATGGTTCAAAACATAGACAGTAAGAAGAGTCAGTCTTCTTGTACTTAAGTCGGCATTGTGCCTTTTGAATTTAATTCCGAGGCAATATCTGTGTTTCATCGTCAATATGAAGATCAGAGGGATACAGTAAACCTGAAGTGAAGCATCGGAATCGATAACTAGTGTCACAGGAATGGTTCAAAGAATAGACAGTAAGAAGAGCCAGCCTTCTTGTACTTGAGTGGCCATTGTACATTTTGTATTTAATTCCAATGAAATTTCTGTGTTTGATCGTCAATGAGAAGGTCAGAGGAATACAGTAAACCTGAAGTGATGCATCGGAGTCTATAACTAGTGTCCCAGGAATGGTTCGAAACATAGACAGTTAGAAGAGTCAGTCTTCTTGTACATAAGTCGGCATTGTGCCTTTCGTATTTAATTCCGATGCAATTTCTGTGTTTCATCGTCAATAGGAAGGTCAGCTGGATACAGTAAACCTGAAGTGAAGCATCGGAATCTATAACTCGTGTCACGGAAATGGTTCCAAACATAGACAGTAAGAAGAGCCAGCCTTCTTGTACTTGAGTGGCCATTGTGCCTTTTGTATTCAATTCCGATGAAATTTCTGTGCTTGATCGTCAATGAGAAGGTCAGAGGGATACAGTAAACCTGAAGTGAAGTGTCGGAATCTAAAACTTGTGTCACAGGAATGGTTCAAAACATAGGCAGTTAGAAGTGTCAGTCTTCTTGTACTTAAGTCGGCATTGTGCCTTTTGTTTTTATTCCGATGCAATTTCTGTGTTTCATCGTCAATAAGACGGTCAGACGGATACAGTAAACCTGAAGTGAAACATCGGAATCTATAACTAGTGTCACAGGAATGGTTCAAACATAGACAGTAAGAAGAGTCAGTCTTCTTGTACTTGAGTCAACATTGCTCCTTCTGTATTTCATTCCGATGCAATTTCTGTGTTTCATCGTCAATAAAAAGAAGAGAGGGATAGAGTAAACCTGAAGTGAAGAATCGGAATCCATAGCAAGTGTCACAGGAATGGTTCAAAACGTAGACAGTAAGAAGAGTCAGTCTTCTTGTACTTAAGTTAGCATTGTGCCTTTTGTATTTAAATAAGATGCAAATTCTGTGTTTCATTGTCAATGAGGAGGTCAGAGGGATACAGTAAACCTGAAGTGAAGCATCGGAATCTAAAACTAGTGCCACAGGAGTGGTTCAAAACTTAGACACTAAGAAGAGCCATTTTTCTTTTACTTGAGTCGGCATTGTTCCTTTTGTATTTAAATCCGATGCAATTTCTGTGATTCATCGTCAATAAGAAGGTCAGAGGGATACAGCAAAGATGAAGAGAAGCATCGGAATCTATTACTAGTGTCACAGGGATGGTTCAAAACATAGACAGGAAGAAGAGTTAGTTTTCTTGTACTTAAGTCGGCAATGTCCCTTTTGTATATAATTCCGATGCAATTTCAGTATTTCATCGTTAATAAGAAGGTCAGAGGGATACAGTAAACCTGAAGTGAAGCATCGGAATCTATGACTAGTGTCACAGGAATGGTTCAAAACAATGAGAGTAAGAAGAGTCAGTCATTTTGTACTTCAGTCGGCATTGTGCCTTTTGTATTTAATTCCGATGCAATTTCAGTATTTCATCGTCAATAAGAAGGTCAGAGGTATACAGTAAACCTGATGTGATGCATCGGAGTCTATAACTAGTGTCGCAGGAATGGTTCAAAACATAGACAGTAAGAAGAGTCAGTCTTCTTGTACTTAAGTCGGATTGTGCCTTTCGTATTTAATTCGGATGCAATTTCTGTGTTTCATCGTCAATAGGAAGGTCAGCTGGATACAGTAAACCTGAAGTGAAGCATCGGAATCTATAACTCGTGTCACGGAAATGGTTCAAAACATAGACAGTAAGAGGAGCCATTCTTCTTGTACTTGAGTTGGCATTGATCCTTTTGTATTTAAATCCGATGCAATTTCTGTGATTCATCGTCAATAAGGAGGTCAGAGGGATACAGTAAAAATGAAGTGAAGCATCGGAATCTATAACTAGTGTCACAAAAATGGTTCAAAACATAGACAGTAAGAAGGGTTAGTTTTCTTGTACTTAAGTCGGCATTGTCCCTTTTGTATTTAATTCCGATGCAATTTCTGTGTTTCATCGTCTATAAGAAGGTCAGAGGGATACAGTAAACCTGAAGTGAAGCATCGGAATCTATGACTAGTGTCACAGGAATGGTTCAAAACATTGAGAGTAAGAAGAGTCAGTCATTTTGTACTTAAGTCGGCATTGTGCCTTTTGTATTTAATTCCGATGCAATTTCAGTATTTCATCGTCAATAAGAAGGTCAGAGGTATACAGTAAACCTGAAGTGAAACATCGGAATCGATAACTAGTGTCACAGGAATGGTTCAAAGCATAGACAGTAAGAGGAGCCAGCCTTCTTGTACTTGAGTGGCCATTGTACATTTTGTATTTAATTCCAATGAAATTTCTGTGTTTGATCGTCAATGAGAAGGTCAGAGGAATATAGTAAACCTGAAGTGATGCATCGGAGTCTATAACTAGTGTCCCATGAATGATTCAAAACATAGACAGGAAGAAGAGTCAGTCTTCTTGTACTTAAGTCGGCATTGTCCCTTTTGTATTTAATTCCAATGAAATTTCTGTGTTTGATCGTCAATAAGAAGGCCTGAGGGATCCAGTAAACCTGAAGTGAAGCATCGGAATCTATAACTCGTGTCACAGAAATGGTTCAAAACATAGAGAGTAAGAAGAGCCAGCCTTCTTGTACTTGAGTGGCCATTGTGCCTTTTGTATTTAATTCCGTTGAAATTTCTGTGTTTGCTCGTCAATGAGATGGTCAGAGGGATACAGTTAACATGAAGTGAAGCGTCGGAATCTAAAACTAGTGTCACAGGAATGGTTCAAAACATAGGCAGTAGGAAGTGTCAGTCTTCTTGTACTTAAGTCGGCATTGTGCCTTTTGTTTTTAATTCCGATGCAATTTCTGTGTTTCATCGTCAATAAGACGGTCAGACGGATACAGTAAACCTGAAGTGAAGCATCGGAATCTATAACTAGTGTCAGAGGAATGGTTCAAAACATAGACAGTAAGAAGAGTCAGTCTTCTTGTACTTGAGTCAACATTGATCCTTTTGTATTTAATTCCGATGCAATTTCTGTGTTTCATCGTCAATAAAAAGAACAGAGAAATACAGTAAACCTGAAGTGAAGCATCGGAATCTAAACTAGTGTCACTGGAATGGTTCAAAACATAGACAGTAAGAAGAGTCAGTCTTCTTGTACTTAAGTTAGCATTGTGAATTTTGTATTTAAATAAGATGCAAATTCTGTGTTTCATTGTCAATGAGGAGGTCAGATGGATACAGTAAACCTGAAGTAAAACATCGGAATCTATAACTAGTGTCACAGGAATGGTTCAAAGCATAGACAGTAAGAGGAGCCAGCCTTCTTGTACTTGGGTGGCCATTGTACATTTTGTATTTAATTCCAATGAAATTTCTGTGTTTTATCGTCAATGAGAAGGTCAGAGGGATACAGTAAACCTGAAGTGATGCATCGGAGTCTATAACTAGTGTCCCAGGAATGGTTCAAAACATAGACAGTAAGAAGAGTCAGTCTTCTTGTACTTAAGTCGGATTGTGCCTTTCGTATTTAATTCTGATACAATTTCTGTGTTTCATCGTCAATAGGAAGGTCAGCTGGATACAGTAAACCTGAAGTGAAGCATCGGAATCTATAACTCGTGTCACGGAAATGGTTCAAAACATAGACAGTAAGAAGAGCCATTCTTCTTGTACTTGAGTTGGCATTGTTCCTTTTGTATTTAAATCCGGTGCAATTTCTGTGATTCATCGTCAATAAGAAGGTCAGAGGGATACAGTAAAAATGAAGTGAAGCATCGGAATCTATAACTAGTGTCACAGAAATGGTTCAAAACATAGGCAGTAAGAAGAGTTAGTTTTCTTGTACTTAAGTCGGCATTGTCCCTTTTGTATTTAATTCCGATGCATTTTCTGTGTTTCATCGTCAATAAGAAGGTCAGAGGGATACAGTACCCCTGAAGTGAAGCATCGGAATCTATGACTAGTGTCACAGGAATGGTTCAAAACATTGAGAGTAAGAAGAGTCAGTCATTTTGTACTTAAGTCGGCATTGTGCCTTTTGTATTTAATTCCCATGCAATTTCAGTATTTCATCGTCAATAAGAAGGTCAGAGGTATACAGTAAACCTGAAGCGAAACATCGGAATCGATAGCTATTGTCAAAGGAATGGTTCAAAGCATAGACAGTAAGAGGAGCCAGCCTTCTTGTACTTGAGTGGCCATTGTACATTTTGTATTTAATTCCAATGAAATTTCTATGTTTGATCGTCAATGAGAAGGTCAGAGGGATACAGTAAACCTGAAGTGATGCATCGGAGTCTATAACTAGTGTCCCACGAATGATTCAAAACATAGACGGGAAGAAGAGTCAGTCTTCTTGTACTTAAGTCGGCATTGTCCCTTTTGTATTTAATTCCAATGAAATTTCTGTGTTTGATCGTCAATAAGAAGGTCAGAGGGTTACAGTAAACCTGAAGTCAAGCATCGGAATCTATAACTCGTGTCTCAGAAATGGTTCAAAACATAGACAGTAAGAAGAGCCAGCCTTCTTGTACTTGAGTGGCCATTGTGCCTTTTGTATTTAATTCCGATGAAATTTCTGTGTTTGCTCGTCAATGAGATGGTCTGAGGGATACAGTAAACCTGAAGTGAAGCGTCGGAATCTAAAACTAGTGTCACATGAATGGTTCAAAACATAGGCAGTAGGAAGTGTCAGTCTTCTTGTACTTATGCCGGCATTGTGCCTTTTGTTTTTAATTCCGATGCAATTTCTGTGTTTCATCGTCAATAAGACTGTCAGTCGGATACAGTAAACCTGAAGTGAACCATCGGAATCTATAACTATTATCAGAGGAATGGTTCAAATCTTAGACAGTAAGAAGAGTGAATCTTCTTGTACTTGAGTCAACATTGTTCCTTTTGTATTTAATTCAGATGCAATTTCTGTGTTTCATCGTCAATAAAAAGAACAGAGGGATACAGTAAACCTGAAGTGAAGCATCCGAATCTATAACTAGTGTCACAGGAATGGGTTGAAACTTAGACAGTAAGAAGAGTCAGTATTCTTGTACTTAAGTTAGCATTGTGAACTTTGTATTTAAATAAGATGCAAATTCTGTGTTTCATTGTCAATGAGGAGATCAGAGGAATACATTAAACCTGAAGAGAAGCATCGGAATCTAAAACTAGTGTCACAGGAATGGTTCAAACCATAGACACTAAGAAGAGCCATTCTTCTTGTACTTGAGTCGGCATTGTTCCTTTTGTATTTAAATCCGATGCAATTTCTGTGATTCATCAACAGTAAGAAGGTCAGAGGGATACAGTAAAAATGAAGTGAAGCATCGGAATCTATAACTAGCGTCACAGGAATGGTACAAAACATAGACAGTAAGAAGAGTTAGTTTTCTTGTACTTAAGTCGGCATTGTCCCTTTTGTATTTAATTCCGATGCAATTTCTGTGTTTCATCGGCAATAAGAAGGTCAGAGGGATACAGTAAACCTGAAGTGAAGCATCGGAAACTATGACTAGTGTCACAGGAATGGTTCAAAACATAGACAGTAAGAAGAGTCAGTCTTCTTGTACTGAAGTCGGCATTGTGCCTTTTGTATATAATTCCGATGCAATTTCTGTGTTTCATCGTCAATAAGAAGGTCAGAGGTATACAGTAAAAATGAAGTTAAGCATCGGAATCTATATCTAGTGTCAAAGGAATGGTTCAGATAATAGACAGTAAGAAGAGTTAGTTTTCTTGTACTTAAGTCGGCATTGTGCCATTTGTATTAAATTCCGATGCAATTTCTGTGTTTCACCGTCAATAAGAAGGTCAGAGGGATACAGTAAACCTGAGGTGAAGCATCGGAATCTATAACTAGTGTCAGAGGAATGGTTCAAAACATAGACAGTAAGAAGAGCCAGTCTTCTTGTACTTGAGTCACCATTGTTCCTTTTGTATTTAATTCCGATGCAATTTCTGTATTTCGTCGTCAATATAAAGAACAGAGGTATACAGTAAACATAAAGTGAAGCATCGGAATCTATAACTAGTGTCACAGGAATGGTTCAAAACATAGACAGCAAGAAGAGTCAGTCTTCTTGTACTTAAGTTAGCATTGTGCCTTTTGTACTTAATTAAGATGCAAATTCTGTGTTTCATCGTCAATGAGGAGGTCAAAGAGATACAGTACACCTGAAGTGAAGTATCGGAATCTAAAACTAGTGTCACAGGAATGGTTCAAAACATAGACAGTAAGAAGAGTCAGTCTTCTTGTACTTGAGTCAACATCGTTCCTTTTGTATTTAATTCCGATGCAATATCTGTGTTTCATCGTCAATAAAAAGAACAGTGGGATACAGTAAACCTGAAGTGAAGCATCGGAATCTAAAACCGTACTCACAGGAAAGGTTCAAAACATAGGGAGTAAGAAGAGCCAGACTTCTTGTACTTGAGTCGGCATTGTGCCTTTTTAATTTAATTCCGATGCATTTTCTGTGTTTCATCGTCAATAAGACGGTCAGACGGATACAGTAAACCTGAAGTGAAGCAACGGAATCTATAACTAGTGTCAGAGGAATGGTTCAAAACATAGACAGTAAGAAGAGTCAGTCTTCTTGTACTTGAGTCAACATCGTTCCTTTTGTATTTAATTCCGATGCAATTTCTGTGTTTCATCGTCAATAAAAAGAACAGTGGGATACAGTAAACCTGAAGTGAAGCATCGGAATCTATAACTAGTGTCACAGGAATGGTTCAAAACATTGAGAGTAAGAAGAGTCTGTCATTTTGTACTTAAGTCTGAATTGTGCCTTTTGTATTTAATTCCGATGCAATTTCTGTATTTCATCGTTAATAAGAAGGTCAGAGGTATACAGTAAACCTGAAGTGAAACATCGGAATCTATAACTAGTGTCACAGGAATGGTTCAAAACATAGACAGTAAGAAGAGTCAGTCTTCTTGTACTTAAGTCGGCATTGTGCCTTTTGTATTTAATTCCGATGCAATATCTGTGTTTCATCGTCAATATGAAGATCAGAGGGATACAGTAAACCTGAAGTGAAGCATCGGAATCGATAACTAGTGTCACAGGAATGGTTCAAAGAATAGACAGTAAGAAGAGCCAGCCTTCTTGTACTTGAGTGGCCATTGTACATTTTGTATTTAATTCCAATGAAATTTCTGTGTTTGATCGTCAATGGGAAGGTCAGAGGGATACAGTAAACCTGAAGTGATGCATCGGAGTCTATAACTAGTGTCCCAGGAATGGTTCGAAACATAGACAGTAAGAAGAGTCAGTCTTCTTGTACTTAAGTCGGCATTGTGCCTTTCGTATTTAATTCCGATACAATTTCTATGTTTCATCGTCAATAGGAAGGTCAGCTGGATACAGTAAACCTGAAGTAAAGCATCGGAATCTATAACTCGTGTCACGGAAATGGTTCAAAACATAGACAGTAAGAAGAGCCAGCCTTCTTGTACTTGAGTGGCCATTGTGCCTTTTGTATTTAATTCCGATGAAATTTCTGTGCTTGATCGTCAATGAGAAGGTCAGAGGGATACAGTAAACCTGAAGTGAAGCGTCGGAATCTAAAACTAGTGTCACAGGAATGGTTCAAAACATAGGCAGTTAGAAGTGTCAGTCTTCATGTACTTAAGTCGACATTGTGCCTTTTGTTTTTAATTCCGATGCAATTTCTGTGTTTCATCGTCAATAAGAAGGTCAGAGGGACACAGTAAAACTGAAGTGAAGCATCGGAATCTATAGCTAATGTCACAGGAATGGTTCAAAACATAGACAAGAAGAATAGTCAGTTTCCTTGTACTTAAGTCGGCATTGTGCCTTTTCTATTTAATTCCGATGCAATTTCTGTGTTTCGTCGTCACTAAGAATGTCCAAGGGATACAGTAAACCTGAAGTGAGGCATCGGAATCTAAAACCGGTCTCACAGGAAAGGTTCAAAACATAGGGAGTAAGAAGAGCCAGACTTCTTGTACTTGAGACGGCATTGTGCCTTTTTAATTTAATTCCGATGCAATTTCTGTGTTTCATCGTCAATAAAAAGAACAGAGGGATAGAGTAATCCTGAAGTGAAGCATCGGAATCTATAACTAGTGTCCCAGAGATGGTTCAAAACATAGACAGTAAGAAGAGTTAGTTTTCTTGTACTTAAGTCGGCATTGTCCCTTTTGTATTTAATTCCGATGCAATTTCAGTATTTCATCGTCAATAAGAAGGTCAGAGGGATACAGTAAACCTGAAGTGAAGCATCGGAAACTATGACTAGTGTCACAGGAATATTTCAAAACATTGAGAGTAAGAAGAGTCAGTCATTTTGTACTTCAGTCGGCATTGTGCCTTTTGTATTTAATTCCGATGCAATTTCAGTATTTCATCGTCAATAAGAAGGTCAGAGGTATACAGTAAACCTGAAGTGAAACATCGGAATCTATAACTAGTGTCACAGGAATGGTTCAAAGCATAGACAGTAACAGGAGCCAGCCTTCTTGTACTTGGGTGGCCATTGTACATTTTGTATTTAATTCCAATGAAATTTCTGTGTTTGATCGTCAATGAGATGGTCAGAGGGATACAGTAAACCTGAAGTGATGCATCGGAGTCTATAACTAGTGTCCCAGGAATGATTCAAAACATAGGCAGGAAGAAGAGTCAGTCTTCTTATACTTAAGTCGGCATTGTCCCTTTTGTATTATTTCCAATGAAATTTCTGTGTTTGATCGTCAATAAGAAGGTCAGAGGGATACACTAATCCTGAAGTGAAGCATCGGAATCTATAACTCGTGTCACGGAAATGGTTCAAAACATAGACAGTAAGAAGAGCCAGCCTTCTTGTACTTGAGTGGCCATTGTGCCTTTTGTATTTAATTCCGATGAAATTTCTGTGTTTGCTCGTCAATGAGATGGTCAGAGGGATACAGTAAACCTGAAGTGAAGTGTCGGAATCTAAGACTAGTGTCACAGCAATGGTTCGAAACATAGGCAGTAGGAAGTGTCAGTCTTCTTGTACTTAAGTCGGCATTGTGCCTTTTGTTTTTAATTCCGATGCAATTTCTGTGTTTCATCGTCAATAAAAAGAACAGAGGGATACAGTAAACCTGAAGTGAAGCATCGGAATCTATAACTACTGTCACTGGAATGGTTCAAAACATAGACAGTAAGAAGAGTCAGTCTTCTTGTACTTAAGTTAGCATTGTGAATTTTGTATTTAAATAAGATGCAAATTCTGTGTTTCATTGTCAATGAGGAGGTCAGATGGATACAGTAAACCTGAAGTGAAACATCGGAATCTATAACTAGTGTCACAGGAATGGTTCAAAGCATAGACAGTAAGAGGAGCCAGCCTTCTTGTACTTGGGTGGCCATTGTACATTTTGTATTTAATTCCAATGAAATTTCTGTGTTTGATCGTCAATGAGAAGGTCAGAGGGATACAGTAAACCTGAAGTGATGCATCGGAGTCTATTACTAGTGTCCCAGGAATGGTTCAAAACATAGACAGTAAGAAGAGTCAGTCTTCTTGTACTTAAGTTGGATTGTGCCTTTCGTATTTAATTCTGATACAATTTCTGTGTTTCATCGTCAATAGGAAGGTCAGCTGGATACAGTAAACCTGAAGTGAAGCATCGGAATCTATAACTCGTGTCACGGAAATGGTTCAAAACATAGAGAGTAAGAAGAGCCATTCTTCTTGTACTTGAGTTGGCATTGTTCCTTTTGTATTTAAATCCGATGCAATTTCTGTGATTCATCGTCAATAAGAAGGTCAGAGGGATACAGTAAAAATGAAGTGAAGCATCGGAATCTATAACCAGTGTCACAGAAATGGTTCAAAACATAGACAGTAAGAAGAGTTAGTTTTCTTGTACTTAAGTCGGCATTGTCCCTTTTGTATTTAATTCCGATGCATTTTCTGTGTTTCATCGTCAATAAGAGGGTCAGAGGGATACAGTAAACCTGAAGTGAAGCATCGGAATCTATGACTAGTGTCACAGGAATGGTTCAAAACATTGAGAGTAAGAAGAGTCAGTCATTTTGTACTTAAGTCGGCATTGTGCCTTTTGAATTTAATTCCCATGCAATTTCAGTATTTCATCGTCAATAAAAAGGTCAGAGGTATACAGTAAACCTGAAGTGAAGCATCGGAATCTATAACTAGTGTCACAGGAATGGTTCAAAACATAGACAGTAAGAAGAGTCAGTCTTCTTGTACTTAAGTTAGCATTGTGAATTTTGTATTTAAATAAGATGCAAATTCTGTGTTTCATTGTCAATGAGGAGGTCAGAGGGATACAGTAAACCTGAAGAGAAGCATCGGAATCTAAAACTAGTGTCACAGGAATGGTTCAAACCATAGACACTAAGAAGAGCCATTCTTCTTGTACTTGAGTCGGCATTGTTCCTTTTGTATTTAAATCCGATGCAATTTCTGTGATTCATCGACAGTAAGAAGGTCAGAGGGATACAGTAAAAATGAAGTGAAGCATCGGAATCTATAACTAGCGTCACAGGAATGGTACAAAACATAGACAGTAAGAAGAGTTAGTTTTCTCGTACTTAAGTCGGCATTGTCCCTTTTGTATTTAATTCCGATGCAATTTCTGTGTTTCATCGGCAATAAGAAGGTCAGAGGGATACAGTAAACCTGAAGTGAAGCATCGGAAACTATGACTAGTGTCACAGGAATGGTTCAAAACATTGGGAGTATGAAGAGTCAGTCATTTTGTACTGAATTCGGCATTGTGCCTTTTGTATTTAATTCCGATGCAATTTCTGTATTTCATCGTTAATAAGAAGGTCAGAGGTATACAGTAAACCGGAAGTGAAGCATCGGAAACTATAACTAGTGTCACAGGAATGGTTCAAAACATAGACAGTAAGAAGAGTCAGTCTTCTTGTACTTAAGTCGGCATTTTGCCTTTTGTATTTAATTCCGATGCAATATCTGTGTTTCATCGTCAATATGAAGATCAGAGGGATACAGTAAACCTGAAGTGAAGCATCGGAATCGATAACTAGTGTCGCAGGAGTGGTTCAAAACATAGACAGTAAGAAGAGTCAGTCTTCTTGTAAGGAAGACGGCATTGTGCCTTTTGTATATAATTCCGATGCAATTTCTGTGTTTCAACGTCAATAAGAAGGTCAGAGGTATACAGTAAAAATGAAGTTAAGCATCGGAATCTATAACTAGTGTCAAAGGAATGGTTCAGATAATAGACAGTAAGAAGAGTTAGTTTCCTTGTACTTAAGTCGGCATTGTGCCATTTGTATTAAATTCCGATGCAATTTCTGTGTTTCATCGTCAATAAGAAGGTCAGAGGGATACAGTAAACCTGAGGTGAAGCATCGGAATCTATAACTAGTGTCAGAGGAATGGTTCAAAACATAGACAGTAAGAAGAGCCAGTCTTCTTGTACTTGAGTCACCATTGTTCCTTTTGTATTTAATTCCGATGCAATATCTGTATTTCATCGTCAATATAAAGAACAGAGGTATACAGTAAACTTAAAGTGAAGCATCGGAATTTATAACTAGTGTCACAGGAATGGTTCAAAACATAGACAGTAAGAAGAGTCAGTCTTCTTGTACTTAAGTTAGCATTGTGCCTTTTGTACTTAATTAAGATGCAAATTCTGTGTTTCATCGTCAATGAGGAGGTCAAAGGGATACAGTAAACCTGAAGTGAAGTATCGGAATCTAAAACTAGTGTCACAGGAATGGTTCAAAACATAGACAGTAAGAAGAGTCAGTCTTCTTGTACTTGAGTCGGCATTGTTCCTTTTGTATTTAATTCCGATGCAATTTCTGTGTTTCATCGTCAATAGGAAGGTCAGAGGGATACAGTAAAAATGAAGTTAGGCATCGGAATTTATAACTAGTGTCAAAGGAATGGTTCAGATCATAGACAGTAAGAAGAGTTAGTTTCTTGTACTTAAGTCGGCATTGTGCCATTTGTATTTAATTCAGATGCAATTTCTGTGTTTCATCGTCAATAAGGAGGTCAGAGGAATACAGTAAACCTGAAGCGAAGCATTGGAATCTATGACTACTGTCATAGGAATGGTTCTAAACATTGAGAGTAGGAAGAGTCCGTCTTTTTGTACTTAAGTCGGCATTGTGCCTTTTGTATTTAATTCCGATGCAATTTCTGAATTTCATCGTCAATAAGAAGGTCAGAGGTATACAGTAAACCTGAAGTGAAACATCGGAATCTATAACTAGTGTCACAGGGATGGTTCAAATCATAGACAGGATGAAGAGCCAATCTTCTTGTACTTGAGTCGGCATTGTGCCTTTTCTATTTAATTCCGATGCAATTTCTGTGGTTCGTCGTCACTAAGAATGTCCAAGGGATACAGTCAACCTGAAGTGAAGCATCGGAATCTAAAACCGGTCTCACAGGAAAGGTTCAAAACATAGGGAGTAAGAAGAGCCAGACTTCTTGTACTTGAGTCGGCATTGTGCCTTTTTAATTTAATTCCGATGCATTTTCTGTGTTTCATCGTCAATAAGACGGTCAGACGGATACAGTAAACCTGAAGTGAAGCAACGGAATCTATAACTAGTGTCAGAGGAATGGTTCAAAACATAGACAGTAAGAAGAGTCAGACTTCTTGTACTTGAGTCAACATCGTTCCTTTTGTATTTAATTCCGATGCAATTTCTGTGTTTCATCGTCAATAAAAAGAACAGTGGGATACAGTAAACCTGAAGTGAAGCATCGGAATCTATAACTAGTGTCACAGGAATGGTTCAAAACATAGACAGTAAGAAGAGTCAGTCTTCTTGTACTTAAGTTAGCATTGTGAATTTTGTATTTAAACAAGATGCAAATTCTGTGTTTCATTGTCAATGAGGAGGTCAGAGGAATACAGTAAACCTGAAGAGAGGCATCGGAATCTAAAACTAGTGTCACAGGAATGGTTCAAAACATAGAGACTAAGAAGAGCAGTTCTTCTTGTACTTGAGTCGGCATTGTTCCTTTTGTATTTAAATCCGATGCAATTTCTGTGATTCATCGACAATAAGAAGGTCAGAGGGATACAGTAAAAATGAAGTGAAGCATCGGAATCTATAACTAGCGTCACAGGAATGGTTCAAAACATAGACAGTAAGAAGAGTTAGTTTTCTTGTACTTAAGTCGGCATTGTCCCTTTTGTATTTAATTCCGATGCAATATCTGTGTTTCATCGTCAATATGAAGATCAGAGGGATACAGTAAACCTGAAGTGAAGCATCGGAATCGATAACTAGTGTCACAGGAATGGTTCAAAGAATAGACAGTAAGAAGAGCCAGCCTTCTTGTACTTGAGTGGCCATTGTACATTTTGTATTTAATTCCAATGAAATTTCTGTGTTTGATCGTCAATGAGAAGGTCAGAGGGATACAGTAAACCTGAAGTGATGCATCGGAGTCTACAACTAGTGTCCCAGGAATGGTTCGAAACATAGACAGTAAGAAGAGTCAGTCTTCTTGTACTTAAGTCGGCATTGTGCCTTTCGTATTTAATTCCGATACAATTTCTGTGTTTCATCGTCAATAGGAAGGTCAGCTGGATACAGTAAACCTGAAGTAAAGCATCGGAATCTATAACTCGTGTCACGGAAATGGTTCAAAACATAGACAGTGAGAAGAGCCAGCCTTCTTGTACTTGAGTGTCCATTGTGCCTTTTGAATTTAATTCCGATGAAATTTCTGTGCTTGATCGTCAATGAGAAGGTCAGAGGGATACAGTAAACCTGAAGTGAAGCGTCGGAATCTAAAACTAGTGTCACAGGAATGGTTCAAACATAGGCAGTTAGAAGTGTCTGTCTTCATGTACTTAAGTCGACATTGTGCCTTTTGTTTTTAATTCCGATGCAATTTCTGTGTTTCATCGTCAATAAGAAGGTCAGAGGGATACAGTAAAACTGAAGTGAAGCATCGGAATCTATAGCTAAAGTCACAGGAATGGTTCAAAACATAGACAAGAAGAAGAGTCAGTTTCCTTGTACTTAAGTCGGCATTGTGCCTTTTCTATTTAATTCCGATGCAATTTCTGTGTTTCGTCGTCACTAAGAATGTCCAAGGGATACAGTAAACCTGAAGTGAAGCATCGGAATCTAAAACCGGTCTCACAGGAAAGGTTCAAAACATAGGGAGTAAGAAGAGCCTGACTTCTTGTACTTGAGTCGGCATTGTGCCTTTTTAATTTAATTCCGATGCAATTTCTGTGTTTCATCGTCAATAAAAAGAACAGAGGGATAGAGTAATCCTGAAGTGAAGCATCGGAATCTATAGCAAGTGTCACAGGAGTGGTTCAAAACTTAGACACTAAGAAGAGCCATTCTTCTTGTACTTGAGTCGGCATTGATCCTTTTGTATTTAAATCCGATGCAATTTCTGTGATTCATCGTCAATAAGGAGGTCAGTGGGATACAGCAAAAATGAAGAGAAGCATCGGAATCTATAACTAGTGTCCCAGGGATGGTTCAAAACATAGACAGTAAGAAGAGTTAGTTTTCTTGTACATAAGTCGGCATTGTCCCTTTTGTATTTAATTCCGATGCAATTTCAGTATTTCATCGTCAATAAGAAGGTCAGAGGGATACAGTAAACCTGAAGTGAAGCATCGGAAACTATGACTAGTGTCACAGGAATGGTTCAAAACATTGAGAGTAAGAAGAGTCAGTCATTTTGTACTTCAGTCGGCATTGTGCCTTTTGTATTTAATTCCGATGCAATTTAAGTATTTCATCGTCAATAAGAAGGTCAGAGGTATACAGTAAACCTGAAGTGAAACATCGGAATCTATAACTAGTGTCACAGGAATGGTTCAAAGCATAGACAGTAACAGGAGCCAGCCTTCTTGTACTTGGGTGGCCATTGTACATTTTGTATTTAATTCCAATGAAATTTCTGTGTTTGATCGTCAATGAGAAGGTCAGAGGGATACAGTAAACCTGAAGTGATGCATCGGAGTCTATAACTAGTGTCCCAGGAATGGTTCAAAACATAGACAGTAAGAGGAGTCAGTCTTCTTGTACTTAAGTCGGATTGTGCCTTTCGTATTTAATTGTGATGCAATTTCTGTGTTTCGTCGTCAATAGGAAAGTCAGCTGGATACAGTAAACCTGAAGTGAAGCATCGGAATCTATAACTCGTGTCACGGAAATGGTTCAAAACATAGACGGTAAGAAGAGCCAATCTTCTTGTACTTGAGTTGGCATTGTTCCTTTTGTATTTAAATCCGATGCAATTTCTGTGATTCATCGTCAATAAGAAGGTCAGAGGGATACAGTAAAAATGAAGTGAAGCATCGGAATCTATAACTAGTGTCACAGAAATGGTTCAAAACATAGACAGTAAGAAGGGTTAGTTTTCTTGTACTTAAGTCGGCATTGTGCCATTTGTATTTAATTCAGATGCAATTTCTATGTTTCATCGTCAATAAGAAGGTCAGAGGAATACTGTAAACCTGAAGTGAAGCATTGGAATCTATGACTAGTGTCACAGGAATGGTTCTAAACATTGAGAGTAGGAAGAGTCCGTCTCTTTGTACTTAAGTCGGCATTGTGCCTTTTGTATTTAATTCCGATGCAATTTCTGAATTTCATCGTCAATAAGAAGGTCAGACGTATACAGTAAACCTGAAGTGAAACATCGGAATCTATAACTAGTGTCACAGGGATGGTTCAAATCATAGACAGGATGAAGAGCCAATCTTCTTGTACTTGAGTCGGCATTGTGCCTTTTCTATTTAATTCCGATGCAATTTCTGTGTTTCGTCGTCACTAAGAATGTCCAAGGGATACAGTCAACCTGAAGTGAAGCATCGGAATCTAAAACCGGTCTCACAGGAAAGGTTCAAAACATAGGGAGTAAGAAGAGCCAGACTTCTTGTACTTGAGTCGGCATTGTGCCTTTTTAATTTAATTCCGATGCATTTTCTGTGTTTCATCGTCAATAAGACGGTCAGACGGATACAGTAAACCTGAAGTGAAGCAACGGAATCTATAACTAGTGTCAGAGGAATGGTTCAAAACATAGACAGTAAGAAGAGTCAGTCTTCTTGTACATGAGTCAACATCGTTCCTTTTGTATTTAATTCCGATGCAATTTCTGTGTTTCATCGTCAATAAAAAGAACAGTGGGATACAGTAAACCTGAAGTGAAGCATCGGAATCTATAACTAGTGTCACAGGAATGGTTCAAAACATAGACAGTAAGAAGAGTCAGTCTTCTTGTACTTAAGTTAGCATTGTGAATTTTGTATTTAAACAAGATGCAAATTCTGTGTTTCATTGTCAATGAGGAGGTCAGAGGGATACAGTAAACCTGAAGAGAGGCATCGGAATCTAAAACTAGTGTCACAGGAATGGTTCAAAACATAGAGACTAAGAAGAGCAATTCTTCTTGTACTTGAGTCGGCATTGTTCCTTTTGTATTTAAATCCGATGCAATTTCTGTGATTCATCGACAATAAGAAGGTCAGAGGGATACAGTAAAAATGAAGTGAAGCATCGGAATCTATAACTAGCGTCACAGGAATGGTTCAAAACATAGACAGTAAGAAGAGTTAGTTTTCTTGTACTTAAGTCGGCATTGTCCCTTTTGTATTTAATTCCGATGCTATTTCTGTGTTTCATCGGCAATAAGAAGGTCAGAGGGATACAGTAAACCTGAAGTGAACCATCAGAATCTATGACTAGTGTCACAGGAATGGCCAAAACATTGAGAGTAAGAAGAGTCTGTCATTTTGTACTTAAGTCGGAATTGTGCCTTTTGTATTTAATTCCGATGCAATTTCTGTATTTCATCGTTAATAAGAAGGTCAGAGGTATACAGTAAACCTGAAGTGAAACATCGGAATCTATAACTAGTGTCACAGGAATGGTTCAAAACATAGACAGTAAGAAGAGTCAGTCTTCTTGTACTTAAGTCGGCATTGTGCCTTTTGTATTTAATTCCGATGCAATATCTGTGTTTCATCGTCAATATGAAGATCAGAGGGATACAGTAAACCTGAAGTGAAGCAGCGGAATCGATAACTAGTGTCACAGGAATGGTTCAAAGAATAGAAGTTAAGAAGAGCCAGCCTTCTTGTACTTGAGTGGCCATTGTACATTTTGTATTTAATTCCAATGAAATTTCTGTGTTTGATCGTCAATGAGAAGGTCGGAGGGATACAGTAAACCTGAAGTGATGCATCGGAGTCTGCAACTAGTGTCCCAGGAATGGTTCGAAACACAGACAGTAAGAAGAGTCAGTCTTCTTGTACTCAAGTCGGCATTGTGCCTTTCGTATTTAATTCCGATACAATTTCTGTGTTTCATCGTCAATAGGAAGGTCAGCTGGATACAGTAAACCTGAAGTAAAGCATCGGAATCTATAACTCGTGTCACGGAAATGGTTCAAAACATAGACAGTAAGAAGAGCCAGCCTTCTTGTACTTGAGTGGCCATTGTGCCTTTTGTATTTAATTCCGATGAAATTTCTGTGCTTGATCGTCAATGAGAAGGTCAGAGGGATACAGTAAACCTGAAGTGAAGCGTCGGAATCTAAAACTAGTGTCACAGGAATGGTTCAAAACATAGGCAGTTAGAAGAGTCAGTCTTCATGTACTTAAGTCGACATTGTGCCTTTTGTTTTTAATTCCGATGCAATTTCTGTGTTTCATCGTCAATAAGAAGGTCAGAGGGATACAGTAATACTGAAGTGAAGCATCGGAATCTATAGCTAATGTCACAGGAATGGTTCAAAACATAGACAAGAAGAAGAGTCAGTTTCCTTGTACTTAAGTCGGCATTGTGCCTTTTCTATTTAATTCCGATGCAATTTCTGTGTTTCGTCGTCACTAAGAATGTCCAAGGGATACAGTAAACCTGAAGTGAAGCATCGGAATCTAAAACCGGTCTCACAGGAAAGGTTCAAAACATAGGGAGTAAGAAGAGCCAGACTTCTTGTACTTGAGTCGGCATTGTGCCTTTTTAATTTAATTCCGATGCAATTTCTGTGTTTCATCGTCAATAAAAAGAACAGAGGGATAGAGTAATCCTGAAGTGAAGCATCGGAATCTATAGCAAGTGTCACAGGAGTGGTTCAAAACTTAGACACTAAGAAGAGCCATTCTTCTTGTACTTGAGTCGGCATTGATCCTTTTGTATTTAAATCCGATGCAATTTCTGTGATTCATCGTCAATAAGGAGGTCAGGGGGATACAGCAAAAATGAAGAGAAGCATCGGAATCTATAACTAGTGTCCCAGGGATGGTTCAAATCATAGACAGTAAGAAGAGTTAGTTTTCTTGTACATAAGTCGGCATTGTCCCTTTTGTATTTAATTCCGATGCAATTTCAGTATTTCATCGTCAATAAGAAGGTCAGAGGGATACAGTAAACCTGAAGTGAAGCATCGGAAACTATGACTAGTGTCACAGGAATGGTTCAAAACATTGAGAGTAAGAAGAGTCAGTCATTTTGTACTTCAGTCGGCATTGTGCCTTTTGTATTTAATTCCGATGCAATTTAAGTATTTCATCGTCAATAAGAAGGTCAGAGGTATACAGTAAACCTGAAGTGAAACATCGGAATCTATAACTAGTGTCACAGGAATGGTTCAAAGCATAGACAGTAACAGGAGCCAGCCTTCTTGTACTTGGGTGGCCATTGTACATTTTGTATTTAATTCCAATGAAATTTCTGTGTTTGATCGTCAATGAGAAGGTCAGAGGGATACAGTAAACCTGAAGTGATGCATCGTAGTCTATAACTAGTGTCCCAGGAATGGTTCAAAACATAGACAGTAAGAAGAGTCAGTCTTCTTGTACTTAAGTCGGATTGTGTCTTTCGTATTTAATTCTGATGCAATTTCTGTGTTTCGTCGTCAATAGGAAGGTCAGCTGGATACAGTAAACCTGAAGTGAAGCATCGGAATCTATAACTCGTGTCACGGAAATGGTTCAAAACATAGACGGTAAGAAGAGCCATTCTTCTTGTACTTGAGTTGGCATTGTTCCTTTTGTATTTAAATCCGATGCAATTTCTGTGATTCATCGTCAATAAGAAGGTCAGAGGGATACAGTAAAAATGAAGTGAAGCATCGGAATCTATAACTAGTGTCACAGAAATGGTTCAAAACATAGACAGTAAGAAGGGTTAGTTTTCTTGTACTTAAGTCGGCATTGTGCCATTTGTATTTAATTCAGATGCAATTTCTATGTTTCATCGTCAATAAGAAGGTCAGAGGAATACAGTAAACCTGAAGTGAAGCATTGGAATCTATGACTAGTGTCACAGGAATGGTTCTAAACATTGAGAGTAGGAAGAGTCCGTCTCTTTGTACTTAAGTCGGCATTGTGCCTTTTGTATTTAATTCCGATGCAATTTCTGAATTTCATCTTCAATAAGAAGGTCAGAGGTATACAGTAAACCTGAAGTGAAACATCGGAATCTATAACTAGTGTCACAGGGATGGTTCAAATCATAGACAGGATGAAGAGCCAATCTTCTTGTACTTGAGTCGGCATTGTGCCTTTTCTATTTAATTCCGATGCAATTTCTGTGTTTCGTCGTCACTAAGAATGTCCAAGGGATACAGTCATCCTGAAGTGAAGCATCGGAATCTAAAACCGGTCTCACAGGAAAGGTTCAAAACATAGGGAGTAAGAAGAGCCAGACTTCTTGTACTTGAGTCGGCATTGTGCCTTTTTAATTTAATTCCGATGCATTTTCTGTGTTTCATCGTCAATAAGACGGTCAGACGGATACAGTAAACCTGAAGTGAAGCAACGGAATCTATAACTAGTGTGAGAGGAATGGTTCAAAACATAGACAGTAAGAAGAGTCAGTCTTCTTGTACTTGAGTCAACATCGTTCCTTTTGTATTTAATTCCGATGCAATTTCTGTGTTTCATCGTCAATAAAAAGAACAGTGGGATACAGTAAACCTGAAGTGAAGCATCGGAATCTATAACTAGTGTCACAGGAATGGTTCAAAACATAGACAGTAAGAAGAGTCAGTCTTCTTGTACTTAAGTTAGCATTGTGAATTTTGTATTTAAACAAGATGCAAATTCTGTGTTTCATTGTCAATGAGGAGGTCAGAGGGATACAGTAAACCTGAAGAGAGGCATCGGAATCTAAAACTAGTGTCACAGGAATGGTTCAAAACATAGAGACTAAGAAGTGCCATTCTTCTTGTACTTGAGTCGGCATTGTTCCTTTTGTATTTAAATCCGATGCAATTTCTGTGATTCATCAACAATAAGAAGGTCAGAGGGATACAGTAAAAATGAAGTGAAGCATCGGAATCTATAACTAGCGTCACAGGAATGGTTCAAAATATAGACAGTAAGAAGAGTTAGTTTTCTTGTACTTAAGTCGGCATTGTCACTTTTGTTTTTATTTCCGATGCTATTTCTGTGTTTCATCGGCAATAAGAAGGTCAGAGGGATACAGTAAACCTGAAGTGAACCATCAGAATCTATGACTAGTGTCACAGGAATGGTTCAAAACATTGAGAGTAAGAAGAGTCTGTCATTTTGTACTTAAGTCGGAATTGTGCCTTTTGTATTTAATTCCGATGCAATTTCTGTATTTCATCGTTAATAAGAAGATCAGAGGTATACAGTAAACCTGAAGTGAAACATCGGAATCTATAACTAGTGTCACAGGAATGGTTCAAAACATAGACAGTAAGAAGAGTCAGTCTTCTTGTACTTAAGTCGGCATTGTGCCTTTTGTATTTAATTCCGATGCAATATCTGTGTTTCATCGTCAATATGAAGATCAGAGGGATGCAGTAAACCTGTAGTGAAGCATCGGAATCGATAACTAGTGTCACAGGAATGGTTCAAATAATAGACAGTAAGAAGAGCAGGCCTCCTTGTACTTGAGTGGCCATTGTACATTTTGTATTTAATTCCAATGAAATTTCTGTGTTTGATCGTCAATGAGAAGGTCAGAGGGATACAGTAAACCTGAAGTGATGCATCGGAGTCTATAACTAGTGTCCCAGGAATGGTTCGAAACATAGACAGTAAGAAGAGTCAGTCTTCTTGTACTTAAGTCGGCATTGTGCCTTTCGTATTTAATTCCGATACAATTTCTGTGTTTCATCGTCAATAGGAAGGTCATAGGGATACAGTAAACCTGAAGTGAAGCATCGGAATCTAAAACCGGTCTCACAGGAAAGGTTCAAAACATAGGGAGTAAGAAGAGCAAGACTTCTTGTACTTGAGTCGGCATTGTGCCTTTTTAATTTAATTCCGATGCAATTTCTGTGTTTCATCGTCAATAAAAAGAACAGAGGGATAGAGTAATCCTGAAGTGAAGCATCGGAATCTATAGCAAGTGTCACAGGAATGGTTCAAAACATAGACAGTAAGAAGAGTCAGTCTTCTTGTACTTAAGTTAGCATTGTGCCTTTTGTATTTAAATAAGATGCAAATTCTGTGTTTCATTGTCAATGAGGAGGTCAGAGGGATACAGTAAACCAGAAGTGAAGCATCGGAATCTAAAACTAGTGTCACAGGAGTGGTTCAAAACTTAGACACTAAGAAGAGCCATTCTTCTTGTACTTGAGTCGGCATTGATCCTTTTGTATTTAAATCCGATGCAATTTCTGTGATTCATCGTCAATAAGGAGGTCAGTAGGATACAGCAAAAATGAAGAGAAGCATCGGAATCTATAACTAGTGTCCCAGGGATGGTTCAAAACATAGACAGTAAGAAGAGTTAGTTTTCTCGTACATAAGTCGGCATTGTCCCTTTTGTATTTAATTCCGATGCAATTTCAGTATTTCATCGTCAATAAGAAGGTCAGAGGAATACAGTAAACCTGAAGTGAAGCATCGGAAACTATGACTAGTGTCACAGGAATGGTTCAAAGCATTGAGAGTAAGAAGAGTCAGTCATTTTGTACTTCAGTCGGCATTGTGCCTTTTGTATTTAATTCCGATGCAATTTAAGTATTTCATCGTCAATAAGAAGGTCAGAGGTATACAGTAAACCTGAAGTGAAACATCGGAATCTATAACTAGTGTCACAGGAATGGTTCAAAACATAGACAGTAACAGGAGCCAGCCTTCTTGTACTTGGGTGGCCATTGTACATTTTGTATTTAATTCCAATGAAATTTCTGTGTTTGATCGTCAATGAGAAGGTCAGAGGGATACAGTAAACCTGAAGTGATGCATCGGAGTCTATAACTAGTGTCCCAGGAATGGTTCAAAACATAGACAGTAAGAAGAGTCAGTCTTCTTGTACTTAAGTCGGATTGTGCCTTTCGTATTAAATTCTGATGCAATTTCTGTGTTTCGTCGTCAATAGGAAGGTCAGCTGGATACAGTAGACCTGAAGTGAAGCATCGGAATCTATAACTCGTGTCACGGAAATGATTCAAAACATAGACGGTAAGAAGAGCCATTCTTCTTGTACTTGAGTTGGCATTGTTCCTTTTGTATTTAAATCCGATGCAATTTCTGTGATTCATCGTCAATAAGAAGGTCAGAGGGATACAGTAAAATTGAAGTGAAGCATCGGAATCTATAACTAGTGTCACAGAAATGGTTCAACACATAGACAGTAAGAAGGGTTAGTTTCCTTGTACTTAAGTCGGCATTGTCCCTTTTGTATTTAATTCCGATGCAATTTCTGTGTTTCATCGTCTATAAGAAGGTCAGAGGGATACAGTAAACCTGAAGTGAAGCATCGGAAACTATGACTAGTGTCACAGGAATGGTTCAAAACATTGAGAGTAAGAAGAGTCAGTCATTTTGTACTTCAGTCGGCATTGTGCCTTTTGTATTTAATTTCGTTGCAATTTCAGTATTTCATCGTCAATAAGAAGGTCAGAGGTATACAGTAAACCTGAAGTGAAACATCGGAATCTATAACTAGTGTCACAGGAATGGTTCAAAGCATAGACAGTAACAGGAGCCAGCCTTCTTGTACTTGAGTGGCGATTGTACATTTTGTATTTAATTAAAATGAAATTTCTGTGTTTGATCGTCAATGAGAAGGTCAGAGGGATACAGTAAACCTGAAGTGATGCATCGGAGTCTATAACTAGTGTCCCAGGATTGATTCATAACATAGACAGGAAGAAGAGTCAGTCTTCCTGTACTTAAGTCGGCATTGTCCCTTTTGTATTTAATTCCAATGAAATTTCTGTGTTTGATCGTCAATAAGAAGGTCAGAGGGATACAGTAAACCTGAAGTGAAGCATCGGAATCTATAACTCGTGTCACGGAAATGGTTCAAAACATAGACAGTAAGAAGAGCCAGCCTTCTTGTACTTGAGTGGCCATTGTGCCTTTTGTATTTAATTCCGATGAAATTTCTGTATTTCCTCGTCAATGAGATGGTCAGAGGGATACAGTAAACCTGAAGTGAAGCGTCGGAATCTAAAACTAGTGTCACAGGAATGGTTCAAAACATAGGCAGTAGGAAGTGTCAGTCTTCTTGTACTTAAGTCGGCATTGTGCCTTTTGTTTTTAATTCCGTTGCAATTTCTGTGTTTCATCGTCAATAAGACGGTCAGACGGATACAGTAAACCTGAAGTGAAGCATCGGAATCTATAACTAGTGTCAGAGGAATGGTTCTAACATAGTCAGTAAGAAGAGTCAGTCTTCTTGTACTTGAGTCAACATTGTTCCTTTTGTATTTAATTCCGATGCAATTTCTGTGTTTCATCGTCAATAAAAAGAACAGAGGGATACAGTTAACCTGAAGTGAAGCATCGGAATCTATAACTAGTGTCACAGGAATGGCTCAAAGCTTAGACAGTAAGAAGAGCCAGTCTTCTTGTACTTAAGTCGGCATTGTTCCTTTTGTATTTAATTCCGATGCAATTTCTGTGTTTCATCGTCAATAGGAAGGTCAGAGGGATACAGTAAACCTAAAGTGAAGCATCGGAATCTATAACTAGTGTCACAGGAATGGTTCAAACATAGACAGTAAGAAGAGTCTGTCTTCTTGTACTTAAGTCGGCATTGTGCCTTTTGTATTCAATTAAGATGCAATTTCTGAGTTTCATCGTCAATAAGAAGGTCAGAGGGATACAGTAAACCTGAAGTGAAGCATCGGAATCGATAACTAGTGTCACAGGAATGGTTCAAAACATAGACAGTAAGAAGAGTCAGTCTTCTTGTACTTGAGTTGGCACTGTTCCCTTTGTATTTAATTCCGATGCAATTTCTGTGTTTCATCGTCAATAAGAAGGTCAGAGGGATACAGTAAACCTGAGGTGAAGCATCGGAATCTATAACTAGTGTCAGAGGAATGGTTCAAAACATAGACAGTTAGAAGAGCCAGTCATCTTGTACCTGAGTCACCATTGTTCCTTTTGTATTTAATTCCGATGCAATTTCTGTATTTCATCGTCAATATAAAGAACAGAGGTATACAGTAAACCTAAAGTGAAGCTTCGGAATCTATAACTAGTGTCACAGGAATGGTTCAAAACATAGACAGTAAGAAGAGTCAGTCTTCTTGTACTTAAGTTAGCATTGTGCCTTTTGTACTTAGTTAAGATGCAAATTCTGCGTTTCATCGTCAATGAGGAGGTCAAAGGGATACAGTAAACCTGAAGTGAAACATCGGAATCTATAACTAGTGTCACAGGGATGGTTCAAATCATAGACAGGATGAAGAGCCAATCTTCTTGTACTTGAGTCGGCATTGTGCCTTTTGTATTATAATTCCGATGCAATTTGTGCGTTTCGTCGTCAATACGACGGTCAGGGGGATACAGTAAACCTGAAGTGAAGCATCGGAATCTATAACTGGTGTCACAGGAATGGTTCAAAACATAGACAGTAAGAAGAGTCAGTCTACTTGTACTTAAGTCGGCATTGTGAATTTTGTATTTAATTAAGATGCAATTTCTGTGTTACATCGTCAATAAGAAGGTCAGAGGGATGCAGTAAACCTGAAGTGAAGCATCGGAATCTATAACTAGTGTCATAGGAATGGTTCAAATTATAGACAGTAGGAAGAGTCAGTCTTCTTGTACTGAAGTCGGCATTGTGAGTTTTGTATATAATTCCGATGCAATTTCTACGTTTCATCGTCAATAAGAAGGTCCGAGGGATACAGTAAACCTGTAATGAAGCATCGGAATCTATAACTAGTGTCACTGGAATGGTTCAAAGCATAGGCAGTAGGAAGTGTCAGTCTTCTTGTACTTAAGTCGGCATTGTGCATTTTGTTTTTAATTCCGATGCAGTTTCTGTGTTTCATCGTCAATAAGAAGGTCAGAGGGATACAGTAAAACTGAAGTGAAGCATCGGAATCTGTAACTAATGTCACAGGAATGGTTCAAAACATAGACAAGAAGAAGAGTCAGTTTTCTTGTACTTAAGTCGGCATTGTGCCTTTTCTATTTAATTTCGATGCAATTTCTGTGTTTCGTCGTCACTAAGAAGGTCCAAGGGATACAGTAAACCTGAAGTGAAGCATCGGAATCTAAAACCGGTCTCACAGTAAAGGTTCAAAACATAGAGAGTAAGAAGAGCCAGACTCCTTGTACTTGAGTCGGCATTGAGACTTTTGTATTTAATTCCGATGCAATTTCTGTGTTTCATCGTCAATAAGATGGTCAGAGGGATACAGTAAACCTGAAGTGAAGCATCGGAATCTATAACTAGTGTCACAGGAATGGTTCAAAACATAGACAGTAAGAAGAGTCAGTCTTCTTGTACTTGGGTCTACATTGTTCCTTTTGTATTTAATTCCGATGCAATTTCTCTGTTTCATCGTCAATAAAAAGAACAGAGGGATACAGTAAACCTGAAGTGAAGCATCGGAATCTATGACTAGTGTCACAGGAATGGTTCAAAACATAGACAGTAAGAAGTGTTAGTCATCTTGTACTTAAGTTAGCATTGTGCCTTTTGTATTTAAATAAGATGCAAAATCTGTGTTTCATTGTCAATGAGGAGGTCAGAGGGATACAGTAAACCTGAAGTGAAGCATCGTAATCTAAAACTAGTGTCACAGGAATGGTTCAAAACATAGACACTAAGAAGAGCCATTCTTCTTGTACTTGAGTCGGCATTGTTCCTTTTGTATTTAATTCCGATGCAATTTCTGTATTTCATCGTCAATATAAAGAACAGAGGGATACAGTAAACCTGAAGTGAAGCATCGGAATCTATAACTCGTGTCACAGGAATGGTTCAAAACATAGACAATAAGAAGAGTCAGTCTTCTTGTACTTAAGTTAGCATTGTGCCTTTTTGTTTAATTAAGATGCAAATTCTGTGTTTCATCGTCAATTAGGAGGTCAGAGGGATACAGTAAACCTGAAGTGAAGCATCGTAATCTAAAACTAGTGTCACAGGAATGGTTCAAAACATAGACACTAAGAAGAGCCATTCTTCTTGTACTTGAGTCGGCATTGTTCCTTTTGTATTTAATTCCGATGCAATTTCTGTGTTTCATCGTCAATAAGAAGGTCAGAGGGATACAGTAAAAATGAAGTTAAGCATCGGAGTCTATAACTAGTGCCAAAGGAATCGTTCAAATCACAGACAGTAAGAAGAGTTAGTTTTCTTGTACTTCAGTCGGCATTGTGCCTTTTGTATTTAGTTCCGATGCAATTTCTGTGTTTCATCCTCAATAAGAAGGTCAGAGGAATACAGTAAACCTGAAGTGAAGCATCGGAATCTATAACTAGTGTCACAGGAATGGTTCAAAACATAGACAGTAAGAAGAGTTAGTTTTCTTGTACTTAAGTCGGCATTGTCCCTTTTGTATTTAATTCCGATGCAAATTCTGTGTTTCATCGTCAATAAGAAGGTCAGAGGGATACAGTAAACCTGAAGTGATGCATCGGAATCTATGACTAGTGTCACAGGAATGGTTCAAAACATTGAGAGTAAAAAGAGTCAGTCATTTTGTACTTAAGTCGGCATTGTTCCTTTTGTATTTCATTCCGATGCAGTTTCTGTGTTTCATCGTCAATAAGAAGGTCAGAGTGATACAGTAAACCTGAAGTGAAACATCGGAATCTATAACTAGTGTCACAGGAATGGTTCAAAGCCTAGACAGTAAGAGTAGCCAGCCTTCTTGTACTTGAGTGGCCATTGTACATTTTGTATTTAATTCCAATGAAATGCCTGTGTTTGATCGTCAATGAGAAGGTCAGAGGGATACAGTAAACCTGAAGTGATGCATCGGAGTCTATAACTAGAGTCCCAAGTATGATTCAAAACATAGACAGTAAGAAGAGTCAGTCTTCTTGTACTTAAGTCGGCATTGTGCCTTTCGTATTTAATTCCGATGCAATTTCTATGTTTGATCGTCAATAGGACGGTCAGCTTTATACAGTAAACCTGAAATGAAGCATCGGAATCTATAACTCGTGTCACGGAAATGGTTCAAAACATAGACAGTAAGAAGAGCCAGCCTTCTTGTACTTGAGTGGCCATTGTGAATTTTGTATTTAATTCCGATGAAATTTCCGTTTGCTCGTCAATGAGAAGGTCAGAGGGATACAGTAAACCTGAAGTGAAGCGTCGGAATCTAAAACTAGTGTCACAGGAATGGTTTAAAACATAGGCAGTAGTAAGTGTCAGTCTTCTTGTACTTAAGCCGGCATTGTGCCTTTTGTTTTTAATTCCGAAGCAATTTCTGTGTTTCATTGTCAATAAGACGGTCAGCTGGATACAGTAAACCTGAAGTGAAACATCGGAATCTATAACTAGTGTCACAGGAATGGTTCAAAACATAGACAGTAAGAAGAGTCAGTCTTCTTGTACTTAAGTTAGCATTGTGAATTTTGTATTTAAATAAGATGCTAATTCTGTGTTTCATTGTCAATGTGCAGGTCACAGGTATACAGTAAACCTGAAGAGAAGCATCGGAATCTAAAACTAGTGTCTCAGGAATGGTTCAAAACATAGACACTAAGAAGAGCCATTCTTCTTGTACTTGAGTCGGCATTGTTCCTTTTGTATTTAATTCCGATGCAATTTCTGTGATTCATCGACAATAAGAAGGTCAGAGGGATACAGTCAAAATGAAGTGAAGCATCTAAATCTATAACTAGTGTCACAGGTATGGTTCAAAACATAGACGGTAAGAAGAGTCAGTCTTCTTGTACTTAAGTTAGCATTGGGCCTTCTGTATTTAATTAAGATGCAGATTCTGTGTTTCATCGTCAATGAGGAGGTCAGAGGGATACAGTAAACCTGAAGTGAAGCATCGGAATCTAAAACTAGTGTCACAGGAATGGTTCAAAACATACACAGTAAGAAGAGCCAGTCTTCTTGTACTTCAGTCGGCATTGTTCCTTTTGTATTTAATTCCGATGCAATTTCTGTGTTTCATCGTCAATAAGAAGGTCAGAGGGATACAGTCAAAATGAAGTTAAGCATCGGAGTCTATAACTAGAGTCAAAGGAATGGTTCAAATCACAGACAGTAAGAAGAGTTAGTTTTCTTGTACTTAAGTCGGCATTGTGCCTTTTGTATTTAATTCCGATGCAATTTCTGTGTTTCATCGTCAATAAGAAGGTCAGAGGAATACAGTAAACCTGAAGTGAAGCATCGATGTCTATAACTAGTGTCACAGGAATGGTTCTAAACATTAAGAGTAAGAAGAGTCAGTCTTTTTGTACTTAAGTCGGCATTGTGCCTTTTGTATTTAATTCCGTTTCAATTTCTGTATTTCATCGTCAATAAGAAGGTCAGAGGTATACAGTAAACGTGAAGTGAAACATCGGAATCTATAACTAGTGTCACAGGAATGGTTCAAATCATAGCAGGATGAAGAGCCAGTGTTCTTGTACTTGAGTCGGCATTGTGCCTTTTGTATTATAATTCCGATGCAATTTCTGCGTTTCATCGTCAATACGACGGTCAGGGGGATACAGAAAACCTGAAGTGAAGCATCGGAATCAATAAGTAGTGTCAAAGGAATGGTTCAAAACATAGACAGTAAGAAGAGTCAGTTTTCTTGTACTTGAGTCGGCATTGTGCCTTTTGTATTTAATTCCGATGCATTTCTGTGTTTCATCGTCAATAGGACGGTCAGCTGGATACAGTAAACCTGAAGTGAAGCATCGGAATCTATAACTCGTGTCAGGGGAATGGTTCAAAACATAGACAGTAAGAAGAGCCAGCCTTCGTGTACTTGAGTGTCCATTATGACTTTTGTACTTAATTGTGATGAAATTTCTGTGTTTGTTCGTCAATGAGAATTGCAGAGGGATACAGTAAACCTGAAGTGAAGCATCGAAATCTAAAACTAGTATCACAGGAATGGTTCAAATCATTGACAGTAAGAAGTGTTAGTTTTCTTGTACTTAAGTCGGCATTGTGCCTGTTGTATTTAATTCCGATGCAATTTCTGTATTTCATCGTCAATAAGAAGGTCAGAGGTATACAGTAAACCTGAAGTGAAACATCGCAATCTACAAGTAGTGTCACAGGAATGGCTCAAAACATAGACAGTAGGAAGAGCCAGTCTTCTTGTACTTAAGTCGGCATTGTGCCTTTTGTATATAATTCCGATGCAATATTTGTGTTTCATCGTCAATACGCCGGTCAGGGGGATACAGTAAACCTGAAGTGAAGCGTCGGAATCTATAACTAGTGTCACAGGAATGGTTCAAAACATCACAGTAAGAAGAGTCAGTCTTCTTGTACTTAATTCGGCATTGTGAATTTTGTATTTAATTAAGATGCAATTTCTGTGTTTCATCGTCTATAAGAAGGTCAGAGGTATGCAGTAAACCTGAAGTGAAGCATCGGAATCTACAACTAGTGTCATAGGAATGGTTCAAATTATAACAGCAGGAAGAGTCAGTCTTCATGTACTTAAGTCGGCATTGTGAGTTTTGTATATAATTCCGATGCAATTTCTACGTTTCATCGTCAATAAGAAGGTCTGAGGGATACTGTAAACCTGAAATGAAGCATCGGAATCTACAACTAGTGTCACAGGAATGGTTCAAAACATAGGCAGTAGGAAGTGTCAGTCTTCTTGTACTTAAGTCGTCATTGTGCCTTTAGTGTTTAATTCCGATGCAATTTCTGTGTTTCATCGTCAATAAGAAGGTCAGAGGGATACAGTAAAACTGAAGTGAAGCATCGGAATCTATAACTAATGTCACAGGAATGGTTCAAAACATAGACAAGATGAAGAGTCAGTCTTCTTGTACTTGAGTCAACATTGTTCCTTTTGTATTTAATTCCGATGCAATTTCTGTGTTTCATCGTCAATAAAAAGAACAGAGGGATACAGTAAACCTGAAGTGAAGCATCGGAATCTAAAACTAGTGTCACAGGAATGGTTCAAAACATAGACACTAAGAAGAGCCATTCTTCTTGTACTTGAGTCGGCATTGTTCCTTTTGTTTTTAAATCCGATGCAATTTCTGTGATTCATCGACAATAAGAAGGTCAGAGGGATACGGTAAAAATGAAGTGAAGCATCGGAATCTGTAACTAGTGTCACAGGTTGGTTCAAAACATAGACAGTAAGAAGAGTTAGTTTTCTTGTACTTAAGGCCGCATTGTCCGTTTTGTATTTAATTCCGATGCAATTTCTGTGTTTCATCGTGAATAAAAAGGTCAACTGGATACAGTAAACCTGAAGGGAAGCACCGGAATCCATAACTAGTGTCACAGGAATGGTTCAAAACATTGAGAGTAAGAAGAGTCAGCCATTTTGTACTTAAGTCGGCATTGTCGCTTTTGTATTTAATTCCGATGCAATTTCTGTATTTCATTGTTAATTAGAAGGTCAGAGGTATACAGTAAACCTGAAGTGAAACATCGGAATCTATAACTAGTGTCATAGGAATGGTTCAAAACATAGACAGTAAGAAGAGTCAGTCTACTTGTACTTAAGTAGGCATTGTGCCTTTTGTATTAAATTCCGATGCAATATCTGTGTTTCATCGTCAGTATGAAGATCAGAGGAATACAGTAAACCTGAAGTGAAGCATCGGAATCTATAACTAGTGTCACAGGAATGGCTCAAAGCTTAGATAGTAAGAAGAGCCAGTCTTCTTGTACTTAAGTCGGCATTGTTCCTTTTGTATTTAATTCCGATGCAATTTCTGTGTTTCATCGTCAACAGGAAGGTCAGAGGGATAAGGTAACCTGAAGTGAAGCATCGGAATCTATAACTAGTGTCACAGGAATGGTTCAAAACATAGACAGTAAGAAGAGACTGTCTTTTTGTACTTGAGTCGGCATTGTGCCTTTTGTACTTAATTAAGATGCAATTTCTGTGTTTCATCGTCAATAAGAAGGTCAGAGGGATACAGTAAACCTGAAGTGAAGCATCGGAATCGATAACTAGTGTCACAGGAATCGTTCAAAACATAGACAGTAAGAAGAGACTGTCTTTTTGTACTTAAGTCGGCATTGTGCCTTTTGTATATAATTCCGATGCAATTTCTGTGTTTCATCGTCAATAAGAAGGTCAGAGGGATACAGAAAACCTGAGGTGAAGCATCGGAATCTATAACTAGTGTCGCGGGAATGGTTCAAATCATAGACAGTAAGGATAGCCAGTCTTCTTGTACTTGAGTCAACATTGTTCCTTTTGTATTTAATTCCGATGCAATTTCTGTATTTCATCGTCAATATAAAGAACAGAGGGATACAGTAAACCTAAAGTGAAGCATCGGAATCTATACCTAGTGTCACAAGAATGGTTCAAAACATAGACAGTAAGAAGAGTCAGTCTTCTTGTACTTAAGTTAGCATTGTGCCTTTTGTGTTTAATTAAGATGCAAATTCTGTGTTTCATCGTCAATGAGGAGGTCAGAGGGATACAGTAAACCTGAAGTGAAGCATCGGAATCTAAAACTAGTGTCACAGGAATGGATCAAAACATAGACAGTAAGAAGAGTCAGTCCTCCTAAACTTGAGACGGCATTGTTCCTTTTGTATTTAATTCCGATGCAATTTCTGTGTTTCATCGTCAATAAGAAGGTCAGAGGGATACAGTAAAAATGAAGTTAAGCATCGGAATCTATAACTAGCGTCAAAGGAATGGTTCAAGTCATAGACAGTAAGTTAAGTTAGTTTTCTTGTACTTAAGTCGGCATTGTGCCATTTGTATTTAATTCCGATGCAATTTCTGTGTTTCATCGTCAATAAGAAGGTCAGAGGAATACAGTAAACCTGAAGTGAAACATCGGAAATCTATAACTAGTGTCACAGGAATGGCACAAAACATAGGCAGTAAGAAGAGCCAGTCTTCTTGTACTTAAGTCGGCTTTGTGCCTTTTGTATATAATTCCGATGCAATTTCTGTGTTTCATCGTCAGTAAGAAGGTCAGCTGGATACAGTAAATCTGAAGTGAAACATCGGAATCAATAACTAGTGTCACAGGAATGGTTCAAATCATAGACAGGATGAGGAGCCAGTCTTCTTGTACTTGAGTCGGCATTGTGCCTTTTGTATTAAAATTCCGATGCAATTTCTGCGTTTCATTATCAATATGACGGTCAGGGGGATACAGTAAACCTGAAGTAAAGCATCGGAATCTATAACTAGTGTCACAGGAATGGTTCAAACATAGACAGTAAGAAGAGTCAGTCTTCTTGTACTTAAGCCAACATTGTTCCTTTTGTATTTAATTCCTAAAATTTCTCTGTTTAATCGACAATAAAAAGAACAGAGGGACACAGTAAACCCTAAGTGAAGCATCGGAATCTATGACTAGTGTCACAGGAATGGTTCAAAACATAGACAGTAAGAAGTGTCAGTCTTCTTGTACTTAAGTTAGCATTGTGCCTTTTGTATTTAAATAAGATGCAAATTCTGTATTTCATTGTCAATGAGGAGGTCGGAGGGATACAGTAAACCTGAAGTGAAGCATCGGAATCTAAAACTAGTGTCACAGGAGTGGTTCAAAACATAGACACTAAGAAGAGCCTTACTTCTTGTACTTGAGTTGGCATTGTTCCTTTTGTATTTTATTCCGATGCAATTTCTGTATTTCATCGTCAATATAAAGAACAGAGGGATACAGTAAACCTAAAGTGAAGCATCGGAATCTATAACTAGTGTCACAGGAATGGTTCAAAACATAGACAGTAGGAAGAGTCAGTCTTCTTGTACTTAAGTTAGCATTGTGCTTTTTGTATTTAATTAAGACGCAAATTCTGTGTTTGATCGTCAATGAGGAGGTCAGACGGATACAGTAAACCTGAAGTGAAGCATCGGAATCTAAAACTAGTGTCACAGGAATGGTTAAAAACATAGACAGTAAGAAGAGCCAGTCTTCTTGTACTTGAGTCGACATTGTTCCTTTTGTATTTAATTCCGATGCAATTTCAGGGTATCATCGTCAATAAGAGGGTTAGAGGGATACAGTAAAAATGAAGTTAAGCATCGGAGTCTGTTACTAGTGTCAAAGGAATGGTTCAATTCATAGACAGTAAGAAGAGTCAGTTTTCTTGTACTTAAGTCGGCATTGTGCCATTTGTATTTAATTCCGATGCAATTTCTGTGTTTCATCGTCAATAAGAAGGTCAGAGGCATACAGTAAACCTGAAGTGAAACATCGGAATCTATAACTAGTGTCACAGGAGTGGTTGAAACATAGACAGTAAGAAGAGTCAGTCTACTTGTACTTAAATCGGCATTGTGCCTTTTGTATTTAATTCCGATGCAATATCTGTGTTTCATCGTCAATATGGAGATCAGAGGGATACAGTAAACCTGAAGTGAAGCATCGGAATCTATCACTAGTGTCACAGGAATGGCTCAAAGCTTAGACAGTGAGAAGAGCCAGTCTTCTTGTACTTAAGTCGGCATTGTTCCTTTTGTACTTAATTCCGATGCAAGTTCTGTGTTTCATCGTCAATAGGAAGGTCAGAGGGATACAGTAAACCTGAAGTGAAGCATCGGAATCTATAACTAGTGTCACAGGAATGGTTCAAAACATAGACAGTATGAAGATTCTGTCTTCTTGTACTTAAGTCGGCATTGTGCCTTTTGTATTTAATTAAGATGCTATTTCTGTGTTTCATCGTCAATAAGAAGGTCAGAGGGATACAGTAAACCTGAAGTGAAGCATCGGAATCGATAACTAGTGTCACAGGAATCGTTCAAAACATAGACAGTAAGAAGAGTCAGTCTTCTTGTACTTAAGTCGGCATTGGGCCTTTTGTATATAATTCCGATGCAATTTCTGTGTTTCATCGTCAATAAGAAGGTCAGAGGGATACAGAAAACCTGATGTGAAGCATCGGAATCTATAACTAGTGTCACAGGAATGGTTCAGAACATAGACAGTAAGAAGAGCCGGTCTTCTTGTACTTGAGTCAAAATTGTTCCTTTTGTATTTAATTCCGATGCAGTTTCTGTATTTCATCGTCAATATAAAGAACAGAGGATACAGTAAACCTAAAGTGACGCATCGGAATCTATAACTAGTGTCACAGGAATGGTTCAAAACATAGACAGTAAGGAGAGTCAGTCTTTATGTACTTAAGTTAGCATTGTGCCTTTTGTATTTAGTTAAGATGCAAATTCTGTGTTTCATCGTCAATGAGGAGGTCAGAGGGATACAGTAAACCTGAAGTGAAGCATCGGAATCTAAAACTAGTGCCACAGGAATGGTTCAAAACATGGACAGTAAGAAGAGTCAGTCTTTTTGTATTGTGTCAACATTGTTCCTTTTGTATTTAATTCCGATGCAATCTCTGTGTTTCATCGTCAATAAAATGAACTGAGGGATACAGTAAACCTGAAGTGAAGCATCGGAATCTATGACTAGTGTCACAGGAATGGTTCAACACATAGACAGTAAGAAGAGTCAGTCTTCTTGTACTTAAGTTAGCATTGTGCCTTTTGTATTTAATTAAGATGCAAATTCTGTGTTTCATTGTCAATGAGGAGGTCAGAGGGATACAGTAAACCTAAAGTGAAGCATCGGAATATAAAACTAGTGTCACAGGAATGGTTCAAAACATAGACACTAAGAAGAGCCATTCTTCTTGTACTTGAGTCGGCATTGTTCCTTTTGTATTTAATTCCGATGCAATTTATGTATTTCATCGTCAATATAAAGAACAGAGGGATACAGTAAACCTAAAGTGAAGCATCGGAATCTTTAATTAGTGTCACAGGAATGGTTTACAACATAGACAGTAAGAACAGGCAGTCTTCTTGTACTTAAGTTAGTATTGTGCCTGTTGTATTTAATTAAGATTCAAATTCTGTGTTTCATCGTCAATGAGGAGGTCAGTGGGATACAGTAAACCTGAAGTGAAGCATCGGAATCTAAAACTAGTGTCACAGGAATGGTTCAAAACATAGACAGTAAGAAGAGCCAGTCTCCTTGTACTTGAGTCGGCATTGTTCCTTTTGTATTTAATTCCGATGCAATTTCTGTGGTTCATCGTCAATAAGAAGGTCAGAGGGATACAGTAAAAATGAAGTTAAGCATCGGAGTCTATAACTAGTGTCAAAGGAATGGTTCAAATCATAGACTGTAAGAAGACTTAGTTCTCTTGTACTTAAGTCGGCATTGTGCCTTTTGTATTTAATTCCGATGCAATTTTTGTATTTCATCGTCAATAAGAAGGTCAGAGGTATACAGTAAACCTGAAGTGAAACATCGGAATCTATAACCAGTGTCACAGGAATGGCTCAAATCATAGACAGTAAGAGGAGCCAGTCTTCTTGTACTTAAGTCGGCAATGTGCCTTTTGTATATAATTCCGATGCAATTTCTGTGTTTCATCGTCAATACGAAGGTCAGTAGGATACAGTAAAAATGAAGTGAAACATCGGAATCTATAACTAGTGTCACAGGAATGGTTCAAAACATAGACAGTAAGAAGAGCCAGTCTCCTTGTACTTGAGTCGGCATTGTTCCTTTTGTATTTAATTCCGATGCAATTTCTGTGGTTCATCGTCAATAAGAAGGTCAGAGGGATACAGTAAAAATGAAGTTAAGCATCGGAGTCTATTACTAGTGTCAAAGGAATGGTTCAAATCATAGACAGTAAGAAGAGTTAGTTTTCTTGTACTTAAGTTGGCATTGTCCCTTCTGTATTTAATTCCGATGCAATTTCTGTGTTTCATCGTCAATAAGAAGGTCAGAGGCATACAGTAAACCTGAAGTGAAACATCGGAATCTATAACTAGTGTCACAGGAATGGTTCAAAGCATAGACAGTAAGAAGAGTCAGTCTACTTGTACTTAAATCGGCATTGTGCCTTTTGTATATAATTCCGATGCAATATCTGTGTTTCATCGTCAATATGAAGATCAGAGGGATACAGTAAACCTGAAGTGAAGCATCGGAATCTATAACTAGTGTCACAGGAATGGCTCAAACCTTAGACGGTAAGAAGAGCCAGTCTTCTTGTACTTAAGTCGGCATTGTTCCTTTTGTATTTAATTCCGTTGCAATTTCTGTGATTCATCGTCAATAGGAAGGTCAGAGGGATACAGTAAACCTGAAGTGAAGCATCGGAATCTATAAATAGTGTCACAGGAATGGTTCAAAACATAGACAGTAAGAAGAGTCTGTCTTCTTGTACTTAAGTCGGCATTGTGCCTTTTGTATTTAATTAAGATGCAATTTCTGTGTTTCATCGTCAATAAGAAGGTCAGGGGGATACAGCAAACCTGAAGTGAAGCATCGGAATCGATAACTAGTGTCACAGGAATCGTTCAAAACATAGTCAGTAAGAAGAGAAAGTCTTCTTGTACTTGAGTCAAAATTGTTCCTTTTGTGTTTCTTTTCCGATGCAATTTCTGTATTTCATCGTCAATATAAAGAACAGAGGGATACAGTAAACCTAAAGTGACGCATCTGAATCTATAACTAGTGTCACAGGAATGGTTCAAAACATAGACAGTAAGAAGAGTCAGTCCTCTTGTACTTAAGTTAGCATTGTGACTTTTGTATTTAATTAAGATGCAAATTCTGTGTTTCATCGTCAATGAGGAGGTCAGAGGGATACAGTAAACCTGAAGTGAAGCATCGTAATCTAAAACTAGTGCCACAGGAATGGTTCCAAACATAGACAGTAAGAAGAGTCAGTCTTCTTGTACTAGAGTCGCCATTGTTCCTTTTGTGTTTAATTCCGATGCAATTTCTGTGTTTCATCGTCAATAAGAAGGTCAGATTGTTACAGTAAAAATGAAGTTAAGCATCGGAATCTATAACTAGTGTCAAAGGAATGGTTCAAATCATAGACAGTAAAAAGAGTTAGTTTTCTTGTACTTAAGTCGGCATTGTGCCTTTTGTATATAATTCCGATGCAATTTCTGTGTTTCATCGTCAATAAAAAGGTCAGCTGGATACAGTAAACCTGATGTGAAACATCGGAATCTATAACTAGTGTCACAGGAATGGTTCAAATCATAGACAGGATGAAGAGCCACTCGTCTTGTACTTAGTCGGCAATGTGCCTTTTGAATTATAATTCCGATGCAATTTCTGCGTTTCATCGTCAATACGACGGTCTGGGGGATACAGTAAACCCGAAGTGAAGCATCGGAATCTATAACTAGTGTCACAGGAATGGTTCAAAACATAGACAGTAAGAAGAGTCAGTCTTCTTGTACTTAAGTCGGCATTGTGAGTTTTGTATCTAATTAAGATGCAATCTCTGTGTTTCATCGTCAATAAGAAGGTCAGAGGGATACAGTAAAACTGAAGTGAAGCATCGGAATCTATAACTAATGTCACAGGAATGGTTCAAAAAATAGACAAGATGAAAAGTCAGTTTTCTTGTACTTAAGTCGGCATTGTGCCTTTTCTATTTATTTCCGATGCAATTTCTGTGTTTCGTCGTCACTAAGAAGGTCCAAGGGATACAGTAAAACTGAAGTGAAGCAACGGAATCTATAACTAGTGTCACAGGAATGGTTCAAAACATGGACAGTAAGAAGAATCAGTCTTCTTGTACTTGAGTCAACATTGTTCCTTTTGTATTTAATTCCGATGAAATTTCTGTGTTTCATCGTCAATAAAATGAACAGAGGGATACAGTAAACCTGAAGTGAAGCATCGGAATCTATGACTAGTGTCACAGGAATGGTTCAAAACATAGTCAGTAAGAAGAGTCAGTCTTCTTGTACTTCAGTTAGCATTGTGCCTTTTGTATTTAATTAAGATGCAAATTCTGTGTTTCATTGTCAATGAGGAGGTCAGAGGGATACAGTAAACCTGAAGTGAAGCATCGGAATCTAAAACTAGTGTCACAGGAATGGTTCAAAACATAGACACAGAGAAGAACCATTCTTCTTGTACTTGAGTCGGCATTTTTCCTTTTGTATTTAATTCCGATGCAATTTCTGTACTTCATCGTCAATATAAAGAACAGAGGGATACAGTAAACCTAAAGTGAAGGATCGGAATCTATAACTAGTGTCACAGGAATGGTTTAAATCATAGACAGTAAGAAGAGGCAGTCTTCTTGTCCTTAAGTTAGCATTGTGACTTTTGTATTTAATTAAATGCAAATTCTGTGTTTCATCGTCAATGAGGAGGTCAGAGGGATACAGTAAACCTGAAGTGAAGCATCGGAATCTAAAACTAGTGTCACAGGAATGGTTCAAAACATAGACAGTAAGAAGAGCCAGTCTCCTTGTACTTGAGTCGGCATTGTTCCTTTTGTATTTAATTCCGATGCAATTTCTGTGGTTCATCGTCAATAAGAAGGTCAGAGGGATACAGTAAAAATGAAGTTAAGCATCGGAATCTCTGACTAGTGTCACAGGAATGGTTCAAAACATAGACAGTAAGAAGATTCAGTCTTCTTGTACTTAAGGTAGCAATGTGCCTTTTGTATTTAATTAAGATGCAAATTCTGTGTTTCATCGTCAATGAGGAGGTCAGAGGGATACAGTAAACCTGAAGTGAAACATCGGAATCTATAGCTAGTGTCACAGGAATGGCTCAAAGCATAGACAGTAAGAAGAGCCAGTCTTCTTGTACTTAAGTCGGCATTGTGCCTTTTGTATTTAATTCCGATGCAATTTCTGTGTTTCATCGTCAATAAGAAGGTCAGAGGCATACAGAAAACCTGAGGTGAAGCATCGGAATCTAAAACTAGTGTCACAGGAATGGTTCAAAACATAGACAGTAAGAAGAGGCATTCTTCTTGTACTTGAGTCGGCATTGTACCTTTTGTATTTAATTCCGATGCAATTTCTGTATTTCATCGTCAATATAAATAACAGAGGGATACAGTAAACCTAAAGTGACGCATCGGAATCTATAACTAGTGTCACAGGAATGGTTCAAAACATAGACAGTAAGAAGAGTCAGTCTTCTTGTACTTAAGTTAGCATTGTGCCTTTTGTAATTAATTCAGATGCAAATTCTGTGTTTCATCGTCAATGAGGAGGTCAGAGGGATACATTAAACCTGAAGTGAAACATCGGAATCTATAACTAGTGTCACAGGAATGGCTCAAAACATAGACAGTAAGAAGAGCCAGTCTTCTTGTACTTAAGTTGGCATTGTGCCTTTTGTATTTAATTCCGATGCAATTTCTGGGTTTCATCGTCAATAAGAAGGTCAGAGGGATACAGAAAACCTGAGGTGAAGCATCGGAATCTATAACTAGTGTCACAGGAATGGTTCAAACATAGACAGTAAGAAGAGCCAGTCTTCTTGTACTTGAGTCAAATTTGTTCCTTTTGTGTTTCTTTTCCGATGCAATTTCTGTATTTCATCGTCAATATAAAGAACAGAGGGATACAGTAAACCTAAAGTGACGCATCGGAATCTATAACTAGTGTCACAGGAATGGTTCAAATCATAGACAGTAAGAAGAGTCAGTCTTCTTGTACTTAAGTTAGCATTGTGCCTTTTGTATTTAATTAAGATGCAAATTCTGTGTTTCATCGTCAATGAGGAGGTCAGAGGGATACAGAAAACCTGAGGTGAAGCATCGGAATCTATAACTAGTGTCACAGGAATGGTTCAAAACATAGACAGTAAGAAGAGGCATTCTTCTTGTACTTGAGTCGGCATTGTACCTTTTGTATTTAATTCCGATGCAATTTCTGTATTTCATCGTCAATATAAATAACAGAGGGATACTGTAAACCTAAAGTGACGCATCGGAATCTATAACTAGTGTCACAGGAATGGTTCAAAACATAGACAGTAAGAAGAGTCAGTCTTCTTGTACTTAAGTTAGCATTGTGCCTTTTGTAATTAATTCAGATGCAAATTCTGTGTTTCATCGTCAATGAGGAGGTCAGAGGGATACAGTAAACCTGAAGTGAAACATCGGAATCTATAACTAGTGTCACAGGAATGGCTCAAAACATAGACAGTAAGAAGAGCCAATCTTCTTGTACTTAAGTCGGCATTGTGCCTTTTGTATTTAATTCCGATGCAATTTCTAGGTTTCATCGTCAATAAGAAGGTCCGAGGGATACAGAAAACCTGAGGTGAAGCATCGGAATCTATAACTAGTGTCACAGGAATGGTTCAAACATAGACAGTAAGAAGAGCCAGTCTTCTTGTACTTGAGCCAAATTTGTTCCTTTTGTGTTTCTTTTCCGATGCAATTTCTGTATTTCATCGTCAATATAAAGAACAGAGGGATACAGTAAACCTAAAGTGACGCATCGGAATCTATAACTAGTGTCACAGGAATGGTTCAAATCATAGACAGTAAGAAGAGTCAGTCTTCTTGTACTTAAGTTAGCATTGTGCCTTTTGTATTTAATTAAGATGCAAATTCTGTGTTTCATCGTCAATGAGGAGGTCAGAGGGATACAGTAAACCTGAAGTGAAGCATCGGAAACTAAAACTAGTGCCACAGGAATGGTTCAAAACATAGACAGTAAGAAGAGTCAGACTTCTTGTACTTGAGTCGCCATTGTTCCTTTTGTATATAATTGCGACGCAATTTCTGTGTTTCATCGTCAATGAGAAGGTCAGCTGCATTCAGTAAACCTGAAGTGAAACATCGGAATCTATAACTAGTGTCACAGTAATGGTTCAAATCATAGACAGGATGAAAAGCCAGTCTTCTTGTACTTAGTCGGCATTGTGCCTTTTGAATTATAATTCCGATGCAATTTCTGCGTTTCATCGTCAATACGACGTTCAGGGGGATACAGTAAACCTGAAGTGAAGCATCGGAATCTATAACTAGTGTCACAGGAATGGTTCAAAACATAGACAGTAAGAAGAGTCAGTCTTCTTGTACTTAAGTCGGCATTGTGAATTTTGTATTTAATTAAGATGCAATTTCTGTGTTTCATCGTCCATAAGAAGGTCAGAGGAATGCAGTAAACCTGAAGTGAAACATCGGAATCTATAATTAGTGTCACAGGAGTGGTTCAAATTATAGACAGTAGGATGAGTCAGTCTTCTTGTACTTAAGTCGGCATTGTGAGTTTTGTATATAATTCCGATGCAATTTCTACGTTTAATCGTCAATAAGAAAGTCAGAGGGATACAGTAAACCTAAAATGAAGCATCGGAATCTATAACTAGTGTCATAGGAAAAGTTCAAAACATATGCAGTAGGAAGTGTCAGTCTTCATGTACTTAAGTCGGCATTGTGCCTTTTGTTTTTAATTCCGATGCAATTTCTGTGTTTCATCGTCAATAAGAAGGTCAGAGGGATACAGTAAAACTGAACTGAAGCATCGGAATCTATAACTAATGTCACAGGAATGGTTCAAAACATAGACAAGGTGGAGAGTCAGTTTTCTTGTAGTTAAGTCGGCATTGTGCCGTTTGTATTTAATTCCGATGCAATTTCTGTGTTTCGACGTCACTAAGAAGGTCCAAGGGATACAGTAAACCTGAAGTGAAGCATCTTAATCTAAAACCGGTCTCACAGGAAAGGTTCAAAACATAGAGAGTAAGAAGGGCAAGACTACTTGTACTTGAGTCTGCATTGTGCCTTTTGTATTTAATTCCGATGCAATTTCTGTGTTTCATCGTCAATAAGACGGTCAGAGGGATACAGTAAACCTGAAGTGAAGCAACGGAATCTATAACTAGTGTCACAGCAATGGTTCAAAACATGGACAGTAAGAAGAGTCAGTCTTCTTGTACTTGAGTCAACATTGTTCCTTTTGTATTTAATTCCGATGCAATTTCTTTGTTTCATCGTCAATAAAATGAACAGAGGGATACAGTAAATCTGAAGTGAAGCTTCGGAATCTATGACTAGTGTCACAGGAATGGTTCAAAACATAGACAGTAAGAAGAATCAGTCTTCTTGTACATCAGTTAGCATTGTGCCTTTTGTATTTAATTAAGATGCAAATTCTGTGTTTCATTGTCAATGAGGAGGTCAGAGGGATACAGTAAACCTGAAGTGAAGCATCGGAATCTAAAACTAGTGTCACAGGAATGGTTCAAAACATAGACACTAAGAAGAGCCATTCTTCTTGTACTTGAGTCGGCATTGTTCCTTTTGTATTTAATATCGATGCAATTTCTGTATTTCATCGTCAATGTAAATAACAGAGGGATACAGTAAACCTAAAGTGAAGCATCGGAATCTATAACTAGTGTCACGGGAATGGTTTAAAACATAGACAGTAAGAAGAGGCAGTCTTCTTGTACTTAAGTTAGCGTTGTGCCTTTTGTATTTAATTAAGATGCAAATTCTGTGTTTCATCGTCAATGAGGAGGACAGAGAGATACAGTAAACTTGAAGTGAAGCATCGGAATCTAAAACTAGTGTCACAGGAATGGTTCAAAACATAGACAGTAAGAAGAGCCAGTCTCCTTGTACTTGAGTCGGCATTGCTCCTTTTGTATTTAATTCCGATGCAATTTCTGTGGTTCATCGTCAATAAGAAGGTCAGAGGGATGCAGTAAAAATGAAGTTAAGCATCAGAGTGTATCACTAGTGTCAAAGGAATGGCTCAAATCATAGACAGTAAGAAGAGTTAGTTCTCTTGTACTTAAGTCGGCATTGTGCCTTTTGTATTTAATTCCGATGCAATTTTTGCATTTCATCGTCAATGAGAAGGTCAGAGGCATACAGTAAACCTGAAGTGAAACATCGGAATCTATAACTAGTGTCACAGGAATGGCTCAAAACATAGACAGTAAGAAGAGTCAGTTTTCTTGTACTTAAGTCGGCATTGTGCCTTTTGTATTTATTTCCGATGCATTTCTGTGTTTCATCGCCAATAGGACGGTCAGCTGGATACAGTAAAAATGAAGTGAAACATCGGAATCTATAACTAGTGTCACAGGAATGGTTCAAAACATAGACAGTAAGAAGAGCCAGTCTCCTTGTACATGAGTCGGCATTGTTCCTTTTGTATTTAATTCCGATGCAATTTCTGTGGTTCATCGTCAATAAGAAGGTCAGAGGGATACAGTAAAAATGAAGTTAAGCATCGGAGTCTATTACTAGTGTCAAAGCAATGGTTCAAATCATAGACAGTAAGAAGAGTTAGTTTTCTTGTACTTAAGTCGGCATTGTCCCTTTTGTATTTAATTCCGATGCAATTTCTGTGTTTCATCGTCAATAAGAAGGTCAGAGGCATACAGTAAACCTGAAGTGAAACATCGGAATCTATAACTAGTGTCACAGGAATGGTTCAAAGCATAGACAGTAAGAAGAGTCAGTCTACTTGTACTTAAATCGGCATTGTGCCTTTTGTATATAATTCCGATGCAATATCTGTGTTTCATCGTCAATATGAAGATCAGAGGGATACAGTAAACCTGAAGTGAAGCATCGGAATCTATAACTAGTGTCACAGGAATGGCTCAAACCTTAGACGGTAAGAAGAGCCAGTCTTCTTGTACTTAAGTCGGCATTGTGCCTTTTGTATTTAATTATGATGCAATTTCTGTGTTTCATCGTCAATAAGAAGGTCAGGGGGATACAGCAAACCTGAAGTGAAGCATCGGAATCGATAACTAGTGTCACAGGAATCGTTCAAAACATAGACAGTAAGAAGAGAAAGTCTTCTTGTACTTGAGTCAAAATTGTTCCTTTTGTATTTCTTTTCCCATGCAATTTCTGTATTTCATCGTCAATGTAAATAACAGAGGGATACAGTAAACCTAAAGTGAAGCATCGGAATCTATAACTAGTGTCACAGGAATTGTTTAAAACATAGACAGTAAGAAGAGGCAGTCTTCTTGTACTTAAGTTAGCGTTGTGCCTTTTTTATTTAATTAAGATGCAAATTCTGTGTTTCATCGTCAATGAGGAGGTCAGAGGGATACAGTAAACTTGAAGTGAAGCATCGGAATCTAAAACTAGTGTCACAGGAATGGTTCAAAACATAGACAGTAAGAAGAGCCAGTCTCCTTGTACTTGAGTCGGCATTGCTCCTTTTGTATTTAATTCCGATGCAATTTCTGTGGTTCATCGTCAATAAGAAGGTCAGAGGGATACAGTAAAAATGAAGTTAAGCATCAGAGTGTATCACTAGTGTCAAAGGAATGGTTCAAATCATAGACAGTAAGAAGAGTTAGTTCTCTTGTACTTAAGTCGGCATTGTGCCTTTTGTATTTAATTCCGATGCAATTTTTGTATTTCATCGTCAATAAGAAGGTCAGAGGCATACAGTAAACCTGAAGTGAAACATCGGAATCTATAACTAGTGTCACAGGAATGGCTCAAAACATAGACAGTAAGAAGAGTCAGTTTTCTTGTACTTAAGTCGGCATTGTGCCTCTTGTATTTATTTCCGATACATTTCTGTGTTTCATCGTCAATAGGACGGTCAGCTGGATACAGTAAAAATGAAGTGAAACATCGGAATCTATAACTAGTGTCACAGGAATGGTTCAAAACATAGACAGTAAGAAGAGCCAGTCTCCTTGTACATGAGTCGGCATTGTTCCTTTTGTATTTAATTCCGATGCAATTTCTGTGGTTCATCGTCAATAAGAAGGTCAGAGGGATACAGTAAAAATGAAGTTAAGCATCGGAGTCTATTACTAGTGTCAAAGCAATGGTTCAAATCATAGACAGTAAGAAGAGTTAGTTTTCTTGTACTTAAGTCGGCATTGTCCCTTTTGTATTTAATTCCGATGCAATTTCTGTGTTTCATCGTCAATAAGAAGGTCAGAGGCATACAGTAAACCTGAAGTGAAACATCGGAATCTATAACTAGTGTCACAGGAATGGTTCAAAGCATAGACAGTAAGAAGAGTCAGTCTACTTGTATTTAAATCGGCATTGTGCCTTTTGTATATAATTCCGATGCAATATCTGTGTTTCATCGTCAATATGAATATCAGAGGGATACAGTAAACCTGAAGTGAAGCATCGGAATCTATAACTAGTGTCACAGGAATGGCTCAAACCTTAGACGGTAAGAAGAGCCAGTCTTCTTGTACTTAAGTCGGCATTGTTCCTTTTGTATTTAATTCCGTTGCAATTTCTGTGTTTCATCGTCAATAGGAAGGTCAGAGGGATACAGTAAACCTGAAGTGAAGCATCGGAATCTATAAATAGTGTCACAGGAATGGTTCAAAACATAGACAGTAAGAAGAGTCTGTCTTCTTCTACTTAAGTCGGCATTGTGCCTTTTGTATTTAATTATGATGCAATTTCTGTGTTTCATCGTCAATAAGAAGGTCAGGGGGATACAGCAAACCTGAAGTGAAGCATCGGAATCAATAACTAGTGTCACAGGAATCGTTCAAAACGTAGACAGTAAGAAGAGAAAGTCTTCTTGTACTTGAGTCAAAATTGTTCCTTTTGTATTTCTTTTCCGATGCAATTTCTGTATTTCATCGTCAATATAAAGAACAGAGGGATACAGTAAAACTAAAGTGACGCATCTGAATCTATTACTAGTGTCACAGGAATGGTTCAAAACATAGACAGTAAGAAGAGTCAGTCTTCTTGTACTTAAGTTAGCATTGTGCCTTTTGTATTTAATTAAGATGCAAATTCTGTGTTTCATCGTCAATGAGGAGGTCAGAGGGATACAGTAAACCTGAAGTGAAGCATCGGAATCTAAAACTAGTGCCACAGGAATGGTTCCAAACATAGACAGTAAGAAGAGTCAGTCTTCTTGTACTAGAGTCGCCATTGTTCCTTTTGTGTTTAATTCCGATGCAATTTCTGTGCTTCATCGTCAATAAGAAGGTCAGATTGATACAGTAAAAATGAAGTTAAGCATCGGAATCTATAACTAGTGTCAAAGGAATGGTTCAAATCATAGACAGTAAAAAGAGTTAGTTTTCTTGTACTTAAGTCGGCATTGTGAGTTTTGTATCTAATTAAGATGCAATTTCTGTGTTTCATCGTCAATAAGAAGGTCAGAGGGATACAGTAAAACTGAAGTGAAGCATCGGAATCTATAACTAATGTCACAGGAATGGTTCAAAAAATAGACAAGATGAAAAGTCAGTTTTCTTCTACTTAAGTCGGCATTGTGCCTTTTCTATTTATTTCCGATGCAATTTCTGTGTTTCGTCGTCACTAAGAAGGTCCAAGGGATACAGTAAAACTGAAGTGAAGCATCGGAATCTAAAACCGGTCTCAAAGGAGAGGTTCAAAACATAGAGAGTAAGAAGAGCCAGACATCTTATACTTGAGTCGGCATTGTGCCTTTTGTATTTAATTCCGATGCAATTTCTGTGTTTCATCGTCAATAAGACGTTCAGAGAGATACAGTAAACCTGAAGTGAAGCAACGGAATCTATAACTAGTGTCACAGGAATGGTTCAAAACATGGACAGTAAGAAGAATCAGTCTTCTTGTACTTGAGTCAACATTGTTCCTTTTGTATTTAATTCCGATGAAATTTCTGTGTTTCATCGTCAATAAAATGAACAGAGGGATACAGTAAACCTGAAGTGAAGCATCGGAATCTATGACTAGTGTCACAGGAATGGTTCAAAACATAGTCAGTAAGAAGAGTCAGCCTTCTTGTACTTCAGTTAGCATTGTGCCTTTTGTATTTAATTAAGATGCAAATTCTGTGTTTCATTGTCCATGAGGAGGTCAGAGGGATACAGTAAACCTGAAGTGAAGCATCGGAATCTAAAACTATTGTCACAGGAATGGTTCAAAACATAGACACAGAGAAGAACCATTCTTCTTGTACTTGAGTCGGCATTTTTCCTTTTGTATTTAATTCCGATGCAATTTCTGTACTTCATCGTCAATATAAAGAACAGAGGGATACAGTAAACCTAATGTGAAGGATCGGAATCTATAACTAGTGTCACAGGAATGGTTTAAATCATAGACAGTAAGAAGAGGCAGTCTTCTTGTCCTTAAGTTAGCATTGTGACTTTTGTATTTAATTAAATGCAAATTCTGTGTTTCGTCGTCAATGAGGAGGTCAGAGGGATACAGTAAACCTGAAGTGAAGCATCGGAATCTAAAACTAGTGTCACAGGAAGGGTTCAAAACATAGACAGTAAGAAGAGCCAGTCTCCTTGTACTTGAGTCGGCATTGTTCCTTTTGTATTTAATTCCGATGCAATTTCTGTGGTTCATCGTCAATAAGAAGGTCAGAGGGATTCAGTAAAAATGAAGTTAAGCATCGGAATCTCTGACTAGTGTCACAGGAATGGTTCAAAACATAGACAGTAAGAAGAATCAGTCTTCTTGTACTTAAGGTAGCATTGTGCCTTTTGTATTTAATTAAGATGCAAATTCTGTGTTTCATCGTCAATGAGGAGGTCAGAGGGATACAGAAAACCTGAGGTGAAGCATCGGAATCTATAACTAGTGTCACAGGAATGGTTGAAAACATAGACAGTAAGAAGAGGCATTCTTCTTTTACTTGAGTCGGCATTGTACCTTTTGTATTTAATTCCGATGCAATTTCTGTATTTCATCGTCAATATAAATAACAGAGGGATACAGTAAACCTAAAGTGACGCATCGGAATCTATAACTAGTGTCACAGGAATGGTTCAAAACATAGACAGTAAGAAGAGTCAGTCTTCTTGTACTTAAGTTAGCATTGTGCCTTTTGTAATTAATTCAGATGCAAATTCTGTGTTTCATCGTCAATGAGGAGGTCAGAGGGATACAGCAAACCTGGAGTGAAACATCGGAATCTATAACTAGTGTCACAGGAATGGCTCAAAACATAGACAGTAAGAAGAACCAGTCTTCTTGTACTTAAGTCGGCATTGTGCCTTTTGTATTTAATTCCGATGCAATTTCTAGGTTTCATCGTCAATAAGAAGGTCAGAGGGATACAGAAAACCTGAGGTGAAGCATCGGAATCTATAACTAGTGTCACAGGAATGGTTCAAAACATAGACAGTAAGAAGAGCCAGTCTTCTTGTACTTGAGTCAAAATTGTTCCTTTTGTATTTCTTTTCCGATGCAATTTCTGTATTTCATCGTCAATATAAAGAACAGAGGGATACAGTAAACCTAAAGTGACGCATCGGAATCTATAACTAGTGTCACAGGAATGGTTCAAATCATAGACAGTAAGAAGAGTCAGTCTTCTTGTACTTAAGTTAGCATTGTGCCTTTTGTATTTAATTAAGATGCAAATTCTGTGTTTCATCGTCATTGAGGAGGTCAGAGGGATACAGTAAACCTGAAGTGAAGCATCGGAATCTAAAACTAGTGCCACAGGAATGGTTCAAAACATAGACAGTAAGAAGAGTCAGTCTTCTTGTACTTGAGTCGCCATTGTTCCTTTTGTATATAATTGCGACGCAATTTCTGTGTTTCATCGTCAATGAGAAGGTCAGCTGCATTCAGTAAACCTGAAGTGAAACATCGGAATCTATAACTAGTGTCACAGTAATGGTTCAAATCATAGACAGGATGAAGAGCCAGTCTTCTTGTACTTAGTCGGCATTGTGCCTTTTGAATTATAATTCCGATGCAATTTCTGCGTTTCATCGTCAATACGACGTTCAGGGCGATACAGTAAACCTGAAGTGAAGCATCGGAATCTATAACTAGTGTCACAGGAATGGTTCAAACCATAGACAGTAAGAAGAGTCAGTCTTCTTGTACTTAAGTCGGCATTGTGAATTTTGTATTTAATTAAGATGCAATTTCTGTGTTTCATCGTCCATAAGAAGGTCAGAGGAATGCAGTAAACCTGAAGTGAAGCATCGGAATCTATAATTAGTGTCACAGGAGTGGTTCAAATTATAGACAGTAGGAAGAGTCAGTCTTCTTGTACTTAAGTCGGCATTGTGAGTTTTGTATATAATTCCAATGCAATTTCTACGTTTAATCGTCAATAAGAAAGTCAGAGGGATACAGTAAACCCAAAATGAAGCATCGGAATCTATAACTAGTGTCATAGGAAAGGTTCAAAACATATGCAGTAGGAAGTGTCAGTCTTCATGTACTTAAGTCGGCATTGTGCCTTTTGTTTTTAATTCCGATGCAATTTCTGTGTTTCATCGTCAATAAGAAGGTCAGAGGGATACAGTAAAACTGAACTGAAGCATCGGAATCTATAACTAATGTCACAGGAATGGTTCAAAACATAGACAAGGTGGAGAGTCAGTTTTCTTGTACTTAAGTCGGCATTGTGCCTTTTCTATTTAATTCCGATGCAATTTCTGTGTTTCGACGTCACTAAGAAGGTCCAAGGGATACAGTAAACCTGAAGTGAAGCATCTTAATCTAAAACCGGTCTCACAGGAAAGGTTCAAAACATAGAGAGTAAGAAGGGCCAGACTTCTTGTACTTGAGTCTGCATTGTGCCTTTTGTATTTAATTCCGATGCAATTTCTGTGTTTCATCGTCAATAAGACGGTCAGAGGGATACAGTAAACCTGAAGTGACGCAACGGAATCTATAACTAGTGTCACAGCAATGGTTCAAAACATGGACAGTAAGAAGAGTCAGTCTTCTTGTACTTGAGTCAACATTGCTCCTTTTGTATTTAATGCCGATGCAATTTCTTTGTTTCATCGTCAATAAAATGAACAGAGGGATACAGTAAATCTAAAGTGAAGCATCGGAATCTATGACTAGTGTCACAGGAATGGTTCAAAACATAGACAGTAAGAAGAATCAGTCTTCTTGTACATCAGTTAGAATTGTGCCTTTTGTATTTAATTAAGATACAAATTCTGTGTTTCATTGTCAATGAGGAGGTCAGAGGGATACAGTAAACCTGAATTGAAGCATCGGAATCTAAAACTAGTGTCACAGGAATGGTTCAAAACATAGACACTAAGAACAGCCATTCTTCTTGTACTTGAGTCGGCATTGTTCCTTTTGTATTTAATATCGATGCAATTTCTGTATTTCATCGTCAATGTAAATAACAGAGGGATACAGTAAACCTAAAGTGAAGCATCGGAATCTATAACTAGTGTCACAGGAATGGTTTAAAACATAGACAGTAAGAAGAGGCAGTCTTCTTGTACTTAAGTTAGCGTTGTGCCTTTTGTATTTAATTAAGATGCAAATTCTGTGTTTCATCGTCAATGAGGAGGTCAGAGGGATACAGTAAACTTGAAGTGAAGCATCGGAATCTAAAACTAGTGTCACAGGAATGGTTCAAAACATAGACAGTAAGAAGAGCCAGTCTCCTTGTACTTGAGTCGGCATTGCTCCTTTTGTATTTAATTCCGATGCAATTTCTGTGGTTCATCGTCAATAAGAAGGTCAGAGGGATACAGTAAAAATGAAGTTAAGCATCAGAGTGTATCACTAGTGTCAAAGGAATGGTTCAAATCATAGACAGTAAGAAGAGTTAGTTCTCTTGTACTTAAGTCGGCATTGTGCCTTTTGTATTTAATTCCGATGCAATTTTTGTATTTCATCGTCAATAAGAAGGTCAGAGGCATACAGTTAACCTGAAGTGAAACATCGGAATCTATAACTAGTGTCACAGGAATGGCTCAAAACATAGACAGTAAGAAGAGTCAGTTTTCTTGTACTTAAGTCGGCATTGTGCCTTTTGTATTTATTTCCGATGCATTTCTGTGTTTCATCGTCAATAGGACGGTCAGCTGGATACAGTAAACCTGAAGTGAAGCATCGGAATCTATAACACGTGTCACGGGAATGGTTCAAAACATAGACAGTAAGAAGAGCCATCCATCTTGTGCTTGAGTGGCCATTATGCTTTTGTATTTAATTCCGATGAAATTTCTGTGTTTGTTCGTCAATGAGAATTGCAGAGGGATACAGTAAACCTGAAGTGAAGCATCGAAATCTAAAACTACTGTCACAGGAATGGTTCAAAACATAATCAGTAGGAAGTGTAAGTCTTCCTGTACTGAAGTCGGTATTGTGCCCTTTGTATTTAATTCCGATGCAATTTATGTGTTTCATCGTCATTAAGAAGGCCGGAAGGATACAGTAAAACTGAAGTGAAGCATCGGAATCTATAACTAATGTCACAGGAATGGTTCAAAACATAGACAAGTAGAAGAGTCAGTTTTGTTGTACTTAAGTCGGCATTGTGACTTTTCTATTTAATTCCTATGCAATTTCTGTGTTTCCTCTTCAATAAGAAGGTCCAAGGGATACAGTAAACCTGAAGTGAATCATCGGAATCTAAAACCGGTCTCACAGGAAAGGTTCAAAGCATAGGAAGTAAGAAGAGCCAGACTTCTTGTACTTGAGTCGGCATTGTGCCTTTTGTACTTAATTCCGATGCAATTTCTGTGTTTCATCGTCAATAAGAAGGTCAGCTGCATACAGTAAACCTGAAGTGAAACATCGGAATCTATAACTAGAGTCACAGGAATGGTTCAAATTATAGACAGGATGAAGAGCCAGTCTTCTTGTACTTAGTCGGCATTGTGCCTTTTGAATTATAATTCCGATGCAATTTCTGCGTTTCATCGTCAATACGACAGTCAGGGGGATACAGTAAACCTGAAGTGAAGCATCGGAATCTATAACTAGTGTCACAGGAATGGTTCAAAACATAGACAGTAACAAGAGTCAGTCTTCTTGTACTTAAGTCGGCATTGTGAGTTTTGTATATAATTCCGATGCAATTTCTACGTTTAATCGTCAATAAGAAGGTCAGAGGGATACAGTAAACCTGAAATGAAGCATCGGAATCTATAACTGGTGTCACAGGAAAGGATCAAAACACATGCAGTAGGAAGTGTCAGTCTTCATGTACTTAAGTCGGCATTGTGCCTTTTGTTTTTAATTCCGATGCAATTTCTGTGTTTCATCGTCAATAAGAAGGTCAGAGGAATGCAGTAAACCTGAAGTGAAGCATCGGAATCTATAATTAGTGTCACAGGAGTGGTTCAAATTATAGACAGTAGGAAGAGTCAGTCTTCTTGTACTTAAGTCGGCATTGTGAGTTTTGTATATAATTCCGATGCAATTTCTACGTTTAATCGTCATTAAGAAGGTCAGAGGGATACAGTAAACCTGAAATGAAGCATCGGAATCTATAACTGGTGTCACAGGAAAGGTTCAAAACACATGCAGTAGGAAGTGTCAGTCTTCATGTACTTAAATCGGCATTGTGCCTTTTGTTTTTAATTCCGATGCAATTTCTGTGTTTCATCGTCAATAAGAAGGTCAGAGGGATACAGTAAAACTGAAGTGAAGCATCGGAATCTATAACTAATGTCACAGGAATGGTTCAAAACATAGACAAGATGAAGAGTCAGTTTTCTTGTACTTAAGTCGGCATTGTGCCTTTTCTATTTAATTCCGATGCAATATCTGTGTTTCGTCGTCACTAAGAAGGTCCAAGAGATACAGTAAACCTGAAGTGAAGCATCTTAATCTAAAACCGCTCTCACAGGAAAGGTTCAAAACATAGAGAGTAAGAAGAGCCAGACTTCTTGTACTTGAGTCGGCATTGTGCCTTTTGTATTTAATTCCGATGCAATTCTGTGTTTCATCGTCAATAAGACGGTCAGAGGGATACAGTAAACCAGAAGTGAAGCAACGGAATCTATAACTAGTGTCACAGGAATGGTTCAAAACATGGACAGTAAGAAGAGTCAGTCTTCTTGTACTTGAGTCAACATTGTTCCTTTTGTATTTAATGCCGATGCAATTTCTGTGTTTCATCGTCAATAAAATGAACAGAGGGATACAGTAAACCTGAAGTGAAGCATCGGAATCTATGACTAGTGTCACAGGAATGGTTCAAAACATAGACAGTAAGAAGAATCAGTCTTCTTGTACTTCAGTTAGCATTGTGCCTTTTGTATTTCATTAAGATGCAAATTCTGTGTTTCATTGTCAATGAGGAGGTCAGAGGGATACAGTAAACCTGAAGTGAAGCATCGGAATCTAAAACTAGTGTCACAGGAATGGTTCAAAACATAGACACTAAGAAGAGCCATTCTTCTTGTACTTGAGTCGGCATTGTTCCTTTTGTATTTAATTCCGATGCAATTTCTGTATTTCATCGTCAATATAACTAACACAGGGATACAGTAAACCTAAAGTGAAGCATCGGAATCTATAACTAGTGTCACAGGAATGGTTTAAAACAAAGACAGTAAGAAGAGGCAGTCTTCTTGTACTTAAGTTAGCATTGTGCCTTTTGTATTCAATTCCGATGCAATTTCTGTATTTCATCGTCAATATAAATAACACAGGGATACAGTAAACCTAAAGTGAAGCATCGGAATCTATAACTAGTGTCACAGGAATGGTTTAAAACATAGACAGTAAGATGAGTCAGTTTTCTTGTACTTAAGTCGGCATTGTGCCTTTTGTATTTATTTCCGATGCATTTCTGTGTTTCATCGTCAATAGGACGGTCAGCTGGATACAGTAAACCTGAAGTGAAGCATCGGAATCTATAACACGTGTCACGGGAATGGTTCAAAACATAGACAGTAAGAAGAGCCATCCTTCTTGTGCTTGAGTGGCCATTATGCCTTTTGTATTTAACTCCGATGAAATTTCTGTGTTTGTTCGTTAATGAGAATTGCAGAGGGATACAGTAAACCTGAAGTGAAGCATCGAAATCTAAAACTACTGTCACAGGAATGGTTCAAATCATAATCAGTAGGAATTGTAAGTCTTCCTGTACTTAAGTCGGCATTGTGCCCTTTGTATTTAATTCCGATGCAATTTATGTGTTTCATCGTCAATAAGAAGGTCGGAGGGATACAGTAAAACTGAAGTGAAGCATCGGAATCTATAACTAGTGTTACAGGAATGGTTCAAAACATAGACAGTAAGAAGAGTCATTCTTCTTGTACTTAAGTCGGCATTGTGTATTTTGTATTTAATTAAGATGCAATATCTGTGTTTCATCGTCAATAAGAAGGTCAGAGGGATGCAGTAAACCGGAAGTGAAGCATCGGAAACTATAACTAGTGTCACAGGAATGGTTCAAATTATAGACAGTAAGAAGAGTCAGTCTTCTTGTACTTAAGTCGGCATTGTGCCTTTTGTATATAATTCCCATGCAATTTCTACATTTCATCGTCAATAAGAAGGTCAGAGGGATACAGTAAACCTGAAATGAAGCATCGGAATCTATAACTAGTGTCACAGGAATGGATCAAAACATAGGCAGTAGGAAGTGTCAGTCTTCTTGTACTTAAGTCGGCATTGTGCCGTTTGTTTTTAATTCCGATGCAATTTCTGTGTTTCATCGTCAATAAGAAGGTCAGAGGGATACAGTAAAACAGAAGTGAAGCATAGGAATCTATAACTAATGTCACAGGAATGGTTCAAAACATAGACAAGTAGAAGAGTCAGTTTAGTTGTACTTAAGTCGGCATTGTGACTTTTCTATTTAATTCCGATGCAATTTCTGTGTTTCCTCTTCAATAAGAAGGTCCAAGGGATACAGTAAACGTGAAGTGAATCATCGGAATCTAAAACCGGTCTCACAGGAAAGGTTCAAAACATAGGGAGTAAGAAGAGCCAGACTTCTTGTACTTGAGTCGGCATTGTGCCTTTTGTACTTAATTCCGATGCAATTTCCGTGTTTCATCGTCAATAAGACGGTCAGAGGGATACAGTAAACCTGAAGTGAAGCATCCGAATCTTTAACTAGTGTCACAGGAATGGTTCAAAACATAGACAGTAAGAAGAGTCAGTCTTCTTGTACTTGAGTCAACATTGTTCCTTTTGTATTTAATTCCGATGCAATTTCTGTGTTTCATCGTCAATAAAATGAACAGAGGGATACAGTAAACCTGAAGTGAAGCATCGGAATCTATGACCAGTGTCACAGGAATGGTTCAAAACATAGACAGTAAGAAGAATCAGTCTTCTTGTACTTCAGTTAGCATTGTGCCTTTTGTATTTAATTAAGATGCAAATTCTGTGTTTCATTCTCAATAAGGAGGTCAGAGGGATACAGTAAACCTGAAGTGAAGCATCGGAATCTAAAACTAGTGTCACAGGAATGGTTCAAAACATAGACACTAAGAAGAGCCATTCTTCTTGTACTTGAGTCGGCATTGTTCCTTTTGTATTTAATTCCGATGCAATTTCTGTATTTCATCGTCAATATAAATACCACAGGGATACAGTAAACCTAAAGTGAAGCATCGGAATCTATAACTAGTGTCACAGGAATGGTTTAAAACATAGACAGTAAGAAGAGGCAGTCTTCTTGTACTTAAGTTAGCATTGTGCCTTTTGTATTAAATTAAGATGCAAATTCTGTGTTTCATCTTCAATGAGGAGGTCAGAGGGATACAGTAAACTTAAAGTGAAGCATCGGAATCTAAAACTAGTGTCACAGGAATGGTTCAAAACATAGACAGTAAGAAGAGCCAGTCTCCTTGTACTTGAGTCGGCATTGCTCCTTTTGTATTTAATTCCGATGCAATATCTGTGGTTCATCGTCAATAAGAAGGTCAGAGGGATACAGTAAAAATGAAGTTAAGCATCGGAGTGTATCACTAGTGTCAAAGGAATGGTTCAAATCATAGACAGTAAGAAGAGTTAGTTCTCTTGTACTTAAGTCGGCATTGTGCCTTTTGTATTTAATTCCGATGCATTTCTGTGTTTCCTCTTCAATAAGAAGGTCCAAGGGATACAGTAAACCTGAAGTGAATTATCGGATCTAAAACCGGTCTCACAGGAAAGGTTCAAAGCATAGGGAGTAAGAAGAGCCAGACTTCTTGTACTTGAGTCGGCATTGTGAGTTTTGTACTTAATTCCGATGCAATTTCTGTGTTTCATCGTCAATAAGACGGTCAGACGGATACAGTATACCTGAAATGAAGCATCGGAATCTATAACTAGTGTCACAGGAGAGGTTCAAAACATATGCAGTAGTTAGTGTAAGTCTTCATGTACTTACGTCGGCATTGTGCCTTTTGTTGTTAATTCCGATGCAATTTCTGTGTTTCATCGTCAATAAGAAGGTCAGAGGGATACAGTAAAACTGAAGTGAAACATCGGAATCTATAACTAATGTCACAGGAATGGTTCAAAACATAGACAAGATGAAGAGTCAGTTTTCTTGTACTTAAGTCGGCATTGTGCCTTTTCTATTTATTTCCGATGCAATTTCTGTGTTTCGTCGTCTCTAAGAAGGTCCAAGGGATACAGTAAACCTGAAGTGAAGCATCTTAATCTAAAACCGGTCTCACAGGAAAGGTTCAAAACATAGAGAGTAAGAAGAGCCAGACATCTTGTACTTGAGTCGGCATTGTGCCTTTTGTATTTAATTCCGATGCAATTTCTGTGTTTCATCGTCAATAAGACGGTCAGAGGGATACAGTAAACCTGAAGTGAAGCAACGCAATCTATAACTAGTGTCACAGGAATGGTTCAAAACATGGACAGTAAGAAGAGTCAGTCTTCTTGTACTTGAGTCAATATTGTTCCTATTGTATTTAATTCCGATGCCATTTCTGTGTTTCATCGTCAATAAAATGAACAGAGGGATACAGTAAACCTGAAGTGAAGCATCGGAATCTATGTCTAGTGTCACAGGAATGGTTCAAAACATAGACAGTAAGAAGAATCAGTCTTCTTGTACTTCAGTTAGCATTGTGCCTTTTGTATTTAATTAAGATGCAAATTCTGTGTTTCATTGTCAATGAGGAGGTCAGAGGGATACAGTAAACCTGAAGTGAAGCATCGGAATCTAAAACTAGTGTCACAGGAATGGTTCAAAACATAGACACTAAGTGGAGCCTGTCTCCTTGTACTTGAGTCGGCATTGTTCCTTTTGTATTTAATTCCGATGCAATTTCTGTATTTCATCGTCAATATAAATAACAGAGGGATACAGTAAACCTAAAGTGACGCATCGGAATCTATAACTAGTGTCACAGGAATGGTTCAAAACATAGACAGTAAGAAGAGTCAGTCTTCTTCTACTTAAGTTAGCATTGTGCCTTTTGTATTTAATTAAGATGCAAATTCTGTGTTTCATCGTCAATGAGGAGGTCAGAGGGATACAGTAAACCTGAAGTGAAACATCGGAATCTATAACTAGTGTCACAGGAATGGCTCAAAACATAGACAGTAAGAAGAGCCAGTCTTCTTGTACTTAAGTCGGCATTGTGCCTTTTGTATTTAATTCCGATGCAATTTCTGTGTTTCATCGTCAATAAGAAGGTCAGAGGGATACAGAAAACCTGAGGTGAAGCATCGGAATCTATAACTAGTGTCACAGGAATGGTTCAAAACATAGACAGTAAGAAGAGCCAGTCTTCTTGTACTTGAGTCAAAATTGTTCCTTTTGTATTTCTTTTCCGATGCAATTTCTGTATTTCATCGACAATATAAAGAACAGAGGGATATAGTAAACCTAAAGTGACGCATCGGAAACTATAACTAGTGCCACAGGAATGGTTCAAAACATAGAGAGTAAGAAGAGTCAGTCTTCTTGTACTTAAGTTAGCACTGTGCCTTTTGTATTTAATTAAGATGCTAATTCTGTGTTTCATCGTCAATGAGGAGGTCAGAGGGATAAAGTAAACCTGAAGTGAAGCATCGGAAACTAAAACTAGTGCCACAGGAATGGTTCAAAACATAGACAGTAAGAAGAGTCAGTCTTCTTGTACTTGAGTCGCCATTGTTCCTTTTGTATATAATTCCGACGCAATTTCTGTGTTTCATCGTCAATAAGAAGGTCAGCTGCATACAGTAAACATGAAGTGAAACATCGGAATCTATAACTACTGTCACAGGAATGGTTCAAATCATAGACAGGATGAAGAGCCAGTCTTCTTGTACTTAGTCGGCATTGTGCCTTTTGAATTATAATTCCGATGCAATTTCTGCGTTTCATCGTCAATACAACAGTCAGGGGGATACAGTAAACCTGAAGTGAAGCATCGGAATCTATAACTAGTGTCACAGGAATGGTTCAAAACATAGACAGTAAGAAGAGTCAGTCTTCTTGTACTTAAGTCGGCATTGTGATATTTGTATTTAATTAAGATGAAATTTCTGTGTTTCATCGTCAATAAGAAGGTCAGAGGAATGCAGTAAACCTGAAGTCAAGCATCGGAATCTATAATTAGTGTCACAGGAGTGGTTCAAATTATAGACAGTAGGAAGAGTCAGTCTTCTTGTACTTAAGTCGGCATTGTGAGTTTTGTATATAATTCCGATGCAATTTCTACGTTTAATCGTCAATAAGAAGGTCAGAGGGATACAGTAAACCTGAAATGAAGCATCGGAATCTATAACTAGTGTCACAGGAAAGGTTCAAAACACATGCAGTAGGAAGTGTCAGTCTTCATGTACTTAAGTCGGCATTGTGCCTTTTGTTTTTAATTCCGATGCAATTTCTGTGTTTCATCGTCAATAAGAAGGTCAGAGATATACAGTAAAACTGAAGTGAAGCATCGGAATCTATAACTAATGTCACAGGAATGGTTCAAAACATAGACTAGATGAAGAGTCAGTTTTCTTGTACTTAAGTCGGCATTGTGCCTTTTCTATTTAATTCCGATGCAATTTCTGTGTTTCGTCGTCACTAAGAAGGTCCAAGGGATACAGTAAACCTGAAGTGAAGCATCTTAATCTAAAACCGGTCTCACAGGAAAGGTTCAAAACATAGAGAGTAAGAAGAGCCAGACTTCTTGTACTTGAGTCGGCATTGTGCCTTTTGTATTTAATTCCGATGCAATTTCTGTGTTTCATCGTCAATAAGACGGTCAGAGGGATACAGTAAACCTGAAGTGAAGCAACGGAATCTATAACTAGTGTCACAGGAATGGTTCAAAACATGGACAGTAAGAAGAGTCAGTCTTCTTGTACTTGAGTCAACATTGTTCCTTTTGTATTTAATTCCGATGCAATTTCTGTGTTTCATCGTCAATAAAATGAACAGAGGGATACAGTAAACCTGAAGTGAAGCATCGGAATCTATGACTAGTGTCACAGGAATGGTTCAAAACATAGACGGTAAGAAGAATCAGTCTTCTTGTACTTCAGTTAGCATTGTGCCTTTTGTATTTAATTAAGATGCAAATTCTGTGTTTCATTGTCAATGAGGAGGTCAGAGGGATACAGTAAACCTGAAGTGATGCATCGGAATCTAAAACTAGTGTCACAGGAATGGTTCAAAGCATAGACACAAAGAAGAGCCATTCTTCTTGTAGTTGAGTCGGCATTGTTCCTTTTGTATTTAATTCCGATGCAATTTCTGTATTTGATCGTCAATGTAAATAACAGAGGGATCCAGTAAACCTAAAGTGAAGCATCGGAATCTATAACTAGTGTCACAGGAATGGTTTAAAACATAGACAGTAAGAAGAGGCAGTCTTCTTGTACTTAAGTTAGCATTGTGCCTTTTGTATTTAATTAAGACGCAAATTCTGTGTTTCATCGTCAATGAGGAGGTCAGAGGGATACAGTAAACTTGGAGTGAAGCATCGGAATCTAAAACTAGTGTCACAGGAATGGTTCAAAACATAGACAGTAAGAAGAGCCAGTCTCCTTGTACTTGAGTCGGCATTGCTCCTTTTGTATTTAATTCCGATGCAATTTCTGTGGTTCATCGTCAATAAGAAGGTCAGAGGGATACAGTAAAAATGAAGTTAAGCATCAGAGTGTATCACTAGTGTCAAAGGAATGGTTCAAATCATAGACAGTAAGAAGAGTTAGTTCTCTTGTACTTAAGTCGGCATTGTGCCTTTTGTATTTAATTCCGATGCAATTTTTGTATTTCATCGTCAATAAGAAGGTCAGAGGTATACAGTAAACCTGAAGTGAAACATCGGAATCTATAACTAGTTTCACAGGAATGGCTCAAAACATAGACAGTAAGAAGAGTCAGTTTTCTTGTACTTAAGTCGGCATTGTGCCTTTTGTATTTATTTCCGATGCATTTCTGTGTTTCATCGTCAATAGGACGGTCAGCTGGATACAGTAAACCTGAAGTGAAGCATCGGAATCTATAACACGTGTCACGGGAATGGTTCAAAACATAATCAGTAGGAAGTGTAAGTCTTCCTGTACTTAAGTCGGCATTGTGCCCTTTGTATTTAATTCCGATGCAATTTATGTGTTTCATCGTCAATAAGAAGGTCGAAGGATACAGTAAAACTGAAGTGAAGCATCGGAATCTATAACTAGTGTTACAGGAATGGTTCAAAACATAGACAGTAAGAAGAGTCATTCTTCTTGTACTTAAGTCGGCATTGTGTATTTTGTATTTAATTAAGATGCAATATCTGTGCTTCATCGTCAATAAGAAGGTCAGAGGGATGCAGTAAACCGGAAGTGAAGCATCGGAATCTATAACTAGTGTCACAGGAATGGTTCAAATTATAGACAGTAGGAAGAGTCAGTCTTCTTGTACTTAAGTCGGCATTGTGCCTTTTGTATATAATTCCGATGCAATTTCTACATTTCATCGTCAATAAGAAGGTCAGAGGGATACAGTAAACCTGAAATGAAGCATCGGAATCTATAACTAGTGTCACAGGAATGGATCAAAACATAGGCAGTAGGAAGTGTCAGTCTTCTTGTACTTAAGTCGGCATTGTGCCGTTTGTTTTTAATTCCGATGCAATTTCTGTGTTTCATCGTCAATAAGTAGGTCAGAGGGATACAGTAAAGCAGAAGTGAAGCATAGGAATCTATAACTAATGTCACAGGAATGGTGCAAAACATAGACAAGTAGAAGAGTCAGTTTTGTTGGACTTAAGTCGGCATTGTGACTTTTCTATTTAATTCCGATGCAATTTCTGTGTTTCCTCTTCAATAAGAAGGTCCAAGGGATACAGTAAACCTGAAGTGAATCATCGGAATCTAAAACCGGTCTCACAGGAAAGGTTCAAAACATAGGGAGTAAGAAGAGCCAGACTTCTTGTACTTGAGTCGGCATTGTGCCTTTTGTACTTATATCCGATGCAATTTCCGTGTTTCATCGTCATTAAGACGGTCAGAGGGATACAGTAAACCTGAAGTGAAGCATCCGAATCTTTAACTAGTGTCACAGGAATGGTTCAAAACATAGACAGTAAGAAGTGTCAGTCTTCTTGTACTTGAGTCAACAATGTTCCTTTTGTATTTAATTCCGATGCAATTTCTGTGTTTCATCGTCAATAAAAAGAAGGATACAGTAAACCTGAAGTGAAGCATCGGAATCTATGACCAGTGTCACAGGAATGGTTCAAAACATAGACAGTAAGAAGAATCAGTCTTCTTGTACTTCAGTTAGCATTGTGCCTTTTGTATTTAATTAACATGCAAATTCTGTGATTCATTGTCAATGAGGAGGTCAGAGGGATACAGTAAACCTGAAGTGAAGCATCGGAATCTAAAACTAGTGTCACAGGAATGGTTCAAAACATAGACACTAAGAAGAGCCATTCTTCTTGTACTTGAGTCGGCATTGTTCCTGTTGTATTTAATTCCGATGCAATTTCTGTATTTCATCGTCAATATAAATAACACAGGGATACAGTAAACCTAAAGTGAAGCATCGGAATCTATAACTAGTGTCACAGGAATGGTTTAAAACATAGACAGTAAGAAGAGGCAGTCTTCTTGTACTTAAGTTAGTATTGTGCCTTTTGTATTTAATTAAGATGCAAATTCTGTGTTTCATCTTCAATGAGGAGGTCAGAGGGATACAGTAAACGTGAAGTGAAGCATCGGAATCTAAAACTAGTGTCACAGGAATGGTTCAAAACATAGACAGTAAGAAGAGCCAGTCTCCTTGTACTTGAGTCGGCATTGCTCCTTTTGTATTTAATTCCGATGCAATTTCTGTGGTTCATCGTCAATAAGAAGGTCAGAGGGATACAGTAAAAATGAAGTTAAGCATCGGAGTGTATCACTAGTGTCAAAGGAATGGTTCAAATCATAGACAGTAAGAAGAGTTAGTTCTCTTGTACTAAAGTCGGCATTGTGCCTTTTGTATTTAATTCCGATGCAAATTTTGTACTTCATCGTCAATAAGAAGGTCAGTGGTATGCAGTAAACCTGAAGTGAAACATCGGAATCTGTAACTAGTGTCACAGGAATGGCTCAAAACATAGACAGTAAGAAGAGTCAGTTTTCTTGTACTTAAGTCGGCATTGTGCCTTTTGTATTTATTTCCGATGCATTTCTGTGTTTCATCGTCAATAGGACGGTCAGCTGGATACAGTAAACCTGAAGTGAACCATCGGAATCTATAACACGTGTCACGGGAATGGTTCAAAACATAGACAGTAAGAAGAGCCATCCTTCTTGTGCTTGAGTGGCCATTATGCCTTTTGTATTTAATTCCGATGAAATTTCTGTGTTTGTTCGTCAATGAGAATTGCAGAGGGATACAGTAAACCTGAAGGGATCATCGAAATCTAAAACTACTGTCACAGGAATGGTTCAAAACATAATCAGTAGGAAGTGTAAGTCTTCCTGTACTTAAGTCGGCATTGTGCACATTGTATTTAATTCCGATGCAATTTATGTGTTTCATCGTCAATAAGAAGGCCGGAGGGATACAGTAAAACTGAAGTGAAGCATCGGAATCTATAACTAGTGTTACAGGAATGGTTCAAACATAGAAAGGAAGAAGAGTCAGTTTACTTGTACTTAAGTCGGCATTGTGCCTTTTCTATTTAATTCCGAAGCAATTTCTGTGTTTCGTCGTCCCTAAGACAGTCCTAGGGATACAGTAAACCTGAAGTGAAGCTTCGGAATCTATAACCGGTCTCACAGGAATGGCTCAAAACATGGACAGTAAGAAGAGCCAGTCTTCTTGTACTTAAGTCGGCATTGTGCCTTTTGTATTTAATTCCGATGCAATTTCTGTGTTTCATCGTCAATAAGAAGGTCAGAGGGATACAGAAATCCTGAGGTGAAGCATCGGAATCTATAACTAGTGTCACAGGAATGGTTCAAAACATAGACAGTAAGAAGAGATAGTCTTCTTGTACTTGAGTCAAAATTGTTCCTTTTGTATTTCTTTTCCGATGCAATTTCTGTATTTCATCGACAATATAAAGAACAGAGGGATATAGTAAACCTAAAGTGACGCATCGGAAACTATAACTAGTGCCACAGGAATGGTTCAAAACATAGACAGTAAGAAGAGTCAGTCTTCTTGTACTTAAGTTAGCACTGTGCCTTTTGTATTTAATTAAGATGCTAATTCTGTGTTTCATCGTCAATGAGGAGGTCAGAGGGATAAAGTAAACCTGAAGTGAAGCATCGGAAACTAAAACTAGTGCCACAGGAATGGTTCAAAACATAGACAGTAAGAAGAGTCAGTCTTCTTGTACTTGAGTCGCCATTGTTCCTTTTGTATATAATTCCGACGCAATTTCTGTGTTTCATCGTCAATAAGAAGGTCAGCTGCATACAGTAAACATGAAGTGAAACATCGGAATCTATAACTACTGTCACAGGAATGGTTCAAATCATAGACAGGATGAAGAGCCAGTCTTCTTGTACTTAGTCGGCATTGTGCCTTTTGAATTATAATTCCGATGCAATTTCTGCGTTTCATCGTCAATACAACAGTCAGGGGGATACAGTAAACCTGAAGTGAAACATCGGAATCTATAACTAGTTTCACAGGAATGGCTCAAAACATAGACAGTAAGAAGAGTCAGTTTTCTTGTACTTAAGTCGGCATTGTGCCTTTTGTATTTATTTCCGATGCATTTCTGTGTTTCATCGTCAATAGGACGGTCAGCTGGATACAGTAAACCTGAAGTGAAGCATCGGAATCTATAACACGTGTCACGGGAATGGTTCAAAACATAATCAGTAGGAAGTGTAAGTCTTCCTGTACTTAAGTCGGCATTGTGCCCTTTGTATTTAATTCCGATGCAATTTATGTGTTTCATCGTCAATAAGAAGGTCGAAGGATACAGTAAAACTGAAGTGAAGCATCGGAATCTATAACTAGTGTTACAGGAATGGTTCAAAACATAGACAGTAAGAAGAGTCATTCTTCTTGTACTTAAGTCGGCATTGTGTATTTTGTATTTAATTAAGATGCAATATCTGTGCTTCATCGTCAATAAGAAGGTCAGAGGGATGCAGTAAACCGGAAGTGAAGCATCGGAATCTATAACTAGTGTCACAGGAATGGTTCAAATTATAGACAGTAGGAAGAGACAGTCTTCTTGTACTTAAGTCGGCATTGTGCCTTTTGTATATAATTCCGATGCAATTTCTACATTTCATCGTCAATAAGAAGGTCAGAGGGATACAGTAAACCTGAAATGAAGCATCGGAATCTATAACTAGTGTCACAGGAATGGATCAAAACATAGGCAGTAGGAAGTGTCAGTCTTCTTGTACTTAAGTCGGCATTGTGCCGTTTGTTTTTAATTCCGATGCAATTTCTGTGTTTCATCGTCAATAAGTAGGTCAGAGGGATACAGTAAAGCAGAAGTGAAGCATAGGAATCTATAACTAATGTCACAGGAATGGTGCAAAACATAGACAAGTAGAAGAGTCAGTTTTGTTGGACTTAAGTCGGCATTGTGACTTTTCTATTTAATTCCGATGCAATTTCTGTGTTTCCTCTTCAATAAGAAGGTCCAAGGGATACAGTAAACCTGAAGTGAATCATCGGAATCTAAAACCGGTCTCACAGGAAAGGTTCAAAACATAGGGAGTAAGAAGAGCCAGACTTCTTGTACTTGAGTCGGCATTGTGCCTTTTGTACTTATATCCGATGCAATTTCCGTGTTTCATCGTCATTAAGACGGTCAGAGGGATACAGTAAACCTGAAGTGAAGCATCCGAATCTTTAACTAGTGTCACAGGAATGGTTCAAAACATAGACAGTAAGAAGTGTCAGTCTTCTTGTACTTGAGTCAACATTGTTCCTTTTGTATTTAATTCCGATGCAATTTCTGTATTTCATCGTCAATATAAATAACACAGGGATACAGTAAACCTAAAGTGAAGCATCGGAATCTATAACTAGTGTCACAGGAATGGTTCAAAACATAGACAGTAAGAAGAGGCAGTCTTCTTGTACTTAAGTTAGTATTGTGCCTTTTGTATTTAATTAAGATGCAAATTCTGTGTTTCATCTTCAATGAGGAGGTCAGAGGGATACAGTAAACTTGAAGTGAAGCATCGGAATCTAAAACTAGTGTCACAGGAATGGTTCAAAACATAGACAGTAAGAAGAGCCAGTCTCCTTGTACTTGAGTCGGCATTGCTCCTTTTGTATTTAATTCCGATGCAATTTCTGTGGTTCATCGTCAATAAGAAGGTCAGAGGGATACAGTAAAAATGAAGTTAAGCATCGGAGTGTATCACTAGTGTCAAAGGAATGGTTCAAATCATAGACAGTAAGAAGAGTTAGTTCTCTTGTACTAAAGTCGGCATTGTGCCTTTTGTATTTAATTCCGATGCAAATTTTGTACTTCATCGTCAATAAGAAGGTCAGTGGTATGCAGTAAACCTGAAGTGAAACATCGGAATCTATAACTAGTGTCACAGGAATGGCTCAAAACATAGACAGTAAGAAGAGTCAGTTTTCTTGTACTTAAGTCGGCATTGTGCCTTTTGTATTTATTTCCGATGCATTTCTGTGTTTCATCGTCAATAGGACGGTCAGCTGGATACAGTAAACCTGAAGTGAACCATCGGAATCTATAACACGTGTCACGGGAATGGTTCAAAACATAGACAGTAAGAAGAGCCATCCTTCTTGTGCTTGAGTGGCCATTATGCCTTTTGTATTTAATTCCGATGAAATTTCTGTGTTTGTTCGTCAATGAGAATTGCAGAGGGATACAGTAAACCTGAAGTGAAGCATCGAAATCTAAAACTACTGTCACAGGAATGGTTCAAAACATAATCAGTAGGAAGTGTAAGTCTTCCTGTACTTAAGTCGGCATTGTGCACATTGTATTTAATTCCGATGCAATTTATGTGTTTCATCGTCAATAAGAAGGCCGGAGGGATACAGTAAAACTGAAGTGAAGCATCGGAATCTATAACTAGTGTTACAGGAATGGTTCAAACATAGAAAGGAAGAAGAGTCAGTTTACTTGTACTTAAGTCGGCATTGTGCCTTTTCTATTTAATTCCGAAGCAATTTCTGTGTTTCGTCGTCCCTAAGACAGTCCTAGGGATACAGTAAACCTGAAGTGAAGCTTCGGAATCTATAACCGGTCTCACAGGAATGGTTCAAAACATAGACAGTAAGAAGAGTCATTCTTCTTGTACTTAAGTCGGCATTGTGTATTTTGTATTTAATTAAGATGCAATTTCTGTGTTTCATCGTCAATAAGAAGGTCAAAGGGATGCAGTAAACCTGAAGTGAAGCATCGGAATCTATAACTAGTGTCACAGGAATGGTTCAAATTATAGACAGTAGGAAGAGTCAGTCTTCTTGTACTTAAGTCGGCATTGTGCCTTTTGTATATAATTCCGATGCAATTTCTACGTTTCATCGTCAATAAGAAGGTCAGAGGGATACAGTAAACCTGAAATGAAGCATCGGAATCTATAACTAGTGTCACAGGAATGGATCAAAACATAGGCAGTAGGAACTGTCAGTCTTCTTGTACTTAAGTTGGCATTGTGCCGTTTGTTTTTAATTCCGATGCAGTTTCTGTGTTTCATCGTCAATAAGAAGGTCAGAGGGATACAGTAAAACAGAAGTGAAGCATAGGAATCTATAACTAATGTCACAGGAATGGTTCAAAACATAGACAGGTAGAAGAGTCAGTTTTGTTGTACTTAAGTCGTCATTGTGATTTTTCTATTTAATTCCGATGCAATTTCTGTGTTTCCTCTTCAATAAGAAGGTCCAAGGGATACAGTAAACCTGAAGTGAATCATCGGAGTCTAAAACCGGTCTCACAGGAAAGGTTCAAAACATAGGGAGTAAGAAGAGCCAGACTTCTTGTACTTGAGTCGGCATTGTGCCTTTTGTACTTAATTCCGATGCAATTTCCGTGTTTCATCGTCAATAAGACGGTCAGAGGGATACAGTAAACCTGAAGAGAAGCATCCGAATCTTTAACTAGTGTCACTGGAATGGTTCAAAACATAGACAGTAAGAAGAGTCAGTCTTCTTGTACTTGAGTCAACATTGTTCCTTTTGTATTTAATTCCGATGCAATATCTGTGTTTCATCGTCAATAAAAAGAACAGAAGGATACAGTAAACCTGAAGTGAAGCATCGGAATCTATGACTAGTGTCACAGGAATGGTTCAAAACATAGACAGTAAGAAGAGTCAGCCTTCTTGTACTTAAGTTAGCATTGTGCCTTTTGTATTTAAATAAGATGCAAATTCTGTGTTCATTGTCAATGAGGAGGTCAGAGGGATACAGTAAACCTGAAGTGAAGCATCGGAATCTAAAACTAGTGCCACAGGAATGGTTCAAAAGATAGACAGTAAGAAGAGTCAGTCTTTTTGTACTTGAGTCGCCATTGTTCCTTTTGTATATAATTCCGACGCAATTTCTGTGTTTCATCGTCAATAAGAAGGTCAGCTGCATACAGTATACCTGAAATGAAACATTGGAATCTATAACTAGTGTCACAGGAATGGTTCAAATCATAGACAGTATGAAGAGCCAGTCTTCTTGTACTTAGTCGGCATTGTGCCTTTTGAATTATAATTCCGATGCAATTTCTGCGTTTCATCGTCAATACGACAGTCAGGGGGATACAGTAAACCTGAAGTGAAGCATCGGAATCTATAACTAGTGTCACAGGAATGGTTCAAAACATAGACAGTAAGAAGAGTCAGTCTTCTTGTACTTAAGTCGGCATTGTGACATTTGTATTTAATTAAGATGCAATTTCTGTGTTTCATCGTCAATAAGAAGGTCAGAGGAATGCAGTAAACCTGAAGTGAAGCATCGGAATCTATAATTAGTGTCACAGGAGTGGTTCAAATTATAGACAGTAGGAAGAGTCAGTCTTCTTGTACATAAGTCGGCATTGTGAGTTTTGTATATAATTCCGATGCAATTTCTGTGTTTCATCGTCAATAAGAAGGTCAAAGGGATGCAGTAAACCTGAAGTGAAGCATCGGAATCCATAACTAGTGTCACAGGAATGGTTCAAATTATAGACAGTAGGAAGAGTCAGTCTTCTTGTACTTAAGTCGGCATTGTGCCTTTTGTATATAATTCCGATGCAATTTCTACGTTTCATCGTCAATAAGAAGGTCAGAGGGATACAGTAAACCTGAAATGAAGCATCGGAATCTATAACTAGTGTCACAGGAAAGGTTCAAAACACATGCAGTAGGAAGTGTCAGTCTTCATGTACTTAAGTCGGCATTGTGCCTTTTGTTTTTAATTCCGATGCAATTTCTGTGTTTCATCGTCAATAAGAAGGTCAGAGGGATACAGTAAAACTGAAGTGAAGCATCGGAATCTATAACTAATGTCACAGGAATGGTTCAAAACATAGACTAGATGAAGAGTCAGTTTTCTTGTACTTAAGTCGGCATTGTGCCTTTTCTATTTAATTCCGATGCAATTTCTGTGTTTCGTCGTCACTAAGAAGGTCCAAGGGATACAGTAAACCTGAAGTGAAGCATCTTAATCTAAAACCGGTCTCACAGGAAAGGTTCAAGACATAGAGAGTAAGAAGAGCCAGACTTCTTGTACTTGAGTCGGCATTGTGCCTTTTGTATTTAATTCCGATGCAATTTCTGTGTTTCATCGTCAATAAGACGGTCAGAGGGATACAGTAAACCTGAAGTGAAGCAACGGAATCTATAACTAGTGTCACAGGAATGGTTCAAAACATGGACAGTAAGAAGAGTCAGTCATCTTGTACTTGAGTCAACATTGTTCCTTTTGTATTTAATTCCGATGCAATTTCTGTGTTTCATCGTCAATAAAATGAACAGAGGGATACAGTAAACCTGAAGTGAAGCATCGGAATCTATGACTAGTGTCACAGGAATGGTTCAAAACATAGACGGTAAGAAGAATCAGTCTTCTTGTACTTCAGTTAGCATTGTGCCTTTTGTATTTAATTAAGATGCAAATTCTGTGTTTCATTGTCAATGAGGAGGTCAGAGGGATACAGTAAACCTGAAGTGATGCATCGGAATCTAAAACTAGTGTCACAGGAATGGTTCAAAACATAGACACAAAGAAGAGCCATTCTTCTTGTACTTGAGTCGGCATTGTTCCTTTTGTATTTAATTCCGATGCAATTTCTGTATTTCATCGTCAATGTAAATAACAGAGGGATACAGTAAACCTAAAGTGAAGCATCGGAATCTATAACTAGTGTCACAGGAATGGTTTAAAACATAGACAGTAAGAAGAGGCAGTCTTCTTGTACTTAAGTTAGCATTGTGCCTTTTGTATTTAATTAAGACGCAAATTCTGTGTTTCATCGTCAATGAGGAGGTCAGAGGGATACAGTAAACTTGGAGTGAAGCATCGGAATCTAAAACTAGTGTCACAGGAATGGTTCAAAACATAGACAGTAAGAAGAGCCAGTCTCCTTGTACTTGAGTCGGCATTGCTCCTTTTGTATTTAATTCCGATGCAATTTCTGTGGTTCATCGTCAATAAGAAGGTCAGAGGGATACAGTAAAAATGAAGTTAAGCATCGGAGTGTATCACTAGTGTCAAAGGAATGGTTCAAATCATAGACAGTAAGAAGAGTTAGTTCTCTTGTACTTAAGTCGGCATTGTGCCTTTTGTATTTAATTCCGATGCAATTTTTGTATTTCATCGTCAATAAGAAGGTCAGAGGTATACAGTAAACCTGAAGTGAAACATCGGAATCTATAACTAGTGTCACAGGAATGGCTCAAAACATAGACAGTAAGAAGAGTCAGTTTTCTTGTACTTAAGTCGGCATTGTGCCTTTTGTATTTATTTCCGATGCATTTCTGTGTTTCATCGTCAATAGGACGGTCAGCTGGATACAGTAAACCTGAAGTGAAGCATCGGAATCTATAACACGTGTCACGGGAATGGTTCAAAACATAATCAGTAGGAAGTGTAAGTCTTCCTGTACTTAAGTCGGCATTGTGCCCTTTGTATTTAATTCCGATGCAATTTATGTGTTTCATCGTCAATAAGAAGGTCGGAGGGATACAGTAAAACTGAAGTGAAGCATCGGAATCTATAACTAGTGTTACAGGAATGGTTCAAAACATAGACAGTAAGAAGAGTCATTCTTCTTGTACTTATGTCGGCATTGTGTATTTTGTATTTAATTAAGATGCAATATCTGTGTTTCATCGTCAATAAGAAGGTCAGAGGGATACAGTAAAACAGAAGTGAAGCATAGGAATCTATAACTAATGTCACAGGAATGGTTCAAAACATAGACAGGTAGAAGAGTCAGTTTTGTTGTACTTAAGTCGGCATTGTGATTTTTCTATTTAATTCCGATGCAATTTCTGTGTTTCCTCTTCAACAAGAAGGTCCAAGGGATACAGTAAACCTGAAGTGAATCATCGGAGTCTAAAACCGGTCTCACAGGAAAGGTTCAAAACATAGGGAGTAAGAAGAGCCAGACTTCTTGTACTTGAGTCGGCATTGTGCCTTTTGTACTTAATTCCGATGCAATTTCCGTGTTTCATCGTCAATAAGACGGTCAGAGGGATACAGTAAACCTGAAGTAAAGCATCCGAATCTTTAACTAGTGTCACTGGAATGGTTCAAAACATAGACAGTAAGAAGAGTCAGTCTTCTTGTACTTGAGTCAACATTGTTCCTTTTGTATTTAATTCCGATGCAATTTCTGTGTTTCATCGTCAATAAAAAGAACAGAAGGATACAGTAAACCTGAAGTGAAGCATCGGAATCTATGACTAGTGTCACAGGAATGGTTCAAAACATAGACAGTAAGAAGAGTCAGCCTTCTTGTACTTAAGTTAGCATTGTGCCTTTTGTATTTAAATAAGATGCAATTTCTGTGTTCATTGTCAATGAGGAGGTCAGAGGGATACAGTAAACCTGAAGTGAAGCATCGGAATCTAAAACTAGTGCCACAGGAATGGTTCAAAACATAGACAGTAAGAAGAGTCAGTCTTTTTGTACTTGAGTCGCCATTGTTCCTTTTGTATATAATTCCGACGCAATTTCTGTGTTTCATCGTCAATAAGAAGGTCAGCTGCATACAGTATACCTGAAATGAAACATTGGAATCTATAACTAGTGTCACAGGAATGGTTCAAATCATAGACAGTATGAAGAGCCAGTCTTCTTGTACTTAGTCGGCATTGTGCCTTTTGAATTATAATTCCGATGCAATTTCTGCGTTTCATCGTCAATACGACAGTCAGGGGGATACAGTAAACCTGAAGTGAAGCATCGGAATCTATAACTAGTGTCACAGGAATGGTTCAAAACATAGACAGTAAGAAGAGTCAGTCTTCTTGTACTTAAGTCGGCATTGTGACATTTGTATTTAATTAAGATGCAATTTCTGTGTTTCATCGTCAATAAGAAGGTCAGAGGAATGCAGTAAACCTGAAGTGAAGCATCGGAATCTATAATTAGTGTCACAGGAGTGGTTCAAATTATAGACAGTAGGAAGAGTCAGTCTTCTTGTACATAAGTCGGCATTGTGAGTTTTGTATATAATTCCGATGCAATTTCTACGTTTAATCGTCAATAAGAAGGTCAGAGGGATACAGTAAACCTGAAATGAAGCATCGGAATCTATAACTAGTGTCACAGGAAAGGTTCAAAACACATGCAGTAGGAAGTGTCAGTCTTCATGTACTTAAGTCGGCATTGTGCCTTTTGTTTTTAATTCCGATGCAATTTCTGTGTTTCATCGTCAATAAGAAGGTCAGAGGGATACAGTAAAACTGAAGTGAAGCATCGGAATCTATAACTAATGTCACAGGAATGGTCCAAAACATAGACTAGATGAAGAGTCAGTTTTCTTGTACTTAAGTCGGCATTGTGCCTTTTCTATTTAATTCCGATGCAATTTCTGTGTTTCGTCGTCACTAAGAAGGTCCAAGGGATACAGTAAACCTGAAGTGAAGCATCTTAATCTAAAACCGGTCTCACAGGAAAGGTTCAAGACATAGAGAGTAAGAAGAGCCAGACTTCTTGTACTTGAGTCGGCATTGTGCCTTTTGTATTTAATTCCGATGCAATTTCTGTGTTTCATCGTCAATAAGACGGTCAGAGGGATACAGTAAACCTGAAGTGAAGCAACGGAATCTATAACTAGTGTCACAGGAATGGTTCAAAACATGGACAGTAAGAAGAGTCAGTCATCTTGTACTTGAGTCAACATTGTTCCTTTTGTATTTAATTCCGATGCAATTTCTGTGTTTCATCGTCAATAAAATGAACAGAGGGATACAGTAAACCTGAAGTGAAGCATCGGAATCTATGACTAGTGTCACAGGAATGGTTCAAAACATAGACGGTAAGAAGAATCAGTCTTCTTGTACTTCAGTTAGCATTGTGCCTTTTGTATTTAATTAAGATGCAAATTCTGTGTTTCATTGTCAATGAGGAGGTCAGAGGGATACAGTAAACCTGAAGTGATGCATCGGAATCTAAAACTAGTGTCACAGGAATGGTTCAAAACATAGACACAAAGAAGAGCCATTCTTCTTGTACTTGAGTCGGCATTGTTCCTTTTGTATTTAATTCCGATGCAATTTCTGTATTTCATCGTCAATGTAAATAACAGAGGGATACAGTAAACGTAAAGTGAAGCATCGGAATCTATAACTAGTGTCACAGGAATGGTTTAAAACATAGACAGTAAGAAGAGGCAGTCTTCTTGTACTTAAGTTAGCATTGTGCCTTTTGTATTTAATTAAGACGCAAATTCTGTGTTTCATCGTCAATGAGGAGGTCAGAGGGATACAGTAAACTTGGAGTGAAGCATCGGAATCTAAAACTAGTGTCACAGGAATGGTTCAAAACATAGACAGTAAGAAGAGCCAGTCTCCTTGTACTTGAGTCGGCATTGCTCCTTTTGTATTTAATTCCGATGCAATTTCTGTGGTTCATCGTCAATAAGAAGGTCAGAGGGATACAGTAAAAATGAAGTTAAGCATCGGAGTGTATCACTAGTGTCAAAGGAATGGTTCAAATCATAGACAGTAAGAAGAGTTAGTTCTCTTGTACTTAAGTCGGCATTGTGCCTTTTGTATTTAATTCCGATGCAATTTTTGTATTTCATCGTCAATAAGAAGGTCAGAGGTATACAGTAAACCTGAAGTGAAACATCGGAATCTATAACTAGTGTCACAGGAATGGCTCAAAACATAGACAGTAAGAAGAGTCAGTTTTCTTGTACTTAAGTCGGCATTGTGCCTTTTGTATTTATTTCCGATGCATTTCTGTGTTTCATCGTCAATAGGACGGTCAGCTGGATACAGTAAACCTGAAGTGAAGCATCGGAATCTATAACACGTGTCACGGGAATGGTTCAAAACATAATCCGTAGGAAGTGTAAGTCTTCCTGTACTTAAGTCGGCATTGTGCCCTTTGTATTTAATTCCGATGAAATTTATGTGTTTCATCGTCAATAAGAAGGTCGGAGGGATACAGTAAAACTGAAGTGAAGCATCGGAATCTATAACTAGTGTTACAGGAATGGTTCAAAACATAGACAGTAAGAAGAGTCATTCTTCTTGTACTTAAGTCGGCATTGTGTATTTTGTATTTAATTAAGATGCAATATCTGTGTTTCATCGTCAATAAGAAGGTCAGAGGGATGCAGTAAACCGGAAGTGAAGCATCGGAATCTATAACTAGTGTCACAGGAATGGTTCAAATTATAGACAGTAGGAAGAGTCAGTCTTCTTGTACTTAAGTCGGCATTGTGCCTTTTGTATATAATTCCGATGCAATTTCTACATTTCATCGTCAATAAGAAGGTCAGAGGGATACAGTAAACCTGAAATGAAGCATCGGAATCTATAACTAGTGTCACAGGAATGGATCAAAACATAGGCAGTAGGAAGTGTCAGTCTTCTTGTACTTAAGTCGGGATTGTGCCGTTTGTTTTTAATTCCGATGCAATTTCTGTGTTTCATCGTCAATAAGTAGGTCAGAGGGATACAGTAAAGCAGAAGTGAAGCATAGGAATCTATAACTAATGTCACAGGAATGGTGCAAAACATAGACAAGTAGAAGAGTCAGTTTTGTTGTACTTAAGTCGGCATTGTGACTTTTCTATTTAATTCCGATGCAATTTCTGTGTTTCCTCTTCAATAAGAAGGTCCAAGGGATACAGTAAACCTGAAGTGAATCATCGGAATCTAAAACCGGTCTCACAGGAAAGGTTCAAAACATAGGGAGTAAGAAGAGCCAGACTTCTTGTACTTGAGTCGGCATTGTGCCTTTTGTACTTATATCCGATGCAATTTCCGTGTTTCATCGTCATTAAGACGGTCAGAGGGATACAGTAAACCTGAAGTGAAGCATCCGAATCTTTAACTAGTGTCACAGGAATGGTTCAAAACATAGACAGTAAGAAGTGTCAGTCTTCTTGTACTTGAGTCAACATTGTTCCTTTTGTATTTAATTCCGATGCAATTTCTGTGTTTCATCGTCAATAAAAAGAAGGATACAGTAAACCTGAAGTGAAGCATCGGAATCTATGACCAGTGTCACAGGAATGGTTCAAAACATAGACAGTAAGAAGAATCAGTCTTCTTGTACTTCAGTTAGCATTGTGCCTTTTGTATTTAATTAAGATGCAAATTCTGTGATTCATTGTCAATGAGGAGGTCAGAGGGATACAGTAAACCTGAAGTGAAGCATCGGAATCTAAAACTAGTGTCACAGGAATGGTTCAAAAGATAGACACTAAGAAGAGCCATTCTTCTTGTACTTGAGTCGGCATTGTTCCTTTTGTATTTAATTCCGATGCAATTTCTGTATTTCATCGTCAATATAAATAACACAGGGATACAGTAAACCTAAAGTGAAGCATCGGAATCTATAACTAGTGTCACAGGAATGGTTTAAAACATAGACAGTAAGAAGAGGCAGTCTTCTTGTACTTAAGTTAGCATTGTGCCTTTTGTATTTAATTAAGACGCAAATTCTGTGTTTCATCGTCAATGAGGAGGTCAGAGGGATACAGTAAACTTGGAGTGAAGCATCGGAATCTAAAACTAGTGTCACAGGAATGGTTCAAAACATAGACAGTAAGAAGAGCCAGTCTCCTTGTATTTGAGTCGGCATTGCTCCTTTTGTATTTAATTCCGATGCAATTTCTGTGGTTCATCGTCAATAAGAAGGTCAGAGGGATACAGTAAAAATGAAGTTAAGCATCGGAGTGTATCACTAGTGTCAAAGGAATGGTTCAAATCATAGACAGTAAGAAGAGTTAGTTCTCTTGTACTTAAGTCGGCATTGTGCCTTTTGTATTTAATTCCGATGCAATTTTTGTATTTCATCGTCAATAAGTAGGTCAGAGGTATACAGTAAACCTGAAGTGAAACATCGGAATCTATAACTAGTGTCACAGGAATGGCTCAAAACATAGACAGTAAGAAGAGTCAGTTTTCTTGTACTTAAGTCGGCATTGTGCCTTTTGTATTTATTTCCGATGCATTTCTGTGTTTCATCGTCAATAGGACGGTCAGCTGGATACAGTAAACCTGAAGTGAAGCATCGGAATCTATAACACGTGTCACGGGAATGGTTCAAAACATAATCCGTAGGAAGTGTAAGTCTTCCTGTACTTAAGTCGGCATTGTGCCCTTTGTATTTAATTCCGATGAAATTTATGTGTTTCATCGTCAATAAGAAGGTCGGAGGGATACAGTAAAACTGAAGTGAAGCATCGGAATCTATAACTAGTGTTACAGGAATGGTTCAAAACATAGACAGTAAGAAGAGTCATTCTTCTTGTACTTAAGTCGGCATTGTGTATTTTGTATTTAATTAAGATGCAATATCTGTGTTTCATCGTCAATAAGAAGGTCAGAGGGATGCAGTAAACCGGAAGTGAAGCATCGGAATCTATAACTAGTGTCACAGGAATGGTTCAAATTATAGACAGTAGGAAGAGTCAGTCTTCTTGTACTTAAGTCGGCATTGTGCCTTTTGTATATAATTCCGATGCAATTTCTACATTTCATCGTCAATAAGAAGGTCAGAGGGATACAGTAAACCTGAAATGAAGCATCGGAATCTATAACTAGTGTCACAGGAATGGATCAAAACATAGGCAGTAGGAAGTGTCAGTCTTCTTGTACTTAAGTCGGGATTGTGCCGTTTGTTTTTAATTCCGATGCAATTTCTGTGTTTCATCGTCAATAAGTAGGTCAGAGGGATACAGTAAAGCAGAAGTGAAGCATAGGAATCTATAACTAATGTCACAGGAATGGTGCAAAACATAGACAAGTAGAAGAGTCAGTTTTGTTGTACTTAAGTCGGCATTGTGACTTTTCTATTTAATTCCGATGCAATTTCTGTGTTTCCTCTTCAATAAGAAGGTCCAAGGGATACAGTAAACCTGAAGTGAATCATCGGAATCTAAAACCGGTCTCACAGGAAAGGTTCAAAACATAGGGAGTAAGAAGAGCCAGACTTCTTGTACTTGAGTCGGCATTGTGCCTTTTGTACTTATATCCGATGCAATTTCCGTGTTTCATCGTCATTAAGACGGTCAGAGGGATACAGTAAACCTGAAGTGAAGCATCCGAATCTTTAACTAGTGTCACAGGAATGGTTCAAAACATAGACAGTAAGAAGTGTCAGTCTTCTTGTACTTGAGTCAACATTGTTCCTTTTGTATTTAATTCCGATGCAATTTCTGTGTTTCATCGTCAATAAAAAGAAGGATACAGTAAACCTGAAGTGAAGCATCGGAATCTATGACCAGTGTCACAGGAATGGTTCAAAACATAGACAGTAAGAAGAATCAGTCTTCTTGTACTTCAGTTAGCATTGTGCCTTTTGTATTTAATTAAGATGCAAATTCTGTGATTCATTGTCAATGAGGAGGTCAGAGGGATACAGTAAACCTGAAGTGAAGCATCGGAATCTAAAACTAGTGTCACAGGAATGGTTCAAAAGATAGACACTAAGAAGAGCCATTCTTCTTGTACTTGAGTCGGCATTGTTCCTTTTGTATTTAATTCCGATGCAATTTCTGTATTTCATCGTCAATATAAATAACACAGGGATACAGTAAACCTAAAGTGAAGCATCGGAATCTATAACTAGTGTCACAGGAATGGTTTAAAACATAGACAGTAAGAAGAGGCAGTCTTCTTGTACTTAAGTTAGTATTGTGCCTTTTGTATTTAATTAAGATGCAAATTCTGTGTTTCATCTTCAATGAGGAGGTCAGAGGGATACAGTAAACTTGAAGTGAAGCATCGGAATCTAAAACTAGTGTCACAGGAATGGTTCAAAACATAGACAGTAAGAAGAGCCAGTCTCCTTGTACTTGAGTCGGCATTGCTCCTTTTGTATTTAATTCCAATGCAATTTCTGTGGTTCATCGTCAATAAGAAGGTCAGAGGGATACAGTAAAAATGAAGTTAAGCATCGGAGTGTATCACTAGTGTCAAAGGAATGGTTCAAATCATAGACAGTAAGAAGAGTTAGTTCTCTTGTACTAAAGTCGGCATTGTGCCTTTTGTATTTAATTCCGATGCAAATTTTGTATTTCATCGTCAATAAGAAGGTCAGTGGTATGCAGTAAACCTGAAGTGAAACATCGGAATCTATAACTAGTGTCACAGGAATGGCTCAAAACATAGACAGTAAGAAGAGTCAGTTTTCTTGTACTTAAGTCGGCATTGTGCCTTTTGTATTTATTTCCGATGCATTTCTGTGTTTCATCGTCAATAGGACGGTCAGCTGGATACAGTAAACCTGAAGTGAACCATCGGAATCTATAACACGTGTCACGGGAATGGTTCAAAACATAGACAGTAAGAAGAGCCATCCTTCTTGTGCTTGAGTGGCCATTATGCCTTTTGTATTTAATTCCGATGAAATTTCTGTGTTTGTTCGTCAATGAGAATTGCAGAGGGATACAGTAAACCTGAAGTGAAGCATCGAAATCTAAAACTACTGTCACAGGAATGGTTCAAAACATAATCAGTAGGAAGTGTAAGTCTTCCTGTACCTAAGTCGGCATTGTGCACATTGTATTTAATTCCGATGCAATTTATGTGTTTCATCGTCAATAAGAAGGCCGGAGGGATACAGTAAAACTGAAGTGAAGCATCGGAATCTATAACTAGTGTTACAGGAATGGTTCAAACATAGAAAGGAAGAAGAGTCAGTTTACTTGTACTTAAGTCGGCATTGTGCCTTTTCTATTTAATTCCGAAGCAATTTCTGTGTTTCGTCGTCCCTAAGACGGTCCTAGGGATACAGTAAACCTGAAGTGAAGCTTCGGAATCTATAACCGGTCTCACAGGAATGGTTCAAAACATAGACAGTAAGAAGAGTCATTCTTCTTGTACTTAAGTCGGCATTGTGTATTTTGTATTTAATTAAGATGCAATTTCTGTGTTTCATCGTCAATAAGAAGGTCAAAGGGATGCAGTAAACCTGAAGTGAAGCATCGGAATCTATAACTAGTGTCACAGGAATGGTTCAAATTATAGACAGTAGGAAGAGTCAGTCTTCTTGTACTTATGTCGGCATTGTGCCTTTTGTATATAATTCCGATGCAATTTCTACGTTTCATCGTCAATAAGAAGGTCAGAGGGATACAGTAAACCTGAAATGAAGCATCGGAATCTATAACTAGTGTCACAGGAATGGATCAAAACATAGCAGTAGGAACTGTCAGTCTTCTTGTACTTAAGTTAGCATTGTGCCGTTTGTTTTTAATTCCGATGCAGTTTCTGTGTTTCATCGTCAATAAGAAGGTCAGAGGGATACAGTAAAACAGAAGTGAAGCATAGGAATCTATAACTAATGTCACAGGAATGGTTCAAAACATAGACAGGTGGAAGAGTCAGTTTTGTTGTACTTAAGTCGGCATTGTGATTTTTCTATTTAATTCCGATGCAATTTCTGTGTTTCCTCTTCAATAAGAAGGTCCAAGGGATACAGTAAACCTGAAGTGAATCATCGGAGTCTAAAACCGGTCTCACAGGAAAGGTTCAAAACATAGGGAGTAAGAAGAGCCAGACTTCTTGTACTTGAGTCGGCATTGTGCCTTTTGTACTTAATTCCGATGCAATTTCCTTGTTTCATCGTCAATAAGACGGTCAGAGGGATACAGTAAACCTGAAGTGAAGCATCCGAATCTTTAACTAGTGTCACTGGAATGGTTCAAAACATAGACAGTAAGAAGAGTCAGTCTTCTTGTACTTGAGTCAACATTGTTCCTTTTGTATTTAATTCCGATGCAATTTCTGTGTTTCATCGTCAATAAAAAGAGCAGAAGGATACAGTAAACCTGAAGTGAAGCATCGGAATCTATGACTAGTGTCACAGGAATGGTTCAAAACATAGACAGTAAGAAGAGTCAGCCTTCTTGTACTTAAGTTAGCATTGTGCCTTTTGTATTTAAATAAGATGCAAATTCTGTGTTCATTGTCAATGAGGAGGTCAGAGGGATACAGTAAACCTGAAGTGAAGCATCGGAATCTAAAACTAGTGCCACAGGAATGGTTCAAAACAAAGACAGTAAGAAGAGTCAGTCTTTTTGTACTTGAGTCGCCATTGTTCCTTTTGTATATAATTCCGACGCAATTCCTGTGTTTCATCGTCAATAAGAAGGTCAGCTGCATACAGTATACCTGAAATGAAACATCGGAATCTATAACTAGTGTCACAGGAATGGTTCAAATCATAGACAGGATGAAGAGCCAGTCTTCTTGTACTTAGTCGGCATTGTGCCTTTTGAATTATAATTCCGATGCAATTTCTGCGTTTCATCGTCAATACGACAGTCAGGGGGATACAGTAAACCTGAAGTGAAGCATCGGAATCTATAACTAGTGTCACAGGAATGGTTCAAAACATAGACAGTAAGAAGAGTCAGTCTTCTTGTACTTAAGTTGGCATTGTGACATTTGTATTTAATTAAGATGCAATTTCTGTGTTTCATCGTCACTAAGAAGGTCAGAGGAATGCAGTAAACCTGAAGTGAAGCATCGGAATCTATAATTAGTGTCACAGGAAAGGTTCAAAACACATGCAGTAGGAAGTGTCAGTCTTCATGTACTTAAGTCGGCATTGTGCCTTTTGTTTTTAATTCCGATGCAATTTCTGTGTTTCATCGTCAATAAGAAGGTCAGAGGGATACAGTAAAACTGAAGTGAAGCATCGGAATCTATAACTAATGTCACAGGAATGGTTCAAAACATAGACAAGATGAAGAGTCAGTTTTCTTGTACTTAAGTCGGCATTGTACCTTTTCTATTTAATTCCGATGCAATTTCTGTGTTTCGTCGTCACTAAGAAGGTCCAAGGGATACAGTAAACCTGAAGTGAAGCATCTTAATCTAAAACCGGTCTCACAGGAAAGGTTCAAGACATAGAGAGTAAGAAGAGCCAGACTTCTTGTACTTGAGTCGGCATTGTGCCTTTGTATTTAATTCCGATGCAATTTCTGTGTTTCATCGTCAATAAGACGGTCAGAGGGATACAGTAAACCTGAAGTGAAGCAACGGAATCTATAACTTGTGTCACAGGAATGGTTCAAAACATGGACAGTAAGAAGAGTCAGTCATCTTGTACTTGAGTCAACATTGTTCCTTTTGTATTTAATTCCGATGCAATTTCTGTGTTTCATCGTCAATAAAATGAACAGAGGGATACAGTAAACCTGAAGTGAAGCATCGGAATCTATGACTAGTGTCACAGGAATGGTTCAAAACATAGACGGTAAGAAGAATCAGTCTTCTTGTACTTCAGTTAGCATTGTGCCTTTTGTATTTAATTAAGATGCAAATTCTGTGTTTCATTGTCAATGAGGAGGTCAGAGGGATACAGTAAACCTGAAGTGAAGAATCGGAATCTAAAACTAGTGTCACACGAATGGTTCAAAACATAGACACTAAGAAGAGCCATTCTTCTTGTACTTGAGTCGGCATTGTTCCTTTTGTATTTAATTCCGATGCAATTTCTGTATTTCATCGTCAATGTAAATAACAGAGGGATACAGTAAACCTAAAGTGAAGCATCGAAATCTATAACTAGTGTCACAGGAATGGTTTAAAACATAGACAGTAAGAAGAGGCAGTCTTCTTGTACTTAAGTTAGCATTGTGCCTTTTGTATTTAATTAAGATGCAAATTCTGTGTTTCATCGTCAATGAGGAGGTCAGAGGGATACAGTAAACCTGAAGTGAAGCATCGGAATCTAAAACTAGTGTCACAGGAATGGTTCAAAACATAGACAGTAAGAAGAGCCAGTCCCCTTGTACTTGAGTCGGCATTGCTCCTTTTGTATTTAATTCCGATGCAATTTCTGTGGTTCATCGTCAATAAGAAGGTCAGAGGGATACAGTAAAAATGAAGTTAAGCATCAGAGTGCATCACTAGTGTCAAAGGAATGGTTCAAATCATAGACAGTAAGAAGAGTTAGTTCTCTTGTACTTAAGTCGGCATTGTGCCTTTTGTATTTAATTCCGATGCAATTTTTGTATTTCATCGTCAATAAGAAGGTCAGAGGTATACAGTAAACCTGAAGTGAAACATCGGAATCTATAACTAGTGTCACAGGAATGGCTCAAAACATAGACAGTAAGAAGAGTCAGTTTTCTTGTACTTAAGTCGGCATTGTGCCTTTTGTATTTATTTCCGATGCATTTCTGTGTTTCATCGTCAATAGGACGGTCAGCTGGATACAGTAAACCTGAAGTGAAGCATCGGAATCTATAACACGTGTCACGGGAATGGTTCAAAACATAATCAGTAGGAAGTGTAAGTCTTCCTGTACTTAAGTCGCCATTGTGCCCTTTGTATTTAATTCCGATGCAATTTATGTGTTTCATCGTCAATAAGAAGGTCGGAGAGATACAGTAAAACTGAAGTGAAGCTTCTTAATCTATAACTAGTGTTACAGGAATGGTTCAATACATAGACAGTAAGAAGAGTCATTCTTCTTGTACTTAAGTCGGCATTGTGTATTTTGTATTTAATTAAGATGCAATATCTGTGTTTCATCGTCAATAAGAAGGTCAGAGGGATGCAGTAAACCGGAAGTGAAGCATCGGAATCTATAACTAGTGTCACAGGAATGGTTCAAATTATAGACAGTAGGAAGAGTCAGTCTTCTTGTACTTAAGTCGGCATTGTGCCTTTTGTATATAATTCCGATGCAATTTCTACATTTCATCGTCAATAAGAAGGTCAGAGGGATACAGTAAACCTGAAATGAAGCATCGGAATCTATAACTAGTGTCACACAAATGGATCAAAACATAGGCAGTAGGAAGTGTCAGTCTTCTTGTACTTAAGTCGGCATTGTGCCGTTTGTTTTTAATTCCGATGCAATTTCTGTGTTTCATCGTCAATAAGTAGGTCAGAGGGATACAGTAAAGCAGAAGTGAAGCATAGGAATCTATAACTAATGTCACAGGAATGGTTCAAAACATAGACAAGTAGAAGAGTCAGTTTTGTTGTACTTAAGTCGGCATTGTGACTTTTCTATTTAATTCCGATGCAATTTCTGTGTTTCCTCTTCAATAAGAAGGTCCAAGGGATACAGTAAACCTGAAGTGAATCATCGGAATCTAAAACCGGTCTCACAGGAAAGGTTCAAAACATAGGGAGTAAGAAGAGTCAGACTTCTTGTACTTGAGTCGGCATTGTGCCTTTTGTACTTAATTCCGATGCAATTACCGTGTTTCATCGTCAATAAGACGGTCAGAGGGATACAGTAAACCTGAAGTGAAGCATCCGAATCTTTAACTAGTGTCACAGGAATGGTTCAAATCATAGACAGTAAGAAGAGTCAGTCTTCTTGTACTTGAGTCAACATTGTTCCTTTTGTATTTAATTCCGATGCAATTTCTGTGTTTCATCGTCAATAAAAAGAACAGAAGGATACAGTAAACCTGAAGTGAAGCATCGGAATCTATGACCAGTGTCACAGGAATGGTTCAAAACATAGACAGTAAGAAGAATCAGTCTTCTTGTACTTCAGTTAGCATTGTGCCTTTTGTATTTAATGAAGATGCAAATTCTGTGTTTCATTGTCAATGAGGAGGTCAGAGGGATACAGTAAACCTGAAGTGAAGCATCGGAATCTAAAACTAGTGTCACAGGAATGGTTCAAAACATAGACACTAAGAAGAGCCATTCTTCTTGTACTTGAGTCGGCATTGTTCCTTTTGTATTTAATTCCGATGCAATTTCTGTATTTCATCGTCAATATAAATAACACAGGGATACAGTAAACCTAAAGTGAAGCATCGGAATCTATAACTAGTGTCACAGGAATTGTTTAAAACATAGACAGTAAGAAGAGGCAGTCTTCTTGTACTTAAGTTAGTATTGTGCCTTTTGTATTTAATTAAGATGCAAATTCTGTGTTTCATCTTCAATGAGGAGGTCAGAGGGATACAGTAAACTTGAAGTGAAGCATCGGAATCTAAAACTAGTGTCACAGGAATGGTTCAAAACATAGACAGTAAGAAGAGCCAGTCTCCTTGTACTTGAGTCGGCATTGCTCCTTTTGTATTTAATTCCGATGCAATTTCTGTGGTTCATCGTCAATAAGAAGGTCAGAGGGATACAGTAAAAATGAAGTTAAGCATCGGAGTGTATCACTAGTTTCAAAGGAATGGTTCAAATCATAGACAGTAAGAAGAGTTAGTTCTCTTGTACTAAAGTCGGCATTGAGCATTTTGTATTTAATTCCGATGCAAATTTTGTATTTCATCGTCAATAAGAAGGTCAGTGGTATACAGTAAACCTGAAGTGAAACATCGGAATCTATAAGTAGTGTCAGAGGAATGGCTCAAAACATAGACAGTAAGAAGAGTCAGTTTTCTTGTACTTAAGTCGGCATTGTGCCTTTTGTATTTATTTCCGATGCATTTCTGTGTTTCATCGTCAATAGGACGGTCAGCTGGATACAGTAAACCTGAAGTGAAGCATCGGAATCTATAACACGTGTCACGGGAATGGTTCAAAACATAGACAGTAAGAAGAGCCATCCTTCTTGTGCTTGAGTGGCCATTATGCCTTTTGTATTTAATTCCGATGAAATATCTGTGTTTGTTCGTCAATGAGAATTGCAGAGGGATACAGTAAACCTGAAGTGAAGCATCGAAATCTAAAACTACTGTCAGAGGAATGGTTCAAAACATAATCAGTAGGAAGTGTAAGTCTTCCTGTACTTAAGTCGGCATTGTGCACTTTGTATTTAATTCCGATGCAATTTATGTGTTTCATCGTCAATAAGAAGGCCGGAGGGATACAGTAAAACTGAAGTGAGCATCGGAATCTATAACTAGTGTTACAGGAATGGTTCAAACATAGAAAGGAAGAAGAGTCAGTTTACTTGTACTTAAGTCGGCATTGTGCCTTTTCTATTTAATTCCGAAGCAATTTCTGTGTTTCGTCGTCACTAAGACGGTCCTAGGGATACAGTAAACCTGAAGTGAAGCTTCGGAATCTATAACCGGTCTCACAGGAATGGTTCAAATCATAGACAGTAAGAAGAGTCATTCTTCTTGTACTTAAGTCGGCATTGTGTATTTTGTATTTAATTAAGATGCAATTTCTGTGTTTCATCGTCAATAAGAAGGTCAGAGGGATGCAGTAAACCTGAAGTGAAGCATCGGAATCTATAACTAGTGTCACAGGAATGGTTCAAATTATAGACAGTAGGAAGAGTCAGTCTTCTTGTACTTAAGTCGGCATTGTGCCTTTTGTATATAATTCCGATGCAATTTCTACGTTTCATCGTCAATAAGAAGGTCAGAGGGATACAGTAAACATGAAATGAAGCATCGGAATCTATAACTAGTGTCACAGGAATGGATCAAAACATAGGCAGTAGGAACTGTCAGTCTTCTTGTACTTAAGTTGGCATTGTGCCGTTTGTTTTTAATTCCGATGCAATTTCTGCCTTTCATCGTCAATAAGAAGGCCAGAGGGATACAGTAAAACAGAAGTGAAGCATAGGAATCTATAACTAATGTCACAGGAATGGTTCAAAACATAGACAAGTAGAAGAGTCAGTTTTGTTGTACTTAAGTCGGCATTGTGATTTTTCTATTTAATTCCGATGCAATTTCTGTGTTTCCTCTTCAATAAGAAGGTCCAAGGGATACAGTGAACCTGAAGTGAATCATCGGAATCTAAAACCGGTCTCACAGGAAAGGTTCAAAACATAGGGAGTAAAAAGAGCCAGACTTCTTGTGCTTGAGTCGGCATTGTGCCTTTTGTACTTAATTCCGATGCAATTTCCGTGTTTCATCGTCAATAAGACGGTCAGAGGGATACAGTAAACCTGAAGTGAAGCATCCGAATCTTTAACTAGTGTCACTGGAATGGTTCAAAACATAGACAGTAAGAAGAGTCAGTCTTCTTGTACTTGAGTCAACATTGTTCCTTTTGTATTTAATTCCGATGCAATTTCTGTGTTTCATCGTCAATAAAAAGAACAGAAGGATACAGTAAACCTGAAGTGAAGCATCGGAATCTATGACTAGTGTCACAGGAATGGTTCAAAACATAGACAGTAAGAAGAGTCAGCCTTCTTGTACTTAAGTTAGCATTGTGCCTTTTGTATTTAAATAAGATGCAAATTCTGTGTTCATTGTCAATGAGGAGGTCAGAGGGATACAGTAAACCTGAAGTGAAGCATCGGAATCTAAAAGTAGAGTCACAGGAATGGTTCAAAACATAGACACTAAGAAGAGCCGTTCTTCTTGTACTTGAGTCGGCATTGTTCCTTTTGTATTTAATTCCGATGCAATTTCTGTGTTTCATCGTCAATAAGAAGGTCAGAGGGATACAGTAAAAATGAAGTGAAGCATCGGAATCTATAACTAGTGTCACAGGTATGGTTCAAAACATAGACAGTAAGAAGAGTTAGTTTTTCTTGTACTTAGGTCGGCATTGTCCCTTTTGTATTTAATTCCGATGCAATTTCTGTGTTTCATCGTCTATAAGGTCAGAGGTATACAGTAAACCTGAAGTGAAACATCGGGATCTATAACTAGTGTCACAGGAATGGTTCAAAGCATAGACTGTAAGAAGAGTCAGTCTTCTTGTACTTAAGTCGGCATTGTACCTTTTGTATTTAATTCCGATGCAATGTCTGTGTTTCATCGTCAATATGAAGATCTGAAGGATACAGTAAACCTGAAGTGAAGCATCGGAATCTATAACTAGTGTCACAGGAATGGCTCAAACCATAGACAGTAAGAAGAGCCAGTCTTCTTGTACTTAAGTCGGCATCGTTCCTTTTGTATTTAATTCCGATGCAATTTCTGTGTTTCATCGTCAATAAGAAGGTCAGAGGGATACAGTAAACCTGAAGTAAAGCATCGGAATCTATAACTAGTGTCACAGGAATGGTTCAAAATATAGACAGTAAGAAGAGTCTGTCTTCTTGTACTTAAGTCGGCATTGTGCGTTTTGTATTTAATTAAGATGCAATTTCTGTATTTCATCGTCAATAAGAAGGTCAGAGGGATACAGTCACCTGAAGTGAAGCATCGGAATCGATAACTAGTGTCACAGCAATGGTTCAAACATAGACTGTAAGAGGAGTCAGTCTTCTTGTACTTAAGACGGCATTGTGCCTTTTGTATATAATTGCGATGCAATTTCTGTGTTTCATCGTGAATAAGAAGGTCAGAGGATTACAGAAAACCTGAGGTGAAGCATCGGAATCTATAACTAGTGTCACAGGAATGGTTCAAAACATAGACAGTAAGAAGAGCCAGTCTTCTTGTACTTGAGTCAACATTGTTCCTTTTGTATTTAATTCCGATGCTATTTCTGTATTTCATCGTCAATAAAAAGAACAGAGGGATACAGTAAACCTAAAGTGAAGCATCGGAGTCTGTAACTAGTGTCACAGGAATGGTTGAAAACATAGACAGTAAGAAGAGTCAGTCTTCTTGTACTTAAGTTAGCATTGTGCCTTTTGTATTTAATTAGGATGCAAATTCTGTGTTTCATCGTCAATGAGGAGGTCAGAGGGATACAGTAAACCTGAAGTGAAGCATCGGAATCTAAAACTAGTGTCACAGGAATGGTCCAAAACATAGACAGTAAGAAGAGCCAGTTTCTTGTACTTGAGTCGGCATTGTTCCTTTTGTATTTAATTCCGATGCAATTTCTGTGTTTCATCGTCAATAAGAAGGTCAGAGGGATACAGTAAAAATGAAGTGAAGCATCGGAATCTATAACTAGTGTCAAAGGAATGGTTCAAATCATAGATAGTAAGAAGAGTTAGTTTTCTTGTACTTAAGTCGGCATTGTGCCTTCTGTATTTAATTCCGATGCAATTTCTGTGTTTCATCGTCAATAAGAAGGTCAGAGGAATAGAGATAACCAGAAGTGAAGCATCGGAATCTATGACTAGTGTCACAGGAATGGTTCTAAACATTGAGAGTAAGAAGAGTCAGTCTTTTTGTACTTAAGTCGGCATTGTGCCTTTTGTATTTAATTCCAATGGAATTTCTGAATTTCATCGTCAATAAGAAGGTCAGAGGTATACAGTAAACCTGAAGTGAAATATCGGAATCCATAACTAGTGTCACAGGAATGGCTCAAAACATAGACAGTAAGAAGAGCAAGTCTTCTTGTACTTAAGTCGGCATTGTGCATTTTGTATATAATTCCGATGCAATTTCTGTGTTTCATCGTCAATAAGAAGGTCCGCTGGATACAGTAAACCTGAAGTGAAACATCGGAATCTATAACTAGTGTCACAGGAATGGTTCAAAACATAGACAGGATGAAGAGCTAGTCTTCTTGTACTTGAGTCAGCATTGTGCCTTTTGTATTATAATTCCGATGCAATTTCTGCGTTTCATCGTCAATACGACGGTCAGGGGGATACAGTAAACCTGAAGTGAAGCATCGTAATCTATAACTAGTGTCAAAAGAATGGTTCAAAACATAGACAGTAAGAAGAGTCAGTCTTCTTGTACTTAAGTTAGCATATTGCCTTTTGTATTTAATTAAGATGCAATTTCTGTGCTTCATCGTCAATGAGGAGGTCAGAGGGATACAGTAAACTTGAAGTGAAGCATCGGAATCTATAACTAGTGTCAAAGGAATGGTTCAAAACATAGACAGTAAGAAGAGTCAGTCTTCTTGTACTTAAGTTAGCATTTTGCCTTTTGTATTTAATTAAGATGCAATTTCTGTGTTTCATCGTCAATGTGGAGGTCAGAGGGATACAGTAAACCTGAAGTGAAGCTTCGGAATCCATAACTAGTGTCACAGGAATGGTTCAAATCATAGACAGTAAGAAGAGTCAGTCTTCTTGTACTTGAGTCGGCACTGTTCCTTTTGTATTTAATTCCGAGCAATTACTGTGTTTCATCGTCATTAAGAAGGTCAGAGGGATACAGTAAACCAGAAGTGAAGCATCGGAATCCATAACTAGTGTCACAGGAACGGCTCAAAACATAGACAGTAAGAAGAGTTAGTTTTCTTGTACTTAAGTCGGCGTTGTGCCTTTTGTATATAATTCCGATGCTATATCTGTGTTTCATCGTCAATAAGAAGTCAGAGGGATACAGTAAACCTGAAGTGAAGCATCGGAATCTATGACTACTGTCACAGGAATGGTTCAAAACATTGAGAGTAAGAAGAGTCAGTCTTTTAGTACTTAATTCGGCATTGTGCCTTTTGTATATAATTCCGATGCTATATCTGTGCTTCATCGTCAATAAGAAGTCAGAGGGATACAGTAAACCTGAAGTGAAGCATCGGAATCTATGACTAGTGTCACAGGAATGGTTCAAAACATTGAGAGTAAGAAGAGTCAGTCTTTTAGTATTTAATTCGGCATTGTGCCTTTTGTATTTAATTCCGATGTTATATCTGTGTTTCATCGTGAATAAGAAGATCAGAGGGATACAGTAAACCTGAAGTGAAGCATCGGAATCTATTATTAGTGTCACAGGAATGGCTGAAAGCATAGACAGTAAGAAGAGCCAGTCTTCTTGTACTTAAGTCGGCATTGTTCCTTTTGTATTTAATTCCGATGCAATTTCTGTGTTTCATCGTCACGAAGAAGGTCAGAGGGATACAGTAAACCTGAAGTGAACCATCGGAATCTATAACTAGTGTCACAGGAATGGTTCATATCATAGACAGTAAGAAGAGTCAGTCTCCTTGAACTTAAGTCGGCATTGTGCCTTTTGTATTTAACTAAGATGCAATTTCTGTGTTTCATCGTCAATAAGAAGGTCAAAGGGATACAGTAAACCTGAAGTGAAGCATCGGAATCTATAACCAGTAACACAGGAATGGTTCAAACATAGACAGTAGGAAGAGTTAGTTTTCTTGTACTTATGTCGGCATTGTTCCTTTTGTATTTAATTCCGATGCAATATCTGTGTTTCATCGTCAATAAGAAGGTCAGAGGGATACAGTAAACCTGAATAGATATATCGTAACCTATAACTAGTGTCACAGGAATGGTTCAAAACATAGACAGTAAGAAGTGCCAGTGTTCTTGTACTTGAGTCGGCATTGTGCCTTTTGTATTTAATTACGATGAAATTTCTGCGTTTGATCGTCAATGAGAAGGTCAGAGGGATACAGTAAACCTGAAGTGCAGCATCGGGATCTATAAGTAGTGTCACAGGAATGGTTCAAATCATAGGCAGTAAGAAGGGTCAATTTTCTTGTACTTAAGTCGGCATTGTGCCTTTTGTATTTAATTCCGATGCTATTTCTGTGTTTCATCGTCAACAAGGTCAGAGGGATACAGTAAACCTGAAGTGAAGCATCGGAATGAAAAACTAGTGTCACAGGTATGGTTCAAAACATAGACAGTATGAAGAAACAGTCTTCTTTTACTTGAGTCGACATTGTTCCTTTTGTGTTTAATTCCGATGCAATTTCTGTGTTTCATCGTCAATAAGAAGGTCAGAGGGATACAGTAAACCTGAAGTGAAGCATCGGAATCTATAACTAGTGTCACAGGAATGGTTCAAAACATAGACAGTATGAAGAGTTAGTTTTCTTGTACTTAGATCGGCATTGTGCCTTTTGTATTTAATTCCGATGCAATTTCTGTGTTTCATCGTCAATAAGAAGGTCAGAGGGATAAAGTAAACCTGCAGTGAAGCATCGGAATCTATGACTAGTGTCACAGGAATTGTTCAAAACATAGAGAGTAAGAACTGTCAGTCTTTTTGTACTTAAGTCGGCATTGTGCCTTTTGTATTTAATTCCGAAACAATTTCTGTGTTCCATCGTCAATAAGAAGGTCAGAGGGATACAGTAAACCTGAAGTGAAGCATCGGAATCTATAACTAGTGTCACAGGAATGGTTCAAAACATAGACAGGTAGAAGAGCCAGTCTTCTTGTACTTGAGTCGGCATTGTGCCTTTTGTATTTAATTCCGATGCAATTTCTGTGTTTCGTCGTCAATACAACGGTCAGAGGGATACAGTAAATCTGAAGTGAGCATCGGAATCTATAACTAGTGTCACAGGAATGGTTCAGAACATAGACAGTAAGAAGAGTCAGTCTTCTAGTACTTGAGTCGGCATAGTGCCTTTTGTATTTAATTCCGATGCAATTTCTGTGATTCATCGCCAATCAGAAGGTCAGAGGAATACAGTAAAACTGAAGTGAAGCATCGGAATCTATAACTAGTGTCACAGGAATGGTTCAAAGCAAAGACAGTAAGAAGAGTCAGCCTGCTTGTACTTAAGTCGGCATTGTGCCTTTTGTATTTAATTAAGATGTAATTTCTGTGTTTCAGCGTGAATAAGAAGGTCAGAGGATACAGAAAACCTGAAGTGAAGCATCGGAATCAATAACTAGTGTCACAGGAATGGTTCAAAACATAGACAGTAAGGAGAGTCAGCCTTCTTGTACTTAAGTCGCCATTGTGCCTTTTGTATACAATACCGATGCAATTTCTTTGTTTCATCGTCAATAAGAAGGTCACACGGATACAGTAAACCTGAAGTGAAGCGTCGTTATCTGTAACTTGTGTCACAGGAATGGTTCAATGCATAGACAGTAAGAAGAGCAAGTCTTCTTGTACTTGAGTCAACATTGTTCCTTTTGTATTTAATTCCGATGCAAATTCTGTGTTTCATCGTCAATAAGAAGGTCAGAGGGATACAGTAAACCTGAAGTGAAGCTTCGGAATCTATAATTAGTGCCACAGGAATGGTTCAAATCATAGACAGTAAGAAGAGCCAGTGTTCTTGTACTTGAGTCGGCATTGTGCCTTTTGTATTTAATTACGATGAAATGTCTGTGATTGATCGTCAATGAGAAGGTCAGAGGGATACAGTAAACCTGAGGTGAAGCATCCGAATCTTTAACTAGTGTCACAGGAATGGTTCAAATCATAGACAGTAGGAAGAGTCAGTCTTCTTGTACTTGAGTCAACATTGTACCTTTTGTATTTAATTCCGATGCTATTTCTGTGTTTCATCGTCAACAAGGTCAGAGGGATACAGTAAACCTGAAGTGAAGCATCGGAATCAATAACTAGTGTCACAGGAATAGTTCAAAACTTAGACAGTAAGAAGAGTCAGTCTTCTTGATCTTAAGTTAGCATTGTGCCTTTTGTATTTAATTAAGATGCAATTTCTGTGTTTCATCGTCAATGAGGAGGTCAGAGGGATACAGTAAACCTGAAGTGAAGCATCGGAATCTAAAACTAGTATCACAGGAATGGTTCAAAACATAGACAGTAAGAAGAGCCAGTGTTCTTGTACTTGAGTCAACATTGTTCCTCTTGTATTTAATTCCTATGCAATATCTGTGTTTCATCGTCAATAAGAAGGTCAAAGGGATACGGTATACCTGAAGTGAAGCATCGGAATCTATAACTAGTGTCACAGGAATAGTTCAAATCATAGACACTAATAAGAGTCAGTCTTCTTGTACTTAAGTTAGCATTGTGCCTTTTGTATTTAATTAAGATGCAATCTCTGTGTTTCATCGTCAATTAGGAGGTCAGAGGGATACAGTAAACCTGAAGTGAAGCATCGGAATGAAAATCTAGTGTCACAGGTATGGTTCAAAACATAGACAGTATGAAGAAACAGTCTTCTTGTACTTGAGTCGGCATTGTTCCTTTTGTGTTTAATTCCGATGCAATTTCTGTGTTTCATCGTCAATAAGAAGGTCAGCGGGATACAGTAAACCTGAAGTGAAGCATCGGAATCTATAACTAGTGTCACAGGAATGGTTCAAAACATAGACAGTATGAAGAGTTAGTTTTCTTGTACTTAGATCGGCATTGTGCCTTTTGTATTTAATTCCGATGCAATTTCTGTGTTTCATCGTCAATAAGAAGGTCAGAGGGATAAAGTAAACCTGCAGTGAAGCATCGGAATCTATGACTAGTGTCACAGGAATTGTTCAAAACATAGAGAGTAAGAACTGTCAGTCTTTTTGTACTTAAGTCGGCATTGTGCCTTTTGTATTTAATTCCGAAACAATTTCTGTGTTCCATCGTCAATAAGAAGGTCAGAGGGATACAGTAAACCTGAAGTGAAGCATCGGAATCTATAACTAGTGTCACAGGAATGATTCAAAACATAGACAGTGAGAAGAGCCAGTCTTCTTAAACTTGAGCCAGCATTGTGCCTTTTGTATATAATTAAGATGCAATTTCTGTGTTTCATCGTCAATAAGGAGGGTGGAGGGAGACAGTACACCTGAAGTGAAGTATCGGAATCTAAAGCTAGTGTCACAGGAATGGTTCAAGACATAGACAGTAGGAAGAGTCGGTCTTCTTGTACTTAAGTCGGCATTGTGCCTTTTGTATTTAATTCCGATGCAATTTCTATGTTTCATCGTCAATAAGAAGGTCAGCTGGATACAGTAAACCTGAAGTGAGACATCGGAATCTATAACTAGTGTCACAGGAATGGTTCAAAACATAGACAGGAAGAAGAGCCAGTCTTCTTGTACTTGAGTCGGCATTGTGCCTTTTGTATTTAATTCCGATGCAATTTCTGTGTTTCATCGTCAATACAACGGTCAGAGGGATACAGTAAATCTGAAGTGAAGCATCGGAATCTATAACTAGTGTCACAGGAATGGTTCAGAACATAGACAGTAAGAAGAGTCAGTCTTCTAGTACTTGAGTCGGCATAGTGCCTTTTGTATTTAATTCCGATGCAATTTCTGTGATTCATCGCCAATCAGAAGGTCAGAGGAATACAGTAAAACTGAAGTGAAGCATCGGAATCTATAACTAGTGTCACAGGAATGGTTCAAAACAAAGACAGTAAGAAGAGTCAGCCTGCTTGTACTTAAGTCGGCATTGTGCCTTTTGTATTTAATTAAGATGTAATTTCTGTGTTTCAGCGTGAATAAGAAGGTCAGAGGATACAGAAAACCTGAAGTGAAGCATCGGAATCAATAACTAGTGTCACAGGAATGGTTCAAAACATAGACAGTAAGGAGAGTCAGCCTTCTTGTACTTAAGTCGCCATTGTGCCTTTTGTATACAATACCGATGCAATTTCTTTGTTTCATCGTCAATAAGAAGGTCAGACGGATACAGTAAACCTGAAGTGAAGCGTCGTTATCTGTAACTTGTGTCACAGGAATGGTTCAAAGCATAGACAGTAAGAAGAGCAAGTCTTGTTGTACTTGAGTCAACAATGTTCCTTTTGTATTTAATTCCGATGCAAATTCTGTGTTTCATCGTCAATAAGAAGGTCAGAGGGATACAGTAAACCTGAAGTGAAGCTTCGGAATCTATAATTAGTGTCACAGGAATGGTTCAAATCATAGACAGTAAGAAGAGCCAGTGTTCTTGTACTTGAGTCGGCATTGTGCCTTTTGTATTTAATTACGATGAAATGTCTGTGATTGATCGTCAATGAGAAGGTCAGAGGGATACAGTAAACCTGAGTTGAAGCATCCGAATCTTTAACTAGTGTCACAGGAATGGTTCAAATCATAGACAGTAGGAAGAGTCAGTCTTCTTGTACTTGAGTCAACATTGTACCTTTTGTATTTAATTCCGATGCAATTTCTGTGTTTCATCGTCAATAAAAAGAACAGAAGGATACAGTAAACCTGAAGTGAAGCATCGGAATCTATGACTAGTGTGACAGGAATGGTTCAAAACATAGACAGTAAGAAGAGTCAGCCATCTTGTACTTAAGTTAGCATTGAGCCTTTTGTATTTAAATAAGATGCAAATTAAGTGCTCATTGTCAATGAGGAGGTCAGAGGGATACAGTAAACCTGAAGTGAAGCATCGGAATCTAAAACTAGAGTCACAGGAATGGTTCAAAACATAGACACTAAGAAGATCCGTTCTTCTTGTACTTGAGTCGGCCTTGTTCCTTTTGTATTTTTATTCCGATGCAATTTCAGTGTTTCGTCGTCAATAAGAAGGTCAGAGGGATACAGTAAAAATGAAGTGAAGCATCGGAATCTATAACAAGTGTCACAGGTATGGTTAAAAACATAGACAGTAAGAAGAGTTAGTTGTCTTGTACTTAAGTCGGCATTGTCCCTTTTGTATTTAATTCCGATGCAATTTCTGTGTTTCATCGTCACGAAGAATGTCAGAGGGATACAGTAAACCTGAAGTGAAGCATCGGAATCTATAACTAGTGTCACAGGAATGGTTCAAAACATAGACAGTAAGAAGAGTCAGTCTTCTTGTACTTAAGTCGGCATTGTGCCTTTTGTAATTAACTAAGATGCAATTTCTGTGTTTCATCGTCAATAAGAAGGTCAAAGGGATACAGTAAACCTGAAGTGAAGCATCGGAATCTATAACTAGTAACACAGGAATGGTTCAAACATAGACAGTAAGACGAGTTAGTTTTCTTGTACTTATGTCGGTATTGTTCCCTTTGTATTTAATTCCGATGTAATATCTGTGTTTCATCGTCAATAAGAAGGTCAGAGAGATCAGTAAACCTGAAGTGATACATCGTAACCTATAACTAGTGTCACAGGAATGGTTCAAAATATAGACAGTAAGAAGAGCCAGTGTTCTTGTACTTAGGTCGGCATTGTGCGTTTTGTATTTAATTAAGATGCAATTTCTGTATTTCATCGTCAATAAGAAGGTCAGAGATATACAGTCACCTAAAGTGAAGCTTCGGAATCGATAACTAGTGTCACAGGAATGGTTCAAAAGATAGACAGTAAGAGGAGTCAGTCTTCTTGTACTTAAGACGGCATTGTGCCTTTTGTATATAATTGCGATGCAATTTCTGTGTTTCATCGTCAATAAGAAGGTCAGAGGGATACAGAAAACCTGAGGTGAACCATCGGAATCTATAACTAGTGTCACAGGAATGGTTCAAAACATAGACAGTAAGAAGAGCCAGTCTTCTTGTACTTGAGTCAACATTGTTCCTTTTGTATTTAATTCCGATGCAATTTCTGTATTTCATCGTCAATAAAAAGAACAGAGGGATACAGTAAACCTAAAGTGAAGCATCGGAATATGTAACTAGTGTCACAGGAATGGTTCAAACCATAGACAGTAAGAAGAGTCAGTCTTCTTGTACTTAAGTTAGCATTGTGCCTTTTGTATTTAATTAAGATGCAAATTCTGTGTTTCATCGTCAATGAGGAGGTCAGAGGGATACAGTAAACCTGAAGTGAAGCATCGGAATCTAAAACTAGTGTCACAGGAATGGTTCAAAACGTAGACAGTAAGAAGAGCCAGTCTTCTTGTACTTGAGTCGGCATTGTTCCTTTTGTATTTAATTCCGTTGCAATTTCTGTGTTTCATCGTCAATAAGAAGGTCAGAGGGATACAGTAAAAATGAAGTGAAGCATCGGAATCTATAACTAGTGTCAAAGGAATGGTTCAAATCATAGATAGTAAGAATAGTTAGTTTTCTTGTACTTATGTCGGCATTGTGCCTTTTGTATTTAATTCCGATGCAATTTCTGTGTTTCATCGTCAATAAGAAGGTCAGAGGAATACAGAAAACCAGAAGTGAAGCATCGGAATCTATAACTAGTGTCACAGGAATGATTCTAAACATTGAGAGTAAGAAGAGTCAGTCTTTTTGTACTTAAGTCGGCATTGTGCCTTTTGTATTTAATTCCAATGCAATTTCTGTATTTCATCGTCAATAAGAAGGTCAGAGGTATACAGTAAACCTGAAGTGAAACATCGGAATCTATAACTAGTGTCACAGGAATGGCTTAAATCATAGACAGTAAGAAGAGCAAGTCTTCTTGTACTTAAGTCATCATTGAGCCTTTTGTATATAATTCCGATGCAATTCTGTGTTTCATCGTGAATAAGAACGTCAGCTGGACACAGTAAACCTGAAGTGAAACACCGGATTCTATAACTAGTGTCACAGGAATGGTTTAAATCATAGACAGGATGAAGAGCCAGTCTTCTTGTACTTGAGTCAGCATTGTGCCTTTTGTATTATAATACCGATGCAATTTCTGCGTTTCATCGTCAATACGACGGTCAGGGGGATACAGTAAACCTGAAGTGAAGCATCGTAATCTATAACTAGTGTTACAGGAATGGTTCAAAACAAAGACAGTAAGAAAAGTCAGTCTTCTTGTACTTAAGTTATCATTGTGCCTTTTGTAGTTAATTAAGATGCAATTTCTGTGTTTCATCGTCAATGAGGTGGTCAGAGGGATACAGTAAACCTAAAGTGAAGCATCGGAATCTATAACTAGTGTCATAGGAATGGTTCAAAACATAGACAGTAAAAAGGGTCAGTCTTCTTGTACCTAAGTCGGCATTGTTCCCTTAGTATTTAATTAAGATGCAATATCTGTGTTTCATCGTCAATAAGAAGGTCAGAGGGATACAGTAAAGCTGAAGTGAAGCATCGGAATCTATAACTAGTGTCACATTAATGGTTCAAATCATAGACTGTAAGAAGAGGCAGTCTACTTGTACTTGAGTCAGCATTGTACCTTTTGTATTTAATTCCGAGCAATTTCTGTGTTTCATCGTCAATAACAATGTCAGAGGGATACAGTAAACCTAAAGTGAAGCTTTGGAATCTATAACTAGTGCCATAGGAATGGTTCAAAGCATAGACAGTAAGAAGGGTTAGTTTTCTTGTACTTAAGTCGGCATTGTGCCTTTTGTATTTAATTCCGATGCAATTTCTGTGTTTCATCGTCAATAAGAAGGTCAGAGGGATACAGTAAACCTGAAGTGAAGCATCGGAATCTATGACTAGTGTCAGAGGAATGGTTCATAACATTGAGAGTAGGAAGAGTCAGTCTTTTTGTACTTAAGTCGGCATTGTGCCTTTTGCATTTAATTCCGATGCAATTTCTGTGCTTCATCGTCAATAAGAACGTCAGAGGGATTCAGTAAACCTGAAGTGAAGCATCGGAACGTATAACTCGTGTCACGGGAATGGTTCAAAACATAGACGGTATGAAGAGCCAGCCTTCTTGTACTTGAGTGGCCATTGTGCCTTTTGTATTTAATTCCGATGACATTTCTGTGTTTGATGGTCAATGAGAAGGTCAGAGGGATACAGTAAACCTGAAGTGAAGCATCGAAATCTATAACTAGTGTCACAGGAATGATTCAAAACATAGACAGTAAGAAGAGTCAGTCTTCTTGTACTTAACTCGGCATTGTTCCTTTAGTTATTAATTAGGATGCAATATCTGTGTTTCATCGTCAATAAGAAGGTCAGAGGGATACAGTAAACCTGAAGTGAAGCATCGGAATCTATAACTAGTGTCACAGGAATTGTTCAAAACATAGACAGTAAGAAGAGTCAGTCTTCTTGTACTTAAGTTAGCATATTGCCTTTTGTATTTAATTAAGATGCAATTTCTGTGCTTCATCGTCAATGAGGAGGTCAGAGGGATATAGTAAACTTGAAGTGAAGCATCGGAATCTATAACTAGTGTCACAGGAATGGTTCAAACATAGACAGTAAGAAGAGTCAGTCTTCTTGTACTTAAGTTAGCATTGTGCCTTTTGTATTTAATTAAGATGCAATTTCTGTGTTTCATCGTCAATGAGGAGGTCAGAGGGATACAGTAAACCTGAAGTGAAGCATCGGAATCTATAACTAGTGTCACAGGAATGGTTCAAAGCATAGACAGTAAGAAGAGTTAGTTTTCTTGTACTTAAGTCGGCATTGTGCCTTTTTTATATAATTCCGATGAAATTTCTGTGTTTCATCGTCAATAAGAAGTCAGAGGGATACAGTAAACCTGAAGTGAAGCATCGGAATCTATGACTAGTGCCACAGGAATGGTTCAAAACATTGAGAGTAAGAAGAGTCAGTCTTTTAGTACTTAATTCGGCATTGTGCCTTTTGTATTTAATTCCGATGCAATTTCTGTATTTCATCGTCAATAAGAAGATCAGAGGGATACAGTAAACCTGAAGTGAAGCATCGGAAACTATTATTAGTGTCACAGGAATGGCCCAAAGCATAGACAGTAAGAAGAGCCAGTCTTCTTGTTCTTAAGTCGGCATTGTTCCTTTTGTATTTAATTCCGATGCAATTTCTGTGTTTCATCGTCACGAAGAAGGTCAGATGGATACAGTAAACCTGAAGTGAAGCATCGGAATCTATAACTAGTGTCACAGGAATGGTTCAAAACATAGACAGTAAGAAGAGTCAATCCTCTTGTACTTAAGTCGGCATTGTGCCTTTTGTATTTAATTCCGATGCAATTCCTGTGTTTCATCGCCAATAAGAAGGTCAAAGGGATACAGTAAACCTGAAGTGAAGCATCAGAATCTATAACTAGTAACACAGGAATGGTTCAAACATAGACAGTAAGACGAGTTGGTTTTCTTGTACCTATGTCGGTATTGTTCCTTTTGTATTTAATTCCGCTGCAATATCTGTGTTTCACCGTCAATAAGAATATCAGAGGGATACAGTTAACCTGAAGTTATACATCGTAACCTATAACTAGTGTCACAGGAATGGTTCAAAACATAGACAGTAAGAAGAGCCAATCTTCTTGTACTTGAGTCGGCATTGTGCCTTTTGTATTTAGATACGATGAAATTTCTGTGTTTGATCGTCAATGAGAAGGTCAGAGGGATACAGTAAACCTGAAGTGAAGCATCGGGATCTATAAGTAGTGTCACAGGAATGGTTCAAATCATAGGCAGTAAGAAGGGTCGATTTTCTTGTACTTAAGTCGGCATTGTGCCTTTTGTATTCAATTCCGATGCTATTTCTGTGTTTCATCGTCAACAAGGAGGTCAGAGGGAGACAGTAAACCTGAAGTGAAGCATCGGAATCAGGAACTAGTGTCACAGGAATAGATCAAAACTTAGACAGTAAGAAGAGTCAGTCTTCTTGATCTTAAGTTAGCATTGTGCCTTTTGTATTTAATTAAGATGCAATTTCTGTGTTTCATCGTCAATGAGGAGGTCAGAGTGATACAGTAAACCTGAAGTGAAGCATCGGAATCTAAAACTAGTATCACAGAAATGGATCAAAACATAGACAGTAAGAAGAGCCAGTGTTCATGTACTTGAGTCAACATTGTTCCTTTTGTATTTAATTCCTATGCAATTTGTGTGTTTCATCGTCAAAAAGAAGGTCAAAGGGATACGGTATACCTGAAGTGATGCATCGGAAACTATAACTTGTGTCACAGGAATGGTTCAAAACATAGACAGTAATAAGAGTCAGTCTTCTTGTACTTATGTTAGCATTGTGCCTTTTGTATATAATTAAGATGCAATTTCTGTGTTTCATCGTCAATTAGGAGGTCAGAGGGATACAGTAAACCTGAAGTGAAGCATCGGAATGAAAAACTAGTGTCACAGGAATGGTTCAAAACATTGACAGTAAGGAGAGTCAGTCTTCTTGTACTTAAGTCGGCATTGTGCCTTTTTGTATTTAATTCCGATGCAATTTCTGCGTTTCATCGTCAATAAGAAGGTCAGCTGGATACCATAAACCTGAAGTGAAGCAACGGAATCTATAACTAGTGTCACAGTAATGGTTCAAATCATAGACAGGAAGAAGAATCAGTTTTCTTGTACTTAAGTCGGCATTGTGCCTTTTGTATTTATTTCGGATGCAATTTCTGTGTTTCGTCGACAATCACAAGGTCCAAGGGATACAGTAAACCTGAAGTGAAGCATCGGAATCTAAAACTGGTCTCTCTGGAAAGGTTCAAAACAAAGATAGTAAGAAGAGCCAGACTTCTTGTACTTGAGTCGGCATTGTGCCTCTTGTATTTAATTCCGATGCAATTTCTGTGTTTCATCGTCAATAAGACGGTCAGAGGGATACAGTAAAACTGAAGTGAAGCATCGGAATCTATAACTAGTGTCTCAGGAATGGTTCAAAACATAGACAGTAAGAGGAATCAGTCTACTTGTACTTAAGTCGGCATAGTGCATTTTGTAGTTAATTCCGATGCAATTTCTGTGTTTCATCGTCAATATGAAGGTCAGCTGGATACAGTAGACGTGAAGAGAAGCATCGGAATCCATAACTAGTGTCACAGGAGTGGTTCAAACATAGATAGTAAGAAGAGTCAGTCTTCTTGCACTTAAGTCGACATTGTGCCTTTTGTATTTAAACCCGATCATTTTTCTGTGTTTGATCGTCAATAAGAAGGTCAGAGGGATACAGAAAGCCCGAAGTGAATCATCGGAATCTATAACTAGTCTCACAGGAATGGTTCAAAACATAGACAGTAAGAAGAGTCAGTCTTCTTGTACTTAAGTCGGCATTGTGCCTTTTGTATTTAATTAAGATGCAATTTCTGTGTTTCATCGTCAATAAGAAGGTCAGAGGGATACAGTAAACCTGTAGTGAAGCATCAGAATCTATAACTAGAGTCACAGAAATGGTTCAAAACATAGACAGTAAGAAGAGTTAGTTTTCTTGTCTTATGTCGGCATTGTGCCTTTTGTATTTAGTTCCGATGCAATTTAGGTGTTTCAACGTCAATAAGAAGGTCAGAGGGATACAGTAAACCTAAAGTGAAACATCGGAATCTATGACTAGTGTCACAGGAATGGTTCAAAACATTGAGAGTAAGAAGAGTCAGTCTTTTTGTACTTAAGTCGGCATTGTGCCTTTTGTATTTAATTAAGATGCAATATCTGTGTTTCATCGTCAATAAGAAGATCAGAGGGATACAGTAAACCTGAAGTGAAGCATCGGAATCTATAATTAGTGTCACAGGAATGGCTCAAAACATAGACAGTAAGAAGAGCCAGTCTTCTTGTACTTAAGTCGGCATTGTTCCTTTTGTATTTAATTCCGATGCAATTTCTGTGTTTCATCGTCACGAAGAAGGTTAGAGGGATACAGTAAACCTGAAGTGAAGCATCGGAATCTATAACTAGTGTCATAGGAATAGTTTAAAACATAGACAGTAAGAAGAGTCAGTCTTCTTGTACTTAAGTCGGCATTGTGCCTTTTGTACTTAACTAAGATGCAATTTCTGTGTTTCATCGTCAATAAGAAGATCAGAGGGATACAGTAAACCTGAAGTGAAGCATCGGAATCTATAACTAGTGTCACAGGAATGGTTCAAAACATAGACAGTAAGAAGAGTCAGTTTTCTTGTACTTGTGTCGGCATTGTTCCTTTTGTATTTAATTCCGATGCAATATCTGTGTTTCACCGTCAATAAGATGGTCAGAGGGATACAGTAAACCTGAAGTGAAACATCGGAATCTATAACTAGTGTCACAGGAATGGTTCAAAGCATAGACAGTAAGAAGAGCCAGTCTTCTTGTACTTCAGTCGGCAATGTGCCTTTTGTATTTAATTCCGATGAAATTTCTGTGTTTGATCGTCAATGAGAAGGTCAGAGGGATACAGTAAACCTGAAGTGAAGCATCGGGATCTATAAGTAGTGTCACAGGTATGGTTCAAATCATAGGCAGAAAGAAGAGTCAATTTTCTTGTACTTAAGTCGGCATTGTGCCTTTTGTATTTAATTACGATGCTATTTCTGTGTTTCATCGTCAAGAAGGAGGTCAGAGGGATACAGTAAACCTGAAGTGAAGCATCGGATTCTATAACTAGTGTCACAGGATTGGTTCAAAACATAGACAGTAAGAAGAGTCAGTCTTCTTGTTCATAAGTTAGCATTGTGCCTTTTGTATTTAATTAAGATGCAATTTCTGTGTTTCATCGTCAATGAGGAGGTCAGAGGGATACAGTAAACCTGAAGTGAAGCTTCGGAATCTAAAACTAGTGTCACAGGAATGGTTCAAAACATAGTCAGTAAGTAGAGCCAGTCTTCTTGTACTTGAGTCAACATTGTTCCTTTTGCATTTCATTATTATGCAATTTCTGTGTTACATCGTCAATAAGAAGGTCAGAGGGATACGGTAAACCTGAAGTAAAGCATCGGAATCTATAACTAGTGTCACAGGAATGGTTCAAACATAGGCATTAATAAGAGTCAGTCTTCTTGTACTTAAGTTAGCGTTGTGCCTTTTGTATTCCAGTAAGATGCAATTTCTGTGTTTCATCGTCAATTAGGAGGTCAGAGGGATACAGTAAACCTGAAGTGAAGCATCGGAATGAAAAACTAGTGTCACAGGAATGGTTCAAACCATAGACAGTATGAAGAGACAGTCACCTTGTACTTGAGTCGGCATTGTTCCTTTTGTGTTTACTTCCGATGAAATTTCTGTGTTTGATCGTCAATGAGAAGGTCAGAGGGGTACAGAAGACCTGAAGTGAAGAATCGGAATCAATAACTAGTGTCACAGGAATGGTTCGATACATAGGCAGTAAGAAGAGTCAGTTTTCTTGTACTTAAGTGGGCATTGTGCATTTTGTATTGAATTCCGATGCTATTTCTGTGTTTCATCGTCAACAAGGAGGTCAGAGGGATACAGTAAACCTGAAGTGAAGCATCGGAATCCATAACTAGTGTCACAGGAATGGTTCAAACATAGACATTAAGAAGAGTCAGTTTTCTTGTAATTTAGTCGGCATTGTGCCTTTTGTATTTAATTCCGATGCAATTTCTGTGTTTCATCGTCAATAAGAAGGTCAGAGGGATACAGTAAAACTGAAGTAAATCATCGTAATCTATAACTAGTGTCACAGTAATGGTTCAAACATTGACAGTAAGAGGAATCAGTCTTCTTGTACTTAAGTCGGCATTGTGCCTTTTGTATTTAATTCCGATGCAATTTCTGTGTTTCATCGTCAATATGAAGGTCAGCTGGATACAGTAGACCTGAAGAGAAGCATCGGAATCCATAACTAGTGTAACGGGAATGGTTCAAAACATAGACAGTAAGCAGAGCCAGTCTACTTGTACTTGAGTCGGCATTGTGCCTTTTGTATTTAATTCCCATCATTTTTCTGCGTTTGATCGTCAATACGAAGGTCAGAGGAATACAGAAAACCTGAAGTGAAGCATCGGAATCTATAACTAGTGTCACAGGAATGGTTCAAAACATAGACAGTAAGAAGAGTCAGTCTTCTTTTCCTTAAGTCGGCATTGTGCCTTTTGTATTTATTTCGGATGCAATTTCTGTGTTTCGTCGTCAATCACAAGGTCCAAGGGATACAGTAAACCTGAAGTGAAGCATCGGAATCTAAAACTGGTCTCTCAGGAAAGGTTCAAAACAAAGATAGTAAGAAGAGCCAGACTTCTTGTACTTGAGTCGGCATTGTGCCTCTTGTATTTAATTCCGATGCAATTTCTGTGTTTCATCGTCAATAAGACGGTCAGAGGGATACAGTAAAACTGAATTAAGCATCGGAATCTATAACTAGTGTCTCAGGAATGGTTAAAAACATAGACAGTAAGAGGAATCAGTCTACTTGTACTTAAGTCGGCATTGTGCCTTTTGTATTTAATTCCGATGCAATTTAAGTATTTCATCGTCAATAAAAAGGTCAGCTGGATACAGTAGACCTGAAGAGAAGCATCGGAATCCATAACTAGTGTCACAGGAATGGTTCAAACATAGATAGTAAGAAGAGTCAGTCTTCTTGTACTTAAGTCGGCATTGTGCCTTTTGTGTTTAATTAAGATGCAATTTCTGTGTTTCATCGTCAATAAGAAGGTCAGAGGGATACAGTAAAACTGTAGTGAAGCATCGGAATCTATAACTAGAGTCACAGGAATGGTTCAAAACATAGACAGTAAGAAGAGTTAGATTTCTTGTACTTATGTCGGCATTGTGCCCTTTGTATTTAATTCCGATGCAATTTAGGTGTTTCAACGTCAATAAGAAGGTCAGAGGGATACAGTAAACCTGAAGTGAAGCATCGGAATCTATGACTAGTGTCACAGGAATGTTTCAAAACATTGAGAGTAAGAAGAGTCAGTCTTTTTGTACTTAAGTCGGCATTGTGCCTTTTGTATTTAATTAAGATGCAATTTCTGTGTTTCATCGTCAATAAGAAGGTCAGAGGGATACAGTAAACCTGAAGTCAAACATCGGAATATATAACTAGTGTCACAGGAATGGTTCAAACATAGATAGTAAGAAGAGTCAGTCTTCTTGCACTTAAGTCGGCATTGTGCCTTTTGTATTTAGTTCCGATGCAATATCTGTGTTTCATCGTCAATAAGAAGATCAGAGGGATACAGTAAACCTGAAGTGAAGCATCAGAATCTATTATTAGTGTCACAGGAATGGCTCAAAACATAGACAGTAAGAAGAGCCAGTCTTCTTGTACTTAAGTCGGCATTGTTCCTTTTGTATTTAATTCCGATGCAATTTCTGTGTTTCATCGTCACGAAGAAGGTTAGAGGGATACAGTAAACCTGAAGTGAAGCATCGGAATCTATAACTAGTGTCACAGGAATAGTTTAAAACATAGACAGTAAGAAGAGTCAGTCTTCTTGTACTTAAGTCGGCATTGTGCCTTTTGTACTTAACTAAGATGCAATTTCTGTGTTTCATCGTCAATAAGAAGATCAGAGGGATACAGTAAACCTGAAGTGAAGCATCGGAATTTATAACTAGTGTCACAGGAATGGTTCAAACATAGACAGTAAGAAGAGTTAGTTTTCTTGTACTTGTGTCGGCATTGTTTCTTTTGTATTTAATTCCGATGCAATATCTGTGTTTCATCGTCAATAAGAAGGTCAGAGGGATACAGTAAACCTGAAGTGAAACATCAGAATCTATAACTAGTGTCACAGGAATGGTTCAAAACATAGACAGTAAGAAGAGCCAGTCTTCTTGTACTTGAGTCATCAATGTGCCTTTTGTATTTAATTCCGATGAAATTTCTGTGTTTTATCGTCAATGAGAAGGTCAGAGGGATACAGTAAACCTGAAGTGAAGCATCGGGATCTATAAGTAGTGTCACAGGTATGGTTCAAATCATAGGCAGAAAGAAGAGTCAATTTTCTTGTACTTAAGTCGGCATTGTGCCTTTTGTATTTAATTCCGATCTATTTCTGTGTTTCATCGTCAACAAGGAGGTCAGAGGGATACAGTAAACCTGAAGTGAAGCATCGGATTCTATAACTAGTGTCACAGGATTGGTTCAAAACATAGACAGTAAGAAGAGTCAGTCTTCTTGTTCATAAGTTAGCATTGTGCCTTTTGTATTTAATTAAGATGGAATTTCTGTGTTTCATCGTCAATGAGGAGGTCAGAGGGATACAGTAAACCTGAAGTGAAGCATCGGAATCTAAAACTAGTGTCACAGGAATGGTTCAAAACATAGTCAGTAAGTAGAGCCAGTCTTCTTGTACTTGAGTCAACATTGTTCCTTTTGCATTTCATTATTATGCAATTTCTGTGTTTCATCGTCAATAAGAAGGTCAGAGGGATACGGTAAACCTGAAGTGAAGCATCGGAATCTATAACTAGTGTCACAGGAATGGTTGAAACATAGACATTAATAAGAGACAGTCTTCTTGTACTTAAGTTAGCGTTGTGCCTTTTGTATTCAAGTAAGATGCAATTTCTGTGTTTCATCGTCAATTAGGAGGTCAGAGGGATACAGTAAACCTGAAGTGAAGCATCGGAATGAAAAACTAGTGTCACAGGAATGGTTCAAACCATAGACAGTATGAAGAGACAGTCACATTGTACTTGAGTCGGCATTGTTCCTTTTGTGTTTACTTCCGATGCAATTTCTGTGTTTCATCGTCAATAAGAAGGTCAGCTGGATACCATAAACCTGTAGTGAAGCATCAGAATCTATAACTAGTGTCACAGTAATGATTCAAAACATAGACAGGTAGAAGAATCAGTTTGCTTGTACTTAAGTCGGCATTGTGCCTTTTGTATTTATTTCGGATGCAATTTCTGTGGTTCGTCGTCAATCTCAAGGTCTAAGGGATACAGTAAACCTGAAGTGAAGCATCGGAATCTAAAACTGGTCTCTCAGGAAAGGTTCAAAACATTGATAGTAAGAAGAGCCAGACTTCTTGTACTTGAGTCGGCAATGTGCCTCTTGTATTTAATTCCGATGCAATTTCTGTTTTTCATCGTCAATAAGACGGTCAGAGGGATACAGTAAAACAGAAGTGAAGCATCGGAATCTATAACTAGTGTCACGGGAATGGTTCAAATCATAGACAGTAAGAAGAGCCAGTCTTTTTGTACTTGAGTCGGCATTGTTCCTTTTGTATTTAATTCCGATGAAATTTCTGTGTTTGATCGTCAATGAGAAGGTCAGAGGGGTACAGAAGACCTGAAGTGAAGAATCGGAATCAATAACTAGTGTCACAGGAATGGTTCGAAACATAGGCAGTAAGAAGAGTCAGTTTTCTTGTACTTAAGTGGGCATTGTGCATTTTGTATTGAATTCCGATGCTATTTCTGTGTTTCATCGCCAACGAGGAGGTCAGAGGGATACAGTAAACCTGAAGTGAAGCATCGGAATCTATAACTAGTGTCACAGGAATGGTTCAAACATAGACATTAAGAAGAGTCAGTTTTCTTGTAATTTAGTCGGCATTGTGCCTTTTGTATTTAATTCCGATGCAATTTCTGTGTTTCGTCGTCAATAAGAAGGTCAGAGGGATACAGTAAAACTGAAGTGAAGCATCGGAATCTATAACTAGTGTCACAGTAATGGTTCAAACATAGACAGTAAGAGGAATCAGTCTACTTGTACTTAAGTCGGCATTGTGCCTTTTGTATTTAATTCCGATGCAATTTCTGTGTTTCATCGTCACGAAGAAGGTTAGAGGGATACAGTAAACCTGAAGTGAAGCATCGGAATCTATAACTAGTGTCACAGGAATAGTTTAAAACATAGACAGTAAGAAGAGTCAGTCTTCTTGTACTTAAGTCGGCATTGTGCCTTTTTTACTTAACTAAGATGCAATTTCTGTGTTTCATCGTCAATAAGAAGATCAGAGGGATACAGTAAACCTGAAGTGAAGCATCGGAATCTATAACTAGTGTCACAGGAATGGTTCAAAACATAGACAGTAAGAAGAGTTAGTTTTCTTGTACTTGTGTCGGCATTGTTCCTTTTGTATTTCATTCCGATGCAATATCTGTGTTTCATCGTCAATATGAAGGTCAGCTGGATACAGTAGACCTGAAGAGAAGCATCGGAATCCATAACTAGTGTAACGGGAATGGTTCAAAACATAGACAGTAAGCAGAGCCAGTCTACTTGTACTTGAGTCGGCATTGTGCCTTTTGTATTTAATTCCCATCATTTTCTGCGTTTGATCGTCAATACGAAGGTCAGAGGAATACAGAAAACCTGAAGTGAAGCATCGGAATCTATAACTAGTGTCACAGGAATGGTTCAAAACATAGACAGTAAGAAGAGTCAGTCTTCTTGTCCTTAAGTCGGCATTGTGCCTTTTGTATTTAATTAAGATGCAATTTCTGTGTTTCTAGTCAATAAGAAGGTCAGAGGGATACAGTAAACCTGTAGTGAAGCATCGGAATCGATAACTAGAGTCACAGGAATGGTTTAATCATAGACAGTAAGAAGAGTTTGTTTTCTTGTACTTATGTCAGCATTGTGCGTTTTGTATTTAATTCCGATGCAATTTGTGTGTTTCATCGTCAATAAGAAGGTCAGAGGGATACAGTAAACCTGAAGTGAAGCATCGGAATCTATGACTAGTGTCACAGGAATGGTTCAAAGCATTGAGAGTTAGAAGAGTCAGTCTTTTTGTACTTATGGCGGCATTTGCCTTTTGTATTTAATTAAGATGCAATTTCTGTGTTTCATCGTCAATAAGAAGGTCAGAGGGATACAGTAAACCTGAAGTGAAACATCGGAATATATAACTAGTGTCACAGGAAGGGTTCAAAACATAGTAAGAAGAGTCAGCCTTCTTGCTCTTAAGTCGGCATTGTGCCTTTTGTATTTAATTCCGATGCAATATCTGTGTTTCATCGTCAATAAGAAGATCAGAGGGATACAGTAAACCTGAAGTGAAGCATCGGAATCTATAATTAGTGTCACAGGAATGGCTCAAAACATAGACAGTAGGAAGAGCCAGTCTTCTTGTACTTAAGTCGGCATTGTTCCTTTTGTATTTAATTCCGATGCAATTTCTGTGTTTCATCGTCACGAAGAAGGTTAGAGGGATACAGTAAACCTGAAGTGAAGCATCGGAATCTATAACTAGTGTCACAGGAATAGTTTAAAACATAGACAGTAAGAAGAGTAAGTCTTCGTGTACCTAAGTCGGCATTGTGCCTTTTGTCCTTAACTAAGATGCTATTTCAGTGTTTCATCGTCAATAAGAAGGTCAGAGGGATACAGTAAACCTGAAGTGAAGCATCAGAATCTATAACTAGTGTCACAGTAATGATTCAAAACATAGACAGGAAGAAGAATCAGTTTTCTTGTACTTAAGTCGGCATTGTGCCTTTTGTATTTAATTAAGATGCAATTTCTGTGTTTCATCGTCACGAAGAAGGTCAGAGGGATACAGTAAACCTGAAGTGAAGCATCGGAATCTATAACTAGTGTCACAGGAATGGTTCAAAACATAAACAGTAAGAAGAGTCAGTCTTCTAGTACTTGAGTCGGCATTGTGCCTTTTGTATTTAATTCCGATGCAATTTCTGTGTTTCATCGTCAATAAGAAGGTCAGAGGGATACAGTAAACCTGAAGTGAAGCATCGGAATCTGTAACTAGTGTCACAGGAATGGTTTAAAACATAAACAGTAAGAAGAGTCAGTCTTCTAGTACTTGAGTCGGCATTTTGCCTTTTGTATTTAATTCCGATGCAATTTCTGTGTTTCATCGTCAATAAGAAGATCAGAGGGATACAGTAAACCTGAAGTGAAGCATCAGAATCTATAACTAGTGTCACAGTAATGATTCAAATCATAGACAGGAAGAAGAATCAGTTTTCTTGTACTTAAGTCGGCATTGTGCCTTTTGTATTTAATTAAGATGCAATTTCTGTGTTTCATCGTCACGAAGAAGGTCAGAGGGATACAGTAAACCTGAAGTGAAGCATCGGAATCTATAACTAGTGTCACAGGAATAGTTTAAAACATAGACAGTAAGAAGAGTCAGTCTTCTTGTACTTAAGTCGGCAATGTGCCTTTTGTACTTAACTAAGATGCAATATCTTTGTTTCATCGTCAATAAGAAGATCAGAGGGATACAGTAAAACTGAAGTGAAGCATCGGAATCTATAACTAGTGTCACAGGAATGGTTCAAACATAGACAGTAAGAAGAGTCAGTTTTCTTGTAATTTAGTCGGCATTGTGCCTTTTGTATTTAATTCCGATGCTATTTCTGTGTTTCATCGTCAACAAGGAGGTCAGAGGGATACAATAAACCAGAAGTGAAGCATCGGAATCTATAACTAGTGTCATAGGATTGGTTCTAAACATAGACAGCAAGAAGAGTCAGTCTTCTTGTTCTTAAGTTAGCATTGTGCCTTTTGTATTTAATTAAGATGCAATTTCTGTGTTTCATCGTCAATGAGGAGGTCAGAGGGATACAGTAAACCAGAAGGGAAGCATTAGAATCTAAAACTAGTGTCATAGGAATGGTTCAAACCATAGACAGTAAGAAGAGCCAGTCTTCTTGTACTTGAGTCAACATTGTTCCTTTTGTATTTAATTCTTATGCAATTTCTGTGTTTCATCGTCAATAAGAAGGTCAGAGGGATACGGTAAACCTGAAGTGAAGCATCGGAATCTATAACTAGTGTCACAGGAATGGTTCAAAACATAGACAGTAATAAGAGTCAGTCTTCTTGTACTTAAGTTAGCATTGTGCCTTTTGTATTCAAGTGAGATGCAATTTCTCTGTTTCATCGACAATTACGAGGTCAGAGGGATACAGTAAACCTGAAGTGAAGCATCGGAATGAAAAACTAGTGTCACAGGAATGGTTCAAAACATAGACAGTAAGAAGAGTTAGTTTTCTTGTACTTGTGTCGGCATTGTTCCCTTTTTCATTTAATTCCGATGCAATATCTGTGTTTCATCGTCAATAAGAAGGTCAGAGAGATACAGTAAACCTGAAGTGAAACATCGGAACCTATAAGTAGTGTTACAGGAATGGTTCAAACATAGACAGTAAGAAGAGTCAGTTTTCTTGTAATTTAGTCGGCATTGTGCCTTTTGTATTTAATTCCGATGCAATTTCTGTGTTTCATCGTCAACAAGGAGGTCAGAGGGATACAGTAAACCTGAAGTGAAGCATCGGAATCTATAACTAGTGTCACAGGAATGGTTCAAACATAGACAGTAAGAAGAGTCAGTTTTCTTGTAATTTAGTCGGCATTGTGCCTTTTGTATTTAATTCCGATGCTATTTCTGCGTTTCATCGTCAGCAAGGAGGTCAGAGGGATACAGTAAACCAGAAGTGAAGCATCGGAATCTATAACTAGTGTCATAGGATTGGTTCTAAACATAGACAATAAGAAGAGTCAGTCTTCTTGTTCTTAAGTTAGCATTGTGCCTTTTGTATTTAATTAAGATGCAATTTCTGTGTTTCATCGTCAATGAGGAGGTCAGAGGGATACAGTAAACCTGAAGGGAAGCATTGGAATCTAAAACTAGTGTCATAGGAATGGTTCAAACCATAGACAGTAAGAAGAGCCATGTCTTCTTGTACTTGAGTCAACATTGTTCCTTTTGTATTTAATTCTTATGCAATTTCTGTGTTTCATCGTCAATTAGAAGGTCAGAGGGATACGGTAAACCTGAAGTGAAGCATCGGAATCTATAACTAGTGTCACAGGAATGGTTCAAAACATACACAGTAATAAGAGTCAGCCTTCTTGTACTTTAGTTAGCATTGTGCCTTTTGTATTCAAGTGAGATGGAATTTCTGTGTTTCATCGACAATTACGAGGTCAGAGGGATACAGTAAACCTGAAGTGAAGCATCGGAATGAAAAACTAGTGTCACAGGAATGGTTCAAAACATAGACAGTATGAAGAGACAGTCTTCTTGTACTTGAGTCGGCATTGTTCCTTTTGTGTTTACTTCCGATGCAATTTCTGTGTTTCATCGTCAATGAGAAGGTCAGAGGGATACCGTAAACCTGAAGTGAAGCATCGGAATCTATAACTAGTGTCACAGGAATGGTTCAAAACATAGGCAGTAAGAAGAGTTAGTTTTCTTGTACTTAGGTCGGCATTGTGCCTTTTGTATTTAATTCCGATGCAATTTCTGTGTTTCATCGTCAATAAGAAGGTCAGAGGGATAATGTAAACCTGAAGTGAAGCAACGGAATCTATGACTAGTGTAACAGGAATTGTTCAAAACATAGAGAGTAAGAAGTGTCAGTCTTTTTGTACTTAAGTCGGCATTGTGCCTTTTGTATTTAAATCCGATGCAATTTCTGTGTTTCATCGTCAAAAAGAAGGTCAGAGGGATACAGTGAACTTGAAGTCAAGCATCGGAATCTATAACTAGTGTCACAGGAATGGTTCAAGACATAGACAGTAAGAAGAGCCAGTCTTCTCGTACTTGAGTCGGCGTTGTTCCTTTTCTATTTAATTCCGATGCAATCTCTGTGTTTCATCGTCAATAAGATGGTCAGAGGGATACAGTAAACCTGAAGTGAAGCATCGGAATCTATAACTAGTGTCACAGGAATGGTTCAAAACATAGACATTAAGAAGAGTCGGTCATCTTGTCCTTAAGTCAGCATTGTGCCTTTTGTATATAATTAAGATGCAATTTCTGTGTTTCATGGTCAATGAGAAAGTCAGGTGGATACAGTGGACCTGAAGTGAAGCATCGGAATTTATAACTAGTGTCATGGGAATGGTTCAAACATAGTAAGAAGAGTTAGACTTCTTGCTCTTAAGTCGGCATTGTGCCTTTTGTATTTAATTCCGATGCAATATCTGTGTTTCATCGTCAATAAGAAGATCAGAGGGATACAGTAAACCTGAAGTGAAGCATCGGAATCTATAATTAGTGTCACAGGAATGGCTCAAAACATAGACAGTAGGAAGAGCCAGTCTTCTTGTACTTAAGTCGGCATTGTTCCTTTTGTATTTAATTCCGATGCAATTTCTGTGTTTCATCGTCACGAAGAAGGTTAGAGGGATACAGTAAACCTGAAGTGAAGCATCGGAATCTATAACTAGTGTCACAGGAATAGTTTAAAACATAGACAGTAAGAAGAGTAAGTCTTCGTGTACCTAAGTCGGCATTGTGCCTTTTGTCCTTAACTAAGATGCTATTTCAGTGTTTCATCGTCAATAAGAAGGTCAGAGGGATACAGTAAACCTGAAGTGAAGCATCGGAATCTATAACTAGTGTCACAGGAATGGTTCAAATCATAGACAGTAAGAAGAGTTAGTTTTCTTGTACTTATGTCGGCATTGTTCCTTTTGTATTTAATTCCGATGCAATATCTGTGTGTCATCGTCAATGAGAAGATCAGAGGGATACAGTAAACCTGAAGTGAAACATCGGAGTCTATAACTAGTGTCACAGGAATGGTTCAAAACATAGACAGTAAGAAGAGCCAGTCTTCTTGTACTTGAGTCGGCATTGTGCCTTTTGTATTTAATTCCGATGAAATATCTGTGTTTGATCGTCAATGAGATGGTCAGAGGGATACAGTAAACCTGAAGTGAAGCATCGGGATCTATAAGTAGTGTCACAGGAATGGATCAAATCATAGGCAGTAAGAAGAGTCAATTTTCTTGTACTTAAGTCGGCATTGTGCCTTTTGTATTTAATTCCGATGCTATTTCTGTGTTTCATCGTCAACAAGGAGGTCAGAGGGATACAGTAAACTTGAAGTGAAGCTTCGGATTCTATAACTAGTGTCACGGGATTGGTTCAAAACATAGACAGTAAGAAGAGTCAGTCTTCTAGTTCATAAGTTAGCTTTGTGCCTTTTGTATTTAATTAAGATGCAATTTCTGTGTTTCATCGTCAATGAGGAGGTCAGAGGGATACAGTAAACATGAAGTGAAGCTTCGGAATCTACAACTAGTGTCACAGGAATGGTTCAAAACATAGTCAGTAAGTAGAGCCAGTAATCTTGTACTTGAGTCAACATTGTTCCTTTTGTATTTAATTATTATGCAATTTCTGTGTTTCAACGTCAATAAGAAGGTCAGAGGGATACGGTAAACCTGAAGTGAAGCATCGGAATGAAAAACTAGTGTCACAGGAATGGTTCAAAACATAGACTGTATGAAGAGACTGTCTTCTTGTACTTGAGTTGGCATTGTACCTTTAGTGTTTACTTCCGATGCAATTTCTGTGTTTCATCGTCAGTAAGAAGGTCAGAGGGATACAGTAAACCTGAAGTGAAGCATCAGAATCTATAACTAGTGTCACAGTAATGATTCAAAACATAGACAGGAAGAAGAATCAGTTTTCTTGTACTTAAGTCGGCATTGTGCCTTTTGTATTTAATTAAGATGCAATTTCTGTGTTTCATCGTCACGAAGAAGGTCAGAGGGATACAGTAAACCTGAAGTGAAGCATCGGAATCTATTACTAGTGTCACAGGAATGGTTCAAAACATAAACAGTAAGAAGAGTCAGTCTTCTAGTACTTGAGTCGGCATTGTGCCTTTTGTATTTAATTCCGATGCAATTTCTGTGTTTCATCGTCAATAAGAAGGTCAGAGGGATACAGTAAACCTGAAGTGAAGCATCGGAATCTGTAACTAGTGTCACAGGAATGGTTTATAACATAAACAGTAAGAAGAGTCAGTCTTCTAGTACTTGAGTCGGCATTTTGCCTTTTGTATTTAATTCCGATGAAATTTCTGTGTTTCATCGTCAATAAGAAGATCAGAGGGATACAGTAAACCTGAAGTGAAGCATCAGAATCTATAACTAGTGTCACAGTAATGATTCAAAACATAGACAGGAAGAAGAATCAGTTTTCTTGTACTTAAGTCGGCATTGTGCCTTTTGTATTTAATTAAGATGCAATTTCTGTGTTTCATCGTCACGAAGAAGGTCAGAGGGATACAGTAAACCTGAAGTGAAGCATCGGAATCTATAACTAGTGTCACAGGAATAGTTTAAAACATAGACAGTAAGAAGAGTCAGTCTTCTTGTACTTAAGTCGGCAATGTGCCTTTTGTACTTAACTAAGATGCAATATCTTTGTTTCATCGTCAATAAGAAGATCAGAGGGATACAGTAAAACTGAAGTGAAGCATCGGAATCTATAACTAGTGTCATAGGATTGGTTCTAAACATAGACAGTAAGAAGAGTCAGTCTTCTTGTTCTTAAGTTAGCATTGTGCCTTTTGTATTTAATTAAGATGCAATTTCTGTGTTTCATCGTCAATGAGGAGGTCAGAGGGATACAGTAAACCTGAAGGGAAGCGTTGGAATCTAAAACTAGTCTCATAGGAATGGTTCAAACCATAGACAGTAAGAAGAGCCATGTCTTCTTGTACTTGAGTCAACATTGTTCCTTTTGTATTTAATTCTTATGCAATTTCTGTGTTTCATCGTCAATTAGAAGGTCAGAGGGATACGGTAAACCTGAAGTGAAGCATCGGAATCTATAACTAGTGTCACAGGAATGGTTCAAAACATACACAGTAATAAGAGTCAGCCTTCTTGTACTTAAGTTAGCATTGTGCCTTTTGTATTCAAGTGAGATGGAATTTCTGTGTTTCATCGACAATTACGAGGTCAGAGGGATACAGTAACCCTGAAGTGAAGCATCGGAATGAAAAACTAGTGTCACAGGAATGGTTCAAAACATAGACAGTATGAAGAGACAGTCTTCTTGTACTTGAGTCGGCATTGTTCCTTTTGTGTTTACTTCCGATGCAATTTCTGTGTTTCATCGTCAATGAGAAGGTCAGAGGGATACAGTAAACCTGAAGTGAAGCATCGGAATCTATAACTAGTGTCACAGGAATGGTTCAAAACATAGACAGTAAGAAGAGTTAGTTTTCTTGTACTTAGGTCGGCATTGTGCCTTTTGTATTTAATTCCGATGCAATTTCTGTGTTTCATCGTCAATAAGAAGGTCAGAGGGATAATGTAAACCTGAAGTGAAGCAACGGAATCTATGACTAGTGTAACAGGAATTGTTCAAAACATAGAGAGTAAGAAGTGTCAGTCTTTTTGTACTTAAGTCGGCATTGTGCCTTTTGTATTTAAATCCGATGCAATTTCTGTGTTTCATCGTCAAAAAGAAGGTCAGAGGGATGCAGTGAACCTGAAGTCAAGCATCGGAATCTATAACTAGTGTCACAGGAATGGTTCAAAACATAGACAGTAAGAAGAGCCAGTCTTCTCGTACTTGAGTCGGCATTGTTCCTTTTCTATTTAATTCCGATGCAATTTCTGTGTTTCATCGTCAATAAGATGGTCAGAGGGATACAGTAAACCTGAAGTGAAGCATCGGAATCTATAACTAGTGTCACAGGAATGGTTCAAAACATAGACAGTAAGAAGAGTCGGTCATCTTGTCCTTAAGTCAGCATTGTGCCTTTTGTATATAATTAAGATGCAATTTCTGTGTTTCATGGTCAATGAGAAAGGCAGGTGGATACAGTAGACCTGAAGTGAAGCATCGGAATTTATAACTAGTGTCATGGGAATGGTTCAAACATAGACAGTAAGAAGAGCCAGTCTTCATGTACTTGAGTCTTCATTGTTCCTTTTGTAATTAATTCCGATGAAATTTCTATGTTTGATCGTCAATGAGAAGGTCAGAGGGGTACAGATGACCTGAAGTGAAGAATCGGAATCAATAACTAGTGTCCCAGGAATGGTTCGAAACATAGGCAGTAAATAGAGTCAGTTTTCTTGTACTTAAGTCGGCATTGTGCCTTTTGTATTTAATTCCGATGCAATTTCTGTGTTTCATCGTCAATAAGAAGGTCAGAGGGATAATGTAAACCTGAAGTGAAGCAACGGAATCTATGACTAGTGTAACAGGAATTGTTCAAAACATAGAGAGTAAGAAGTGTCAGTCTTTTTGTACTTAAGTCGGCATTGTGCCTTTTGTATTTAAATCCGATGCAATTTCTGTGTTTCATCGTCAAAAAGAAGGTCAGAGGGATACAGTGAACCTGAAGTCAAGCATCGGAATCTATAACTAGTGTCACAGGAATGGTTCAAAACATAGACAGTAAGAAGAGCCAGTCTTCTCGTACTTGAGTCGGCATTGTTCCTTTTCTATTTAATTCCGATGCAATTTCTGTGTTTCATCGTCAATAAGATGGTCAGAGGGATACAGTAAACCTAAAGTGAAGCATCGGAATCTATAACTAGTGTCACAGGAATGGTTCAAAACATAGACATTAAGAAGAATCGGTCATCTTGTCCTTAAGTCAGCATTGTGCCTTTTGTATATAATTAAGATGCAATTTCTGTGTTTCATGGTCAATGAGAAAGTCAGGTGGATACAGTGGACCTGAAGTGAAGCATCGGAATTTATAACTAGTGTCATGGGAATGGTTCAAACATAGACAGTAAGAAGAGCCTGTCTTCATGTACTTGAGTCTTCATTGTTCCTTTTGTAATTAATTCCGATGAAATTTCTATGTTTGATCGTCAATGAGAAGGTCAGAGGGGTACAGAAGACCTGAAGTGAAGAATCGGAATCAATAACTAGTGTCCCAGGAATGGTTCGAAACATAGGCAGTAAGAAGAGTCAGTTTTCTTGTACTTAAGTCGGCATTGTGCCTTTTGTATTTAATTCCGATCAATTTTCTGTGTTTGTTCGTCAATAAGATGGTCAGAGGGATAGAGTAAACCTGAAGTGAAGCATCGGAATCTATAACTAGTGTCACAGGGATGGTTCAAAACATAGACAGTAAGAAGAGTCAGCCTCCTTGTACTTAAGTCGGCTTTGTGCCTTTTCAATATAATTCCGATGCAATTTCTGTGTTTCATCGTCAATAAGAAGGTCAGAGGGATACAGTAAAACTGAAGTGAAGCATCGGAATCTATAACAAGTGTCACAGGAATGGTTCAAAACAAAGACAGTAAGAGGAGTCAGTCCTCTTGTACTTAAGTCGCCATTGTGCCTTTTGTATTTAATTCGGATGCAATTTCTGTGTTTCATGGTCAATAAGAAAGTCAGGTGGATACAGTAGACCTGAAGTGAAGCATCGGAATTTATAACTAGTGTCATGGGAATGGTTCAAAACATAGACAGTAAGAGGAGCCAGTCTTCTTGTACTTGAGTCCGCATTGCCCATTTTGTAATTAATTCCGATGAAATTTCTATGTTTGATCGTCAATGGGAAGGTCAGAGGGGTACAGAAGACCTGAAGTCAAGAATCGGAATCAATAACTAGTGTCCCAGCAATCGTTCGAAACATAGGCAGTAAGAAGAGTCAGTTTTCTTGTACTTAAGTCGGCATTGTGCCTTTTGTATTTAATTCCGATCAATTTTCTGTGTTTGTTCGTCAATAAGATAGTCAGAGGGATACAGTAAACCTGAAGTGAAGCATCGGAATCTATAACTAGTGTCACAGGGATGGTTCAAAACATAGACAGTAAGAAGAGTCAGCCTTCTTGTACTTAAGTCGGCATTGTGCCTTTTCAATATAATTCCGATGCAATTTCTGTGTTTCATCGTCAATAAGAAGGTCAGAGGGATACAGTAAACCTGAAATGAAGCATCGGAATCTATAACAAGTGTCACAGGAATGGTTCAAAACATAGACAGTAAGAAGAGTCAGTCTTCTTGTACTTAAGTCGGCATTGTGCCTTTTGTATTTAATTAAGATGCAATTTCTGTGTTTCATCGTCAATAACAAGGTCAGAGGGATACAGTAAACCTGAAGTGAAGCATCGGAATCTATAACCAGTGTCACAGGAATGGTTCAAAACATAGACAGTAAGAAGAGTCAGTCTTCTTGTACCTAAGTCGGCATTGTGCCTTTTCTATATAATTCCGATGCAATTTCTGTGTTTCATCGTCAATAAGAAGGTCAGAGGGATACAGTAAACCTGAAGTGAAGCATCGGAATCTATAACAAGTGTCACAGGAATGGTTCAAAGCATAGATAGTAAGAAGAGCCAGTCTTCTTGTACTTAAGTCGGCATTGTGCCTTTTGTATTGAATTCCGATGCAATTTCTGTGTTTCATCGTCAATAAGAAGGTTAGAGGGATACAGTAAACCTGAAGGAAAGCATCAGAGTCTATAACTAGTGTCACAGGAATGGTTCAAAACAAAGACAGTAAGAAGAGCCTGTCTTCTTGTACTTCAGTCGGCATTGCTCCTTCTGTCTTTAATTCCGATGCAATTTCTGTGTTTCATCGTCAATATGAAGGTCAGCTGGATACAGTAGACCTGAAGTGAACCATCGAAATCTATAACTAGTGTAACGGGAATGGTTCAAAACATAGACAGTAAGCAGAGCCAGTCTTCTTGTACTTGAGTCGGCATTGTGCCTTTTGTATTTAATTCCGATCAATTTTCTGTGTTTGTTCGTCAATAAGATGGTCAGAGGGATACAGTAAACCTGAAGTGAAGCATCGGAATCTATAACTAGTGTCACAGGAATGGTTCAAAACATAGACAGTAAGAAGTGTCAGTCTTGTTGTACTTAAGTCGGCATTGTGCCTTTTGTATTTAATTAAGATGCAATTTCTGTGTTTTATCGTCAATAACAAGGTCAGAGGGATACATTAAACCTGAAGTGAAGCATCGGAATCTATAACCAGTGTCACAGGAATGGTTCAAAACATAGACAGTAAGAAGAGTCAGTCTTCTTGTACCTAAGTCGGCATTGTGCCTTTTCTATATAATTCCGATGCAATTTCTGTGTTTCATCGTCAATAAGTATTTCAGAGGGATACAGTAAACCTGAAGTGAAGCATCGGAATCTATAACTCGTCTCACGGGAATGGTTCAAAACATAGACAGTAAGAAGAGCCAGCCTTCTTGTACCTGAGTGGCCATTATGCCTTTAGTATTTAATTCCGATATAATTTCTGTGTTTGTTCGTCAATGAGAATTGCAGAGGGATACAGTAAACCTGAAGTGAAGCATCGAAATCTAAAACTAGTGTCACAGGAATGGTTCAAAACATAATCAGTAGACAGTGTCAGTTTTCTTGTACTTAAGTCGGCATTGTGCCCTTTGTATTTAAATCCGATGCAATTTTTGTGTTTCATCGTCAATAAGAAGGTCAGAGGGATACAGTAAAACTGAAGTGAAGCATCGGAATCTATAACTAGTGTCACAGAAATGGTTCAAAACATAGACAGGAAGAAGAGTCAGTTTACTTGTACTTAAGTCGGCATTGTGCCTTTTCTATTTAATTCCGAAGCAATTTCTGTGTTTCGTCGTCACTAAGAGGGTCCAAGGGATACAGTAAACCTGAATGGAAGCTTCGGAATCTAAAACCGGTCTCACAGGAATGATTCAAAACATAGACAGTAAGAAGAGCCAGCCTTCTTGTACTTGAGTGGCCATTGCGCCTTTTGTATTTAATTCCGATGCAATTTCTGTGTTTCATCGTCAATAAGAAGGTCAGTGGGATACAGTAAACCTGAAGTGAAGCATCGGAATCTATAACTAGTGTCACAGGAATGGTTCAAAGCATAGACAGTAAGAAAGTCAGTCTTCTTGTACTTAAGTCAGCATTGTGATTTTTGTAGTTAATTAAGATGCAATATCTGTGTTTCATCGTCAATGTGGTGGTCAGAGGGATACAGTAAACCTGAAGTGAAGCATCGGAATCTGTAACTAGTGTCACATTAATGATTCAAATCATAGACTGTAAGAAGAGGCAGTCTTCTTGTTCTTGAGTCGCCATTGTTCCTTTTGTATTTAATTCCGAGCAATTTTTGTGTTTCATCGTCAATACGAATGTCAGAGGGATACAGAAAACCTGAAGTGAAGCTTCGGAATCTATAACTGGTGTCATAGGAATGGTTCAAAACATAGACAGTAAGAAGTGTTAGTTTTCTTGTACTTAAGTCGGCTCTGTGCCTTTTGTATTTAATTCCGATGCAATTTCTGTGTTTCATCGTCAATATGAAGGTCAGAGGGATACAGTAATCCTGAAGTGAAGCATCGGAATCTATGACTAGTGTCAGAGGAATGGTTCAAAGCATTGAGAGTAAGAAGAGTCAGTCTTATTGTACTTAAGTCGGCATTGTGCCTATTGTATTTAATTCCGATGCAATTTCTGTGTTTCATCGTCAATACGAAGGTCAGAGGGATACAGTAAACCTGAAGTGAAGCATCGGAATCTATAACTAGTGTCTCAGGAATGGTTCAAAGCATAGACAGTAAGAAGAGCCAGTCTTCTTGTGCTTGAGTCAACATTGTTCCTTTTGTATTTAATTCCGATGCAATTTGTGTGTTTCATCGTCAACATGATGGTCAGAGGGATACAGTAAACCTGAAGTGAAGCATCGGAATCTATAACTAGTGTCACAGGAATGGTTCAAAACATAGACAGTAATAAGAGTCAGTCTTCTTGTACTTAAGTTAGCATATTGCCTTTTGTATTTAATTAAGATGCAATTTCTGTGCTTCATCGTCAATGAGGAGGTCAGAGAAATACAGTAAACGTGAAGTGAAGCATCGTAATCTATAACTAGTTTCACTGGAATGGTTCGAAACATAGACAGTAAGAAGAGTTAGTTTTTATGTACTTAAGTCGGCATTGTGCCTTTTGTATTTAATTCCGATGCAATTTCTGTGTCTCATCGTCAATAAGAAGGTTAGAGGGATACAGTAAACCTGAAGGAAAGCATCGGAATCTATAACTAGTGTCACAGGAATGGTTCAAGACAAAGACAGTAAGAAGAGCCTGTCTTCTTGTACTTCAGTCGGCATTGCTCCTTTTGTCTTTAATTCCGATGGAATTTCTGTGTTTCATCGTCAATTAGAAGGTCAGAGGGATACAGAAAACCCGAAGTGAAGCATCGGAATCTATAATTAGTGTCACAGGAATGGTTCAAAACATAGACAGTAAGAAGAGTCAGTCATCTTGTACTTAAGTCAGCATTGTGCTTTTGTGTTTAATTAAGATGCAATTTCTGTGTTTCATCGTCAATAAGGAGGTCAAAGGGATACAGTAAACCTGAAGTGAAGTATCGCAATCTAAAGCTAGTGTTACAGGAATGGTTCAAGGCATAGACAGTAGGAAGAGTCAGTCTTCTTGTACTTAAGTTGCATTGTGCCTTTTGTATTTAATTCCGATGCAATTACTGTGTTTCATCGTCAATAAGAAGATCAGCTGGATACAGTAAACCTGAAGTGAAGCACCGTAATCTATAACTCGTGTGACGGGAATGGTTCAAAACATAGACAGTAAGAAGAGCCAGCCTTCTTGTACTTGAGTGGCCATTATGCCTTAAGTATTTAATTCCGATGAAATTTCTGTGTTTGTTCGTCAATGCGAATTGCAGAGGGATACAGTAAACCTGAAGTGAAGCATCGAAATCTAAAACTAGTGTCACAGGAATGGTTCAAAACATAATCAGTAGGAAGTGTCAGTCATCTTGTACTTAAGTTAGCATATTGCCTTTTGTATTTAATTAAGATGCAATTTCTGTGCTTCATCGTCAATGAGAAGGGCAGAGGGATATAGTAAACTTGAAGTGAAGCATCGGAATCTATAACTAGTGTCACTGGAATGGTTCAAAACATAGACAGTAAGAAGAGTTAGTCCTTTTGTACTTAAGGTAGCATTGTGCCTTTTGATTTTAATTAAGATGCAATTTCTGTGTTTCATCGTCAATGAGGAGGTCAGAGGGATACAGTAAACCTGAAGTGAAGCTTCGGAATCTATAACTAGTGTCACAGGACTGGTTCAAAACATGGACAGTATGAAGAGTCAGTCTTCTTGTACTTGAGTGGGCATTGTTCCTTTTGTATTTAATTCCGAGCAATTTCTGTGTTTCATCGTCAATAAGAAGGTCAGAGGCATACAGTAAACCTGAAGTGAAGCATCGGAATCTATACCTAGTGTCACAGGAATGGTTCAAAACATAGACAGTAAGAAGAGTTAGTTTTCTTGTACTTAAGTCGGCATTGTGCCTTTTGTATTTAATTCCGATGCAATTTCTGTGTTTCATCGTCAATAAGAAGGTCAGAGGGATACAGTAAACCTGAAGTGAGGCATCGTAATCTATGACTAGTGTCACAGGAATGGTTTAAAACATAAACAGTAAGAAGAGTCAGTCTTCTAGTACTTGAGTCAGCATTGTGCCTTTTGTATTTAATTCCGATGCAATTTCTGTGTTTCATCGTCAACAAGGAGGTGAGAGGGATACAGTAAACCTGAAGTGAAGCATCGGAATCTATAACTAGTGTCACAGGAATGGTTCAAACACAGACAGTAAGAAGAGTCAGTTTTCTTGTAATTTAGTCGGCATTGTGCCTTTTGTATTTAATTCCGATGCTATTTCTGTGTTTCATCGTCAACAAGGAGGTCAGAGGGATACAGTAAACCAGAAGTGAAGCATCGGAATCTATAACTAGTGTAATAGGATTGGTTCTAAACATAGACAGCAAGAAGAGTCAGTCTTCTTGTTCTTAAGTTAGCATTGTGCCATTTGTATTTAATTAAGATGCTATTATTGTGTTTCATCGTCAATGAGGAGGTCAGAGGGATACAGTGAACCAGAAGGGAAGCATTGGAATCTAAAACTAGTGTCATAGGAATGGTTCAAACCATAGACAGTAAGAAGAGCCAGTCTTCTTGTACTTGAGTCAACATTGTTCCTTTTGTATTTAATTCTTATGCAATTTCTGTGTTTCATCGTCAATAAGAAGGTCAGAGGGATACGGTAAACCTGAAGTGTAGCATCGGAATCTATAACTAGTGTCACAGGAATGGTTCAAAACATAGACAGTAATAAGAGTCAGTCTTCTTGTACTTAAGTTAGCATTGTGCCTTTTGTATTCAAGTGAGATGCAATTTCTGTGTTTCATCGACAATTACGAGGTCAGAGGGATACAGTAAACCTGAAGTGAAGCATCGGAATGAAAAACTAGTGTCACAGGAATGGTTCAAAACATAGACAGTAAGAAGAGTTAGTTTTCTTGTACTTATGTCGGCATTGTTCCCTTTTTCATTTAATTCCGATGCAATATCTGTGTTTCATCGTCAATAAGAAGGTCACAGGGATACAGTAAACCTGAAGTGAAACATCGGAACTTATAAGTAGTGTCACAGGAATGGTTCAAACATAGACAGTAAGAAGAGTCAGTTTTCTTGTAATTTAGTCGGCATTGTGCCTTTTGTATTTAATTCCGATGCAATTTCTGTGTTTCATCGTCAACAAGGAGGTCAGAGGGATACAGTAAACCTGAAGTGAAGCATCGGAATCTATAACTAGTGTCACAGGAATGGTTCAAACATAGACAGTAAGAAGAGTCAGTTTTCTTGTAATTTAGTCGGCATTGTGCCTTTTGTATTTAATTCCGATGCTATTTCTGCATTTCATCGTCAGCAAGGAGGTGAGGGATACAGTAAACCAGAAGTGAAGCATCGGAATCTATAACTAGTGTCATAGGATTGGTTCTAAACATTGACAGTAAGAAGAGTCAGTCTTCTTGTTCTTAAGTTAGCATTGTGCCTTTTGTATTTAATTAAGATGCAATTTCTGTGTTTCATCGTCAATGAGAAGGTCAGAGGGATAATGTAAACCTGAAGTGAAGCAACGGAATCTATGACTAGTGTAACAGGAATTGTTCAAAACATAGAGAGTAAGAAGTGTCAGTCTTTTTGTACTTAAGTCGGCATTGTGCCTTTTGTATTTAAATCCGATGCAATTTCTGTGTTTCATCGTCAAAAAGAAGGTCAGAGGGATACAGTGAACCTGAAGTCAAGCATCGGAATCTATAACTAGTGTCACAGGAATGGTTCAAAACATAGACAGTAAGAAGAGCCAGTCTTCTCGTACTTGAGTCGGCATTGTTCCTTTTCTATTTCATTCCGATGCAATTTCTGTGTTTCATCGTCAATAAGATGGTCAGAGGGATACAGTAAACCTGAAGTGAAGCATCGGAATCTATAACTAGTGTCACAGGAATGGTTCAAAACATAGACAGTAAGAAGAGTCTGTCATCTTGTCCTTAAGTCAGCATTGTGCCTTTTGTATATAATTAAGATGCAATTTCTGTGTTTCATGGTCAATGAGAAAGTCAGGTGGATACAGTAGACCAGAAGTGAAGCATCGGAATTTATAACTAGTGTCATGGGAATGGTTCAAACATAGACAGTAAGAAGAGCCAGTCTTCATGTACTTGAGTCTTCATTGTTCCTTTTGTAATTAATTACGATGAAATTTCTATGTTTGATCGTCAATGAGAAGGTCAGAGGGGTACAGAAGACCTGAAGTGAAGAATCGGAATTAATAACTAGTGTCCCTGGAATGGTTCGAAACATAGGCAGTAAGGAGAGTCAGTTTTCTTGTACTTAAGTCGGCATTGTGCCTTTTGTATTTAATTCCGATCAATTTTCTGTGTTTGTTCGTCAATAAGATGGTCAGAGGGATAGATTAAACCTGAAGTGAAGCATCGGAATCTATAACTAGTGTCACAGGGATGGTTCAAACATAGACATTAAGAAGAGTCAGCCTCCATGTACTTAAGTCGGCTTTGTGCCTTTTCAATATAATTCCGATGCAATTTCTGTGTTTCATCGTCAATAAGAAGGTCAGAGGGATACAGTAAAACTGAAGTGAAGCATCGGAATCTATAACCAGTGTCACAGGAATGGTTCAAAACATAGACAGTAAGAAGAGTCAATCTTCTTGTACCTAAGTCGGCATTGTGCCTTTTCTATATAATTCCAATGAAATTTCTGTGTTTCATCGTCAATAAGAAGGTCAGAGGGATACAGTAAACCTCAAGTGAAGCATCGGAATCTATAACTAGTGTCACAGGAATGGTTCAAATCATAGACAGTAAGAAGAGTCAGTCTTCTTGTACTTAAGACGGCATTGTGCCTTTTGTATTTAATTAAGATGCAATTTCTGTGTTTCATCGTCAATAACAAGGTCAGAGGGATACAGTAAACCTGAAGTGAAGCATCGGAATCTATAACCAGTGTCATAGGAATGGTTCAAAACATAGACAGTAAGAAGAGTCAATCTTCTTGTACTTAAGTCGGCATTGTGCCTTTTGTATTTAATTCCGATGCAATTTCAGTGTTTCATCGTCAATAAGAAGGTCAGAGGGATACAGTAAACCTGAAGTGAAACATCGGAATCTATAACAAGTGTCACAGGAATGGTTCAAAGCATAGACAGTAAGAAGAGCCAGTCTTCTTGTACTTAAGTCGGCATTGTGCCTTTTGTATTTAATTCCGATGCAATTTCAGTGTTTCATCGTCAATAAGAAGGTTAGAGGGATGCAGTAAACCTGATTGAAAGCATCGGAATCTATATCTAGTGTCACAGGAATGGTTCATAACAAAGACTGTAAGAAGAGCCTGTCTTCTTGTACTTCCGTCGGCATTGCTCCTTTTGTCTTTAATTCCGATGCAATTTCTGTGTTTCATCGTCAATTAGAAGGTCAGAGGGATACAGTAAACATGAAGTGAAGCATCGGAATCTATTACTAGTGTCACAGGAATGGTTCAAAAAATCACAGTAAGAAGAGTCAGTCATCTTGTACTTAAGTCAGCATAATGCCTTTTGTATTTAATTAAGATGCAATTTCTGTGTTTCATCGTCAATAAGGAGGTCAGAGGGATACAGTAAACCTGAAGTGAAGTATCGCAATCTGAAGCTAGTGTCACAGGAACGGTTCAAGGCATAGACATTAGGAAGAGTCAGTCTTCTTGTACTTAAGTCGGCATTGTGCCTTTTGTATTTAATTCCTATGCAATTTCTGTGTTTCATCGTCAATAAGAAGGTCAGCTGGATACAGTAAACCTGAAGCGAAGCATCGGAATCTATAACTAGTGTCACAGGAATGGTTCAAAACATAGACAGTAAGAAGAGTCAGTCTTCTAGTACTTGAGTCGGCATAGTGCCTTTTGTATTTATTTCCGATGCAATTTATGTGATTCATCGCCAATAAGAAGGTCAGAGGGATACAGTAAAACTGAAGTGAAGCATCGGAATCTATAACAAGTGTCACAGGAATGGTTCAAAACAAAGACAGTAAGAGGAGTCAGTCCTCTTGTACTTAAGTCGCCATTGTGCCTTTTGTATTTAATTCGGATGCAATTTCTGTGTTTCATGGTCAATAAGAAAGTCAGGTGGATACAGTAGACCTGAAGTGAAGCATCGGAATTTATAACTAGTGTCATGGGAATGGTTCAAAACATAGACAGTAAGAGGAGCCAGTCTTCTTGTACTTGAGTCGGCATTGCCCTTTTTGTAATTAATTCCGATGAAATATCTATGTTTGATCGTCAATGAGATGGTCAGAGGGGTACAGAAGACCTGAAGTCAAGAATCGGAATCAATAACTAGTGTCCCAGGAATCGTTCGAAACATAGGCAGTAAGAAGAGTCAGTTTTCTTGTCCTTAAGTCGGCATTGTGCCTTTTGTATTTAATTAAGATGCAATTTCTGTGTTTCTAGTCAATAAGAAGGTCAGAGGGATACAGTAAACCTGTAGTGAAGCATCGGAATCGATAACTAAAGTCACAGGAATGGTTTAATCATAGACAGTAAGAAGAGTTTGTTTTCTTGTACTTATGTCAGCATTGTGCGTTTTGTATTTAATTCCGATGCAATTTGTGTGTTTCATCGTCAATAAGAAGGTCAGAGGGATACAGTAAACCTGAAGTGAAGCATCGGAATCTATGACTAGTGTCACAGGAATGGTTCAAAGCATTGAGAGTTAGAAGAGTCAGTCTTTTTGTACTTATGGCGGCATTGTGCCTTTTGTATTTAATTAAGATGCAATTTCTGTGTTTCATCGTCAATAAGAAGGTCAGAGGGATACAGTAAACCTGAAGTGAAACATCGGAATATATAACTAGTGTCACAGGAAGGGTTCAAAACATAGTAAGAAGAGTCAGCCTTCTTGCTCTTAAGTCGGCATTGTGCCTTTTGTATTTAATTCCGATGCAATATCTGTGTTTCATCGTCAATAAGAAGATCAGAGGGATACAGTAAACCTGAAGTGAAGCATCGGAATCTATAATTAGTGTCACAGGAATGGCTCAAAACATAGACAGTAGGAAGAGCCAGTCTTCTTGTACTTAAGTCGGCATTGTTCCTTTTGTATTTAATTCCGATGCAATTTCTGTGTTTCATCGTCACGAAGAAGGTTAGAGGGATACAGTAAACCTGAAGTGAAGCATCGGAATCTATAACTAGTGTCACAGGAATAGTTTAAAACATAGACAGTAAGAAGAGTAAGTCTTCGTGTACCTAAGTCGGCATTGTGCCTTTTGTCCTTAACTAAGATGCTATTTCAGTGTTTCATCGTCAATAAGAAGGTCAGAGGAATACAGTAAACCTGACGTGAAGCATCAGAATCTATAACTAGTGTCACAGTAATGATTCAAAACATAGACAGGAAGATGAATCAGTTTTCTTGTACTTAAGTCGGCATTGTGCCTTTTGTATTTAATTAAGATGCAATTTCTGTGTTTCATCGTCACGAAGAAGGTCAGAGGGATACAGTAAACCTGAAGTGAAGCATCGGAATCTATAACTAGTGTCACAGGAATGGTTCAAAACATAAACAGTAAGAAGAGTCAGTCTTCTAGTACTTGAGTCGGCATTGTGCCTTTTGTATTTAATTCCGATGCAATTTCTGTGTTTCATCGTCAATAAGAAGGTCAGAGGGATACAGTAAACCTGAAGTGAAGCATCGGAATCTGTAACTAGTGTCACAGGAATGGTTTAAAACATAAACAGTAAGAAGAGTCAGTTTTCTAGTACTTGAGTCGGCATTTTGCCTTTTGTATTTAATTCCGATGCAATTTCTGTGTTTCATCGTCAATAAGAAGATCAGAGGGATACAGTAAACCTGAAGTGAAGCATCAGAATCTATAACTAGTGTCACAGTAATGATTCAAAACATAGACAGGAAGAAGAATCAGTTTTCTTGTACTTAAGTCGGCATTGTGCCTTTTGTATTTAATTAAGATGCAATTTCTGTGTTTCATCGTCACGAAGAAGGTCAGAGGGATACAGTAAACCTGAAGTGAAGCATCGGAATCTATAACTAGTGTCACAGGAATAGTTTAAAACATAGACAGTAAGAAGAGTCAGTCTTCTTGTACTTAAGTCGGCAATGTGCCTTTTGTACTTAACTAAGATGCAATATCTTTGTTTCATCGTCAATAAGAAGATCAGAGGGATACAGTAAAACTGAAGTGAAGCATCGGAATCTATAACTAGTGTCACAGGAATGGTTCAATCATAGACAGTAAGAAGAGTCAGTTTTCTTGTAATTTAGTCGGCATTGTGCCTTTTGTATTTAATTCCGATGCTATTTCTGTGTTTCATCGTCAACAAGGAGGTCAGAGGGATACAATAAACCAGAAGTGAAGCATCGGAATCTATAACTAGTGTCATAGGATTGGTTCTAAACATAGACAGCAAGAAGAGTCAGTCTTCTTGTTCTTAAGTTAGCATTGTGCCTTTTGTATTTAATTAAGATGCAATTTCTGTGTTTCATCGTCAATGAGGAGGTCAGAGGGATACAGTAAACCAGAAGGGAAGCATTGGAATCTAAAACTAGTGTCATAGGAATGGTTCAAACCATAGACAGTAAGAAGAGCCAGTCTTCTTGTACTTGAGTCAACATTGTTCCTTTTGTATTTAATTCTTATGCAATTTCTGTGTTTCATCGTCAATAAGAAGGTCAGAGGGATACGGTAAACCTGAAGTGAAGCATCGGAATCTATAACTAGTGTCACAGGAATGGTTCAAAACATAGACAGTAATAAGAGTCAGTCTTCTTGTACTTAAGTTAGCATTGTGCCTTTTGTATTCAAGTGAGATGCAATTTCTGTGATTCATCGACAATTACGAGGTCAGAGGGATACAGTAAACCTGAAGTGAAGCATCGGAATGAAAAACTAGTGTCACAGGAATGGTTCAAAACATAGACAGTAAGAAGAGTTAGTTTTCTTGTACTTGTGTCGGCATTGTTCCCTTTTTCATTTAATTCCGATGCAATATCTGTGTTTCATCGTCAATAAGAAGGTCAGAGAGATACAGTAAACCTGAAGTGAAACATCGGAACCTATAAGTAGTGTCACAGGAATGGTTCAAACATAGACAGTAAGAAGAGTCAGTTTTCTTGTAATTTAGTCGGCATTGTGCCTTTTGTATTTAATTCCGATGCAATTTCTGTGTTTCATCGTCAACAAGGAGGTCAGAGGGATACAGTAAACCTGAAGTGAAGCATCGGAATCTATAACTAGTGTCACAGGAATGGTTCAAACATAGACAGTAAGAAGAGTCAGTTTTCTTGTAATTTAGTCGGCATTGTGCCTTTTGTATTTAATTCCGATGCTATTTCTGCGTTTCATCGTCAGCAAGGAGGTCAGAGGGATACAGTAAACCAGAAGTGAAGCATCGGAATCTATAACTAGTGTCATAGGATTGGTTCTAAACATAGACAGTAAGAAGAGTCAGTCTTCTTGTTCTTAAGTTAGCATTGTGCCTTTTGTATTTAATTAAGATGCAATTTCTGTGTTTCATCGTCAATGAGGAGGTCAGAGGGATACAGTAAACCTGAAGGGAAGCATTGGAATCTAAAACTAGTGTCATAGGAATGGTTCAAACCATAGACAGTAAGAAGAGCCATGTCTTCTTGTACTTGAGTCAACATTGTTCCTTTTGTACTTAATTCTTATGCAATTTCTGTGTTTCATCGTCAATTAGAAGGTCAGAGGGATACGGTAAACCTGAAGTGAAGCATCGGAATCTATAACTAGTGTCACAGGAATGGTTCAAAACATACACAGTAATAAGAGTCAGCCTTCTTGTACTTAAGTTAGCATTGTGCCTTTTGTATTCAAGTGAGATGGAATTTCTGTGTTTCATCGACAATTACGAGGTCAGAGGGATACAGTAAACCTGAAGTGAAGCATCGGAATGAAAAACTAGTGTCACAGGAATGGTTCAAAACATAGACAGTATGAAGAGACAGTCTTCTTGTACTTGAGTCGGCATTGTTCCTTTTGTGTTTACTTCCGATACAATTTCTGTGTTTCATCGTCAATGAGAAGGTCAGAGGGATACAGTAAACCTGAAGTGAAGCATCGGAATCTATAACTAGTGTCACAGGAATGGTTCAAAACATAGACAGTAAGAAGAGTTAGTTTTCTTGTACTTAGGTCGGCATTGTGCCTTTTGTATTTAATTCCGATGCAATTTCTGTGTTTCATCGTCAATAAGAAGGTCAGAGGGATAATGTAAACCTGATGTGAAGCAACGGAATCTATGACTAGTGTAACAGGAATTGTTCAAAACATAGAGAGTAAGAAGTGTCAGTCTTTTTGTACTTAAGTCGGCATTGTGCCTTTTGTATTTAAATCCGATGCAATTTCTGTGTTTCATCGTCAAAAAGAAGGTCAGAGGGATACAGTGAACCTGAAGTCAAGCATCGGAATCTATAACTAGTGTCACAGGAATGGTTCAAGACATAGACAGTAAGAAGAGCCAGTCTTCTCGTACTTGAGTCGGCGTTGTTCCTTTTCTATTTAATTCCGATGCAATTTCTGTGTTTCATCGTCAATAAGATGGTCAGAGGGATACAGTAAACCTGAAGTGAAGCATCGGAATCTATAACTAGTGTCACAGGAATGGTTCAAAACATAGACATTAAGAAGAGTCGGTCATCTTGTCCTTAAGTCAGCATTGTGCCTTTTGTATATAATTAAGATGCAATTTCTGTGTTTCATGGTCAATGAGAAAGTCAGGTGGATACAGTGGACCTGAAGTGAAGCATCGGAATTTATAACTAGTGTCATGGGAATGGTTCAAACATAGTAAGAAGAGTCAGCCTTCTTGCCCTTAAGTCGGCATTGTGCCTTTTGTATTTAATTCCGATGCAATATCTGTGTTTCATCGTCAATAAGAAGATCAGAGGGATACAGTAAACCTGAAGTGAAGCATCGGAATCTATAATTAGTGTCACAGGAATGGCTCAAAACATAGACAGTAGGAAGAGCCAGTCTTCTTGTACTTAAGTCGGCATTGTTCCTTTTGTATTTAATTCCGATGCAATTTCTGTGTTTCATCGTCACGAAGAAGGTTAGAGGGATACAGTAAACCTGAAGTGAAGCATCGGAATCTATAACTAGTGTCACAGGAATAGTTTAAAACATAGACAGTAAGAAGAGTAAGTCTTCGTGTACCTAAGTCGGCATTGTGCCTTTTGTCCTTAACTAAGATGCTATTTCAGTGTTTCATCGTCAATAAGAAGGTCAGAGGGATACAGTAAACCTGAAGTGAAGCATCGGAATCTATAACTAGTGTCACAGGAATGGTTCAAATCATAGACAGTAAGAAGAGTTAGTTTTCTTGTACTTATGTCGGCATTGTTCCTTTTGTATTTAATTCCGATGCAATATCTGTGTGTCATCGTCAATGAGAAGATCAGAGGGATACAGTAAACCTGAAGTGAAACATCGGAGTCTATAACTAGTGTCACAGGAATGGTTCAAAACATAGACAGTAAGAAGAGCCAGTCATCTTGTACTTGAGTCGGCATTGTGCCTTTTGTATTTAATTCCGATGAAATATCTGTGTTTGATCGTCAATGAGATGGTCAGAGGGATACAGTAAACCTGAAGTGAAGCATCGGGATCTATAAGTAGTGTCACAGGAATGGATCAAATCATAGGCAGTAAGAAGAGTCAATTTTCTTGTACTTAAGTCGGCATTGTGCCTTTTGTATTTAATTCCGATGCTATTTCTGTGTTTCATCGTCAATGAGGAGGTCAGAGGGATACAGTAAACCTGAAGTGAAGCTTCGGAATCTACAACTAGTGTCACAGGAATGGTTCAAAACATAGTCAGTAAGTAGAGCCAGTAATCTTGTACTTGAGTCAACATTGTTCCTTTTGTATTTAATTATTATGCAATTTCTGTGTTTCAACGTCAATAAGAAGGTCAGAGGGATACGGTAAACCTGAAGTGAAGCATCGGAATGAAAAACTAGTGTCACAGGAATGGTTCAAAACATAGACTGTATGAAGAGACAGTCTTCTTGTACTTGAGTTGGCATTGTACCTTTAGTGTTTACTTCCGATGCAATTTCTGTGTTTCATCGTCAGTAAGAAGGTCAGAGGGATACAGTAAACCTGAAGTGAAGCATCAGAATCTATAACTAGTGTCACAGTAATGATTCAAAACATAGACAGGAAGAAGAATCAGTTTTCTTGTACTTAAGTCGGCATTGTGCCTTTTGTATTTAATTAAGATGCAATTTCTGTGTTTCATCGTCACGAAGAAGGTCAGAGGGATACAGTAAACCTGAAGTGAAGCATCGGAATCTATTACTAGTGTCACAGGAATGGTTCAAAACATAAACAGTAAGAAGAGTCAGTCTTCTAGTACTTGAGTCGGCATTGTGCCTTTTGTATTTAATTCCGATGCAATTTCTGTGTTTCATCGTCAACAAGGAGGTCAGAGGGATACAGTAAACCTGAAGTGAAGCATCGGAATCTATAACTAGTGTCACAGGAATGGTTCAAACATAGACAGTAAGAAGAGTCAGTTTTCTTGTAATTTAGTCGGCATTGTGCCTTTTGTATTTAATTCCGATGCTATTTCTGCGTTTCATCGTCAGCAAGGAGGTCAGAGGGATACAGTAAACCAGAAGTGAAGCATCGGAATCTATAACTAGTGTCATAGGATTGGTTCTAAACATAGACAGTAAGAAGAGTCAGTCTTCTTGTTCTTAAGTTAGCATTGTGCCTTTTGTATTTAATTAAGATGCAATTTCTGTGTTTCATCGTCAATGAGGAGGTCAGAGGGATACAGTAAACCTGAAGGGAAGCATTGGAATCTAAAACTAGTGTCATAGGAATGGTTCAAACCATAGACAGTAAGAAGAGCCATGTCTTCTTGTACTTGAGTCAACATTGTTCCTTTTGTACTTAATTCTTATGCAATTTCTGTGTTTCATCGTCAATTAGAAGGTCAGAGGGATACGGTAAACCTGAAGTGAAGCATCGGAATCTATAACTAGTGTCACAGGAATGGTTCAAAACATACACAGTAATAAGAGTCAGCCTTCTTGTACTTAAGTTAGCATTGTGCCTTTTGTATTCAAGTGAGATGGAATTTCTGTGTTTCATCGACAATTACGAGGTCAGAGGGATACAGTAAACCTGAAGTGAAGCATCGGAATGAAAAACTAGTGTCACAGGAATGGTTCAAAACATAGACAGTATGAAGAGACAGTCTTCTTGTACTTGAGTCGGCATTGTTCCTTTTGTGTTTACTTCCGATACAATTTCTGTGTTTCATCGTCAATGAGAAGGTCAGAGGGATACAGTAAACCTGAAGTGAAGCATCGGAATCTATAACTAGTGTCACAGGAATGGTTCAAAACATAGACAGTAAGAAGAGTTAGTTTTCTTGTACTTAGGTCGGCATTGTGCCTTTTGTATTTAATTCCGATGCAATTTCTGTGTTTCATCGTCAATAAGAAGGTCAGAGGGATAATGTAAACCTGATGTGAAGCAACGGAATCTATGACTAGTGTAACAGGAATTGTTCAAAACATAGAGAGTAAGAAGTGTCAGTCTTTTTGTACTTAAGTCGGCATTGTGCCTTTTGTATTTAAATCCGATGCAATTTCTGTGTTTCATCGTCAAAAAGAAGGTCAGAGGGATACAGTGAACCTGAAGTCAAGCATCGGAATCTATAACTAGTGTCACAGGAATGGTTCAAGACATAGACAGTAAGAAGAGCCAGTCTTCTCGTACTTGAGTCGGCGTTGTTCCTTTTCTATTTAATTCCGATGCAATTTCTGTGTTTCATCGTCAATAAGATGGTCAGAGGGATACAGTAAACCTGAAGTGAAGCATCGGAATCTATAACTAGTGTCACAGGAATGGTTCAAAACATAGACATTAAGAAGAGTCGGTCATCTTGTCCTTAAGTCAGCATTGTGCCTTTTGTATATAATTAAGATGCAATTTCTGTGTTTCATGGTCAATGAGAAAGTCAGGTGGATACAGTGGACCTGAAGTGAAGCATCGGAATTTATAACTAGTGTCATGGGAATGGTTCAAACATAGTAAGAAGAGTCAGCCTTCTTGCCCTTAAGTCGGCATTGTGCCTTTTGTATTTAATTCCGATGCAATATCTGTGTTTCATCGTCAATAAGAAGATCAGAGGGATACAGTAAACCTGAAGTGAAGCATCGGAATCTATAATTAGTGTCACAGGAATGGCTCAAAACATAGACAGTAGGAAGAGCCAGTCTTCTTGTACTTAAGTCGGCATTGTTCCTTTTGTATTTAATTCCGATGCAATTTCTGTGTTTCATCGTCACGAAGAAGGTTAGAGGGATACAGTAAACCTGAAGTGAAGCATCGGAATCTATAACTAGTGTCACAGGAATAGTTTAAAACATAGACAGTAAGAAGAGTAAGTCTTCGTGTACCTAAGTCGGCATTGTGCCTTTTGTCCTTAACTAAGATGCTATTTCAGTGTTTCATCGTCAATAAGAAGGTCAGAGGGATACAGTAAACCTGAAGTGAAGCATCGGAATCTATAACTAGTGTCACAGGAATGGTTCAAATCATAGACAGTAAGAAGAGTTAGTTTTCTTGTACTTATGTCGGCATTGTTCCTTTTGTATTTAATTCCGATGCAATATCTGTGTGTCATCGTCAATGAGAAGATCAGAGGGATACAGTAAACCTGAAGTGAAACATCGGAGTCTATAACTAGTGTCACAGGAATGGTTCAAAACATAGACAGTAAGAAGAGCCAGTCATCTTGTACTTGAGTCGGCATTGTGCCTTTTGTATTTAATTCCGATGAAATATCTGTGTTTGATCGTCAATGAGATGGTCAGAGGGATACAGTAAACCTGAAGTGAAGCATCGGGATCTATAAGTAGTGTCACAGGAATGGATCAAATCATAGGCAGTAAGAAGAGTCAATTTTCTTGTACTTAAGTCGGCATTGTGCCTTTTGTATTTAATTCCGATGCTATTTCTGTGTTTCATCGTCAATGAGGAGGTCAGAGGGATACAGTAAACCTGAAGTGAAGCTTCGGAATCTACAACTAGTGTCACAGGAATGGTTCAAAACATAGTCAGTAAGTAGAGCCAGTAATCTTGTACTTGAGTCAACATTGTTCCTTTTGTATTTAATTATTATGCAATTTCTGTGTTTCAACGTCAATAAGAAGGTCAGAGGGATACGGTAAACCTGAAGTGAAGCATCGGAATGAAAAACTAGTGTCACAGGAATGGTTCAAAACATAGACTGTATGAAGAGACAGTCTTCTTGTACTTGAGTTGGCATTGTACCTTTAGTGTTTACTTCCGATGCAATTTCTGTGTTTCATCGTCAGTAAGAAGGTCAGAGGGATACAGTAAACCTGAAGTGAAGCATCAGAATCTATAACTAGTGTCACAGTAATGATTCAAAACATAGACAGGAAGAAGAATCAGTTTTCTTGTACTTAAGTCGGCATTGTGCCTTTTGTATTTAATTAAGATGCAATTTCTGTGTTTCATCGTCACGAAGAAGGTCAGAGGGATACAGTAAACCTGAAGTGAAGCATCGGAATCTATTACTAGTGTCACAGGAATGGTTCAAAACATAAACAGTAAGAAGAGTCAGTCTTCTAGTACTTGAGTCGGCATTGTGCCTTTTGTATTTAATTCCGATGCAATTTCTGTGTTTCATCGTCAATAAGAAGGTCAGAGGGATACAGTAAACCTGAAGTGAAGCATCGGAATCTGTAACTAGTGTCACAGGAATGGTTTAAAACATAAACAGTAAGAAGAGTCAGTCTTCTAGTACTTGAGTCGGCATTTTGCCTTTTGTATTTAATTCCGATGAAATTTCTGTGTTTCATTGTCAATAAGAAGATCAGAGGGATACAGTAAACCTGAAGTGAAGCATCAGAATCTATAACTAGTGTCACAGTAATGATTCAAAACATAGACAGGAAGAAGAATCAGTTTTCTTGTACTTAAGTCGGCATTGTGCCTTTTGTATTTAATTAAGATGCAATTTCTGTGTTTCATCGTCACGAAGAAGGTCAGAGGGATACAGTAAACCTGAAGTGAAGCATCGGAATCTATAACTAGTGTCACAGGAATAGTTTAAAACATAGACAGTAAGAAGAGTCAGTCTTCTTGTACTTAAGTCGGCAATGTGCCTTTTGTACTTAACTAAGATGCAATATCTTTGTTTCATCGTCAATAAGAAGATCAGAGGGATACAGTAAAACTGAAGTGAAGCATCGGAATCTATAACTAGTGTCATAGGATTGGTTCTAAACATAGACAGTAAGAAGAGTCAGTCTTCTTGTTCTTAAGTTAGCATTGTGCCTTTTGTATTTAATTAAGATGCAATTTCTGTGTTTCATCGTCAATGAGGAGGTCAGAGGGATACAGTAAACCTGAAGGGAAGCATTGGAATCTAAAACTAGTGTCATAGGAATGGTTCAAACCATAGACAGTAAGAAGAGCCATGTCTTCTTGTACTTGAGTCAACATTGTTCCTTTTGTATTTAATTCTTATGCAATTTCTGTGTTTCATCGTCAATTAGAAGGTCAGAGGGATACGGTAAACCTGAAGTGAAGCATCGGAATCTATAACTAGTGTCACAGGAATGGTTCAAAACATACACAGTAATAAGAGTCAGCCTTCTTGTACTTAAGTTAGCATTGTGCCTTTTGTATTCAAGTGAGATGGAATTTCTGTGTTTCATCGACAATTACGAGGTCAGAGGGATACAGTAACCCTGAAGTGAAGCATCGGAATGAAAAACTAGTGTCACAGGAATGGTTCAAAACATAGACAGTATGAAGAGACAGTCTTCTTGTACTTGAGTCGGCATTGTTCCTTTTGTGTTTACTTCCGATGCAATTTCTGTGTTTCATCGTCAATCAGAAGGTCAGAGGGATACAGTAAACCTGAAGTGAAGCATCGGAATCTATAACTAGTGTCACAGGAATGGTTCAAAACATAGACAGTAAGAAGAGTTAGTTTTCTTGTACTTAGGTCGGCATTGTGCCTTTTGTATTTAATTCCGATGCAATTTCTGTGTTTCATCGTCAATAAGAAGGTCAGAGGGATAATGTAAACCTGAAGTGAAGCAACGGAATCTATGACTAGTGTAACAGGAATTGTTCAAAACATAGAGAGTAAGAAGTGTCAGTCTTTTTGTACTTAAGTCGGCATTGTGCCTTTTGTATTTAAATCCGATGCAATTTCTGTGTTTCATCGTCAAAAAGAAGGTCAGAGGGATGCAGTGAACCTGAAGTCAAGCATCGGAATCTATAACTAGTGTCACAGGAATGGTTCAAAACATAGACAGTAAGAAGAGCCAGTCTTCTCGTACTTGAGTCGGCATTGTTCCTTTTCTATTTAATTCCGATGCAATTTCTGTGTTTCATCGTCAATAAGATGGTCAGAGGGATACAGTAAACCTGAAGTGAAGCATCGGAATCTATAACTAGTGTCACAGGAATGGTTCAAAACATAGACAGTAAGAAGAGTCGGTCATCTTGTCCTTAAGTCAGCATTGTGCCTTTTGTATATAATTAAGATGCAATTTCTGTGTTTCATGGTCAATGAGAAAGGCAGGTGGATACAGTAGACCTGAAGTGAAGCATCGGAATTTATAACTAGTGTCATGGGAATGGTTCAAACATAGACAGTAAGAAGAGCCAGTCTTCATGTACTTGAGTCTTCATTGTTCCTTTTGTAATTAATTCCGATGAAATTTCTATGTTTGATCGTCAATGAGAAGGTCAGAGGGGTACAGATGACCTGAAGTGAAGAATCGGAATCAATAACTAGTGTCCCAGGAATGGTTCGAAACATAGGCAGTAAATAGAGTCAGTTTTCTTGTACTTAAGTCGGCATTGTGCCTTTTGTATTTAATTCCGATGCAATTTCTGTGTTTCATCGTCAATAAGAAGGTCAGAGGGATAATGTAAACCTGAAGTGAAGCAACGGAATCTATGACTAGTGTAACAGGAATTGTTCAAAACATAGAGAGTAAGAAGTGTCAGTCTTTTTGTACTTAAGTCGGCATTGTGCCTTTTGTATTTAAATCCGATGCAATTTCTGTGTTTCATCGTCAAAAAGAAGGTCAGAGGGATACAGTGAACCTGAAGTCAAGCATCGGAATCTATAACTAGTGTCACAGGAATGGTTCAAAACATAGACAGTAAGAAGAGCCAGTCTTCTCGTACTTGAGTCGGCATTGTTCCTTTTCTATTTAATTCCGATGCAATTTCTGTGTTTCATCGTCAATAAGATGGTCAGAGGGATACAGTAAACCTGAAGTGAAGCATCGGAATCTATAACTAGTGTCACAGGAATGGTTCAAAACATAGACATTAAGAAGAGTCGGTCATCTTGTCCTTAAGTCAGCATTGTGCCTTTTGTATATAATTAAGATGCAATTTCTGTGTTTCATGGTCAATGAGAAAGTCAGGTGGATACAGTGGACCTGAAGTGAAGCATCGGAATTTATAACTAGTGTCATGGGAATGGTTCAAACATAGACAGTAAGAAGAGCCTGTCTTCATGTACTTGAGTCTTCATTGTTCCTTTTGTAATTAATTCCGTTGAAATTTCTATGTTTGATCGTCAATGAGAAGGTCAGAGGGGTACAGAAGACCTGAAGTGAAGAATCGGAATCAATAACTAGTGTCCCAGGAATGGTTCGAAACATAGGCAGTAAGAAGAGTCAGTTTTCTTGTACTTAAGTCGGCATTGTGCCTTTTGTATTTAATTCCGATCAATTTTCTGTGTTTGTTCGTCAATAAGATGGTCAGAGGGATAGAGTAAACCTGAAGTGAAGCATCGGAATCTATAACTAGTGTCACAGGGATGGTTCAAAACATAGACAGTAAGAAGAGTCAGCCTCCTTGTACTTAAGTCGGCTTTGTGCCTTTTCAATATAATTCCGATGCAATTTCTGTGTTTCATCGTCAATAAGAAGGTCAGAGGGATACAGTAAAACTGAAGTGAAGCATCGGAATCTATAACAAGTGTCACAGGAATGGTTCAAAACAAAGACAGTAAGAGGAGTCAGTCCTCTTGTACTTAAGTCGCCATTGTGCCTTTTGTATTTAATTCGGATGCAATTTCTGTGTTTCATGGTCAATAAGAAAGTCAGGTGGATACAGTAGACCTGAAGTGAAGCATCGGAATTTATAACTAGTGTCATGGGAATGGTTCAAAACATAGACAGTAAGAGGAGCCAGTCTTCTTGTACTTGAGTCCGCATTGCCCATTTTGTAATTAATTCCGATGAAATTTCTATGTTTGATCGTCAATGGGAAGGTCAGAGGGGTACAGAAGACCTGAAGTCAAGAATCGGAATCAATAACTAGTGTCCCAGCAATCGTTCGAATCATAGGCAGTAAGAAGAGTCAGTTTTCTTGTACTTAAGTCGGCATTGTGCCTTTTGTATTTAATTCCGATCAATTTTCTGTGTTTGTTCGTCAATAAGATAGTCAGAGGGATACAGTAAACCTGAAGTGAAGCATCGGAATCTATAACTAGTGTCACAGGGATGGTTCAAAACATAGACAGTAAGAAGAGTCGGTCATCTTGTCCTTAAGTCAGCATTGTGCCTTTTGTATATAATTAAGATGCAATTTCTGTGTTTCATGGTCAATGAGAAAGGCAGGTGGATACAGTAGACCTGAAGTGAAGCATCGGAATTTATAACTAGTGTCATGGGAATGGTTCAAACATAGACAGTAAGAAGAGCCAGTCTTCATGTACTTGAGTCTTCATTGTTCCTTTTGTAATTAATTCCGATGAAATTTCTATGTTTGATCGTCAATGAGAAGGTCAGAGGGGTACAGATGACCTGAAGTGAAGAATCGGAATCAATAACTAGTGTCCCAGGAATGGTTCGAAACATAGGCAGTAAATAGAGTCAGTTTTCTTGTACTTAAGTCGGCATTGTGCCTTTTGTATTTAATTCCGATGCAATTTCTGTGTTTCATCGTCAATAAGAAGGTCAGAGGGATAATGTAAACCTGAAGTGAAGCAACGGAATCTATGACTAGTGTAACAGGAATTGTTCAAAACATAGAGAGTAAGAAGTGTCAGTCTTTTTGTACTTAAGTCGGCATTGTGCCTTTTGTATTTAAATCCGATGCAATTTCTGTGTTTCATCGTCAAAAAGAAGGTCAGAGGGATACAGTGAACCTGAAGTCAAGCATCGGAATCTATAACTAGTGTCACAGGAATGGTTCAAAACATAGACAGTAAGAAGAGCCAGTCTTCTCGTACTTGAGTCGGCATTGTTCCTTTTCTATTTAATTCCGATGCAATTTCTGTGTTTCATCGTCAATAAGATGGTCAGAGGGATACAGTAAACCTGAAGTGAAGCATCGGAATCTATAACTAGTGTCACAGGAATGGTTCAAAACATAGACATTAAGAAGAGTCGGTCATCTTGTCCTTAAGTCAGCATTGTGCCTTTTGTATATAATTAAGATGCAATTTCTGTGTTTCATGGTCAATGAGAAAGTCAGGTGGATACAGTGGACCTGAAGTGAAGCATCGGAATTTATAACTAGTGTCATGGGAATGGTTCAAACATAGACAGTAAGAAGAGCCTGTCTTCATGTACTTGAGTCTTCATTGTTCCTTTTGTAATTAATTCCGTTGAAATTTCTATGTTTGATCGTCAATGAGAAGGTCAGAGGGGTACAGAAGACCTGAAGTGAAGAATCGGAATCAATAACTAGTGTCCCAGGAATGGTTCGAAACATAGGCAGTAAGAAGAGTCAGTTTTCTTGTACTTAAGTCGGCATTGTGCCTTTTGTATTTAATTCCGATCAATTTTCTGTGTTTGTTCGTCAATAAGATGGTCAGAGGGATAGAGTAAACCTGAAGTGAAGCATCGGAATCTATAACTAGTGTCACAGGGATGGTTCAAAACATAGACAGTAAGAAGAGTCAGCCTCCTTGTACTTAAGTCGGCTTTGTGCCTTTTCAATATAATTCCGATGCAATTTCTGTGTTTCATCGTCAATAAGAAGGTCAGAGGGATACAGTAAAACTGAAGTGAAGCATCGGAATCTATAACAAGTGTCACAGGAATGGTTCAAAACAAAGACAGTAAGAGGAGTCAGTCCTCTTGTACTTAAGTCGCCATTGTGCCTTTTGTATTTAATTCGGATGCAATTTCTGTGTTTCATGGTCAATAAGAAAGTCAGGTGGATACAGTAGACCTGAAGTGAAGCATCGGAATTTATAACTAGTGTCATGGGAATGGTTCAAAACATAGACAGTAAGAGGAGCCAGTCTTCTTGTACTTGAGTCCGCATTGCCCATTTTGTAATTAATTCCGATGAAATTTCTATGTTTGATCGTCAATGGGAAGGTCAGAGGGGTACAGAAGACCTGAAGTCAAGAATCGGAATCAATAACTAGTGTCCCAGCAATCGTTCGAATCATAGGCAGTAAGAAGAGTCAGTTTTCTTGTACTTAAGTCGGCATTGTGCCTTTTGTATTTAATTCCGATCAATTTTCTGTGTTTGTTCGTCAATAAGATAGTCAGAGGGATACAGTAAACCTGAAGTGAAGCATCGGAATCTATAACTAGTGTCACAGGGATGGTTCAAAACATAGACAGTAAGAAGAGTCAGCCTTCTTGTACTTAAGTCGGCATTGTGCCTTTTCAATATAATTCCGATGCAATTTCTGTGTTTCATCGTCAATAAGAAGGTCAGAGGGATACAGTAAACCTGAAATGAAGCATCGGAATCTATAACAAGTGTCACAGGAATGGTTCAAAACATAGACAGTAAGAAGAGTCAGTCTTCTTGTACTTAAGTCGGCATTGTGCCTTTTGTATTTAATTAAGATGCAATTTCTGTGTTTCATCGTCAATAACAAGGTCAGAGGGATACAGTAAACCTGAAGTGAAGCATCGGAATCTATAACCAGTGTCACAGGAATGGTTCAAAACATAGACAGTAAGAAGAGTCAGTCTTCTTGTACCTAAGTCGGCATTGTGCCTTTTCTATATAATTCCGATGCAATTTCTGTGTTTCATCGTCAATAAGAAGGTCAGAGGGATACAGTAAACCTGAAGTGAAGCATCGGAATCTATAACAAGTGTCACAGGAATGGTTCAAAGCATAGATAGTAAGAAGAGCCAGTCTTCTTGTACTTAAGTCGGCATTGTGCCTTTTGTATTTAATTCCGATGCAATTTCTGTGTTTCATCGACAATAAGAAGGTTAGAGGGATACAGTAAACCTGAAGGAAACCATCGGAGTCTATAACTAGTGTCACAGGAATGGTTCAAAACAAAGACAGTAAGAAGAGCCTGTCTTCTTGTACTTCAGTCGGCATTGCTCCTTCTGTCTTTAATTCCGATGCAATTTCTGTGTTTCATCGTCAATATGAAGGTCAGCTGGATACAGTAGACCTGAAGTGAACCATCGAAATCTATAACTAGTGTAACGGGAATGGTTCAAAACATAGACAGTAAGCAGAGCCAGTCTTCTTGTACTTGAGTCGGCATTGTGCCTTTTGTATTTAATTCCGATCAATTTTCTGTGTTTCTTCGTCAATAAGATGGTCAGAGGGATACAGTAAACCTGAAGTGAAGCATCGGAATCTATAACTAGTGTCACAGGAATGGTTCAAAACATAGACAGTAAGAAGTGTCAGTCTTGTTGTACTTAAGTCGGCATTGTGCCTTTTGTATTTAATTAAGATGCAATTTCTGTGTTTCATCGTCAATAACAAGGTCAGAGGGATACACTAAACCTGAAGTGAAGCATCGGAATCTATAACCAGTGTCACAGGAATGGTTCAAAACATAGACAGTAAGAAGAGTCAGTCTTCTTGTACCTAAGTCGGCATTGTGCCTTTTCTATATAATTCCGATGCAATTTCTGTGTTTCATCGTCAATAAGAATTTCAGAGGGATACAGTAAACCTGAAGTGAAGCATCGGAATCTATAACTCGTCTCACGGGAATGGTTCAAAACATAGACAGTAAGAAGAGCCAGCCTTCTTGTACCTGAGTGGCCATTATGCCTTTAGTATTTAATTCCGATAAAATTTCTGTGTTTGTTCGTCAATGAGAATTGCAGAGGGATACAGTAAACCTGAAGTGAAGCATCGAAATCTAAAACTAGTGTCACAGGAATGGTTCAAAACATAATCTGTAGACAGTGTCAGTTTTCTTGTACTTAAGTCGGCATTGTGCCCTTTGTATTTAAATCCGATGCAATTTTTGTGTTTCATCGTCAATAAGAAGGTCAGAGGGATACAGTAAAACTGAAGTGAAGCATCGGAATCTATAACTAGTGTCACAGAAATGGTTCAAAACATAGACAGGAAGAAGAGTCAGTTTACTTGTACTTAAGTCGGCATTGTGCCTTTTCTATTTAATTCCGAAGCAATTTCTGTGTTTCGTCGTCACTAAGAGGGTCCAAGGGATACAGTAAACCTGAATGGAAGCTTCGGAATCTAAAACCGGTCTCACAGGAATGATTCAAAACATAGACAGCAAGAAGAGCCAGCCTTCTTGTACTTGAGTGGCCATTGCGCCTTTTGTATTTAATTCCGATGCAATTTCTGTGTTTCATCGTCAATAAGAAGGTCAGTGGGATACAGTAAACCTGAAGTGAAGCATCGGAATCTATAACTAGTGTCACAGGAATGGTTCAAAGCATAGACAGTAAGAAAGTCAGTCTTCGTGTACTTAAGTCAGCATTGTGATTTTTGTAGTTAATTAAGATGCAATATCTGTGTTTCATCGTCAATGAGGTGGTCAGAGGGATACAGTAAACCTGAAGTGAAGCATCGGAATCTGTAACTAGTGTCACATTAATGATTCAAATCATAGACTGTAAGAAGAGGCAGTCTTCTTGTTCTTGAGTCGCCATTGTTCCTTTTGTATTTAATTCCGAGCAATTTTTGTGTTTCATCGTCAATACGAATGTCAGAGGGATACAGAAAACCTGAAGTGAAGCTTCGGAATCTATAACTGGTGTCATAGGAATGGTTCAAAACATAGACAGTAAGAAGTGTTAGTTTTCTTGTACTTAAGTCGGCTCTGTGCCTTTTGTATTTAATTCCGATGCAATTTCTGTGTTTCATCGTCAATATGAAGGTCAGAGGGATACAGTAATCCTGAAGTGAAGCATCGGAATCTATGACTAGTGTCAGAGGAATGGTTCAAAGCATTGAGAGTAAGAAGAGTCAGTCTTATTGTACTTAAGTCGGCATTGTGCCTATTGTATTTAATTCCGATGCAATTTCTGTGTTTCATCGTCAATACGAAGGTCAGAGGGATACAGTAAACCTGAAGTGAAGCATCGGAATCTATAACTAGTGTCTCAGGAATGGTTCAAAGCATAGACAGTAAGAAGAGCCAGTCTTCTTGTGCTTGAGTCAACATTGTTCCTTTTGTATTTAATTCCGATGCAATTTGTGTGTTTCATCGTCAACATGATGGTCAGAGGGATACAGTAAACCTGAAGTGAAGCATCGGAATCTATAACTAGTGTCACAGGAATGGTTCAAAACATAGACAGTAATAAGAGTCAGTCTTCTTGTACTTAAGTTAGCATATTGCCTTTTGTATTTAATTAAGATGCAATTTCTGTGCTTCATCGTCAATGAGGAGGTCAGAGAAATACAGTAAACGTAAAGTGAAGCATCGTAATCTATAACTAGTTTCACTGGAATGGTTCGAAACATAGACAGTAAGAAGAGTTAGTTTTTATGTACTTAAGTCGGCATTGTGCCTTTTGTATTTAATTCCGATGCAATTTCTGTGTCTCATCGTCAATAAGAAGGTTAGAGGGATACAGTAAACCTGAAGGAAAGCATCGGAATCTATAACTAGTGTCACAGGAATGGTTCAAGACAAAGACAGTAAGAAGAGCCTGTCTTCTTGTACTTCAGTCGGCATTGCTCCTTTTGTCTTTAATTCCGATGGAAATTCTGTGTTTCATCGTCAATTAGAAGGTCAGAGGGATACAGAAAACCCGAAGTGAAGCATCGGAATCTATAATTAGTGTCACAGGAATGGTTCAAAACATAGACAGTAAGAAGAGTCAGTCATCTTGTACTTAAGTCAGCATTGTGCTTTTGTGTTTAATTAAGATGCAATTTCTGTGTTTCATCGTCAATAAGGAGGTCAAAGGGATACAGTAAACCTGAAGTGAAGTATCGCAATCTAAAGCTAGTGTTACAGGAATGGTTTAAGGCATAGACAGTAGGAAGAGTCAGTCTTCTTGTACTTAAGTTGCATTGTGCCTTTTGTATTTAATTCCGATGCAATTTCTGTGTTTCATCGTCAATAAGAAGATCAGCTGGATACAGTAAACCTGAAGTGAAGCACCGTAATCTATAACTCGTGTCACGGGAATGGTTCAAAACATAGACAGTAAGAAGAGCCAGCCTTCTTGTACTTGAGTGGCCATTATGCCTTTAGTATTTAATTCCGATGAAATATCTGTGTTTGTTCGTCAATGCGAATTGCAGAGGGATACAGTAAACCTGAAGTGAAGCATCGAAATCTAAAACTAGTGTCACAGGAATGGTTCAAAACATAATCAGTAGGAAGTGTCAGTCATCTTGTACTTAAGTTAGCATATTGCCTTTTGTATTTAATTAAGATGCAATTTCTGTGCTTCATCGTCAATGAGAAGGGCAGAGGGATATAGTAAACTTGAAGTGAAGCATCGGAATCTATAACTAGTGTCACTGGAATGGTTCAAAACATAGACAGTAAGAAGAGTTAGTCCTTTTGTACTTAAGGTAGCATTGTGCCTTTTGATTTTAATTAAGATGCAATTTCTGTCTTTCATCGTCAATGAGGAGGTCAGAGGGATACAGTAAACCTGAAGTGAAGCTTCGGAATCTATAACTAGTGTCACAGGACTGGTTCAAAACATGGACAGTATGAAGAGTCGGTCTTCTTGTACTTGAGTGGGCATTGTTCCTTTTGTATTTAATTCCGAGCAATTTCTGTGTTTCATCGTCAATAAGAAGGTCAGAGGCATACAGTAAACCTGAAGTGAAGCATCGGAATCTATACCTAGTGTCACAGGAATGGTTCAAAACATAGACAGTAAGAAGAGTTAGTTTTCTCTTACTTAAGTCGGCTTTGTGCCTTTTGTATTTAATTCCGATGCAATTTCTGTGTTTCATCGTCAATAAGAAGGTCAGAGGGATACAGTAAACCTGAAGTGAGGCATCGTAATCTATGACTAGTGTCACAGGAATGGTTTAAAACATAAACAGTAAGAAGAGTCAGTCTTCTAGTACTTGAGTCAGCATTGTGCCTTTTGTATTTAATTCCGATGCAATTTCTGTGTTTCATCGTCAACAAGGAGGTGACAGGGATACAGTAAACCTGAAGTGAAGCATCGGAATCTATAACTAGTGTCACAGGAATGGTTCAAACACAGACAGTAAGAAGAGTCAGTTTTCTTGTAATTTAGTCGGCATTGTGCCTTTTGTATTTAATTCCGATGCTATTTCTGTGTTTCATCGTCAACAAGGAGGTCAGAGGGATACAGTAAACCAGAAGTGAAGCATCGGAATCTATAACTAGTGTAATAGGATTGGTTCTAAACATAGACAGCAAGAAGAGTCAGTCTTCTTGTTCTTAAGTTAGCATTGTGCCTTTTGTATTTAATTAAGATGCAATTTCTGTGTTTCATCGTCAATGAGGAGGTCAGAGGGATACAGTGAACCAGAAGGGAAGCATTGGAATCTAAAACTAGTGTCATAGGAATGGTTCAAACCATAGACAGTAAGAAGAGCCAGTCTTCTTGTACTTGAGTCAACATTGTTCCTTTTGTATTTAATTCTTATGCAATTTCTGTGTTTCATCGTCAATAAGAAGGTCAGAGGGATACGGTAAACCTGAAGTGTAGCATCGGAATCTATAACTAGTGTCACAGGAATGGTTCAAAACATAGACAGTAATAAGAGTCAGTCTTCTTGTACTTAAGTTCGCATTGTGCCTTTTGTATTCAAGTGAGATGCAATTTCTGTGTTTCATCGACAATTACGAGGTCAGAGGGATACAGTAAACCTGAAGTGAAGCATCGGAATGAAAAACTAGTGTCACAGGAATGGTTCAAAACATAGACAGTAAGAAGAGTTAGTTTTCTTGTACTTATGTCGGCATTGTTCCCTTTTTCATTTAATTCCGATGCAATATCTGTGTTTCATCGTCAATAAGAAGGTCACAGGGATACAGTAAACCTGAAGTGAAACATCGGAACTTATAAGTAGTGTCACAGGAGTGGTTCAAACATAGACAGTAAGAAGAGTCAGTTTTCTTGTAATTTAGTCGGCATTGTGCCTTTTGTATTTAATTCCGATGCAATTTCTGTGTTTCATCGTCAACAAGGAGGTCAGAGGGATACAGAAAACCTGAAGTGAAGCATCGGAATCTATAACTAGTGTCACAGGAATGGTTCAAACATAGACAGTAAGAAGAGTCAGTTTTCTTGTAATTTAGTCGGCATTGTGCCTTTTGTATTTAATTCCGATGCTATTTCTGCATTTCATCGTCAGCAAGGAGGTGAGGGATACAGTAAACCAGAAGTGAAGCATCGGAATCTATAACTAGTGTCATAGGATTGGTTCTAAACATTGACAGTAAGAAGAGTCAGTCTTCTTGTTCTTAAGTTAGCATTGTGCCTTTTGTATTTAATTAAGATGCAATTTCTGTGTTTCATCGTCAATGAGAAGGTCAGAGGGATAATGTAAACCTGAAGTGAAGCAACGGAATCTATGACTAGTGTAACAGGAATTGTTCAAAACATAGAGAGTAAGAAGTGTCAGTCTTTTTGTACTTAAGTCGGCATTGTGCCTTTTGTATTTAAATCCGATGCAATTTCTGTGTTTCATCGTCAAAAAGAAGGTCAGAGGGATACAGTGAACCTGAAGTCAAGCATCGGAATCTATAACTAGTGTCACAGGAATGGTTCAAAACATAGACAGTAAGAAGAGCCAGTCTTCTCGTACTTGAGTCGGCATTGTTCCTTTTCTATTTCATTCCGATGCAATTTCTGTGTTTCATCGTCAATAAGATGGTCAGAGGGATACAGTAAACCTGAAGTGAAGCATTGGAATCTATAACTAGTGTCACAGGAATGGTTCAAAACATAGACAGTAAGAAGAGTCTGTCATCTTGTCCTTAAGTCAGCATTGTGCCTTTTGTATATAATTAAGATGCAATTTCTGTGTTTCATGGTCAATGAGAAAGTCAGGTGGATACAGTAGACCTGAAGTGAAGCATCGGAATTTATAACTAGTGTCATGGGAATGGTTCAAACATAGACAGTAAGAAGAGCCAGTCTTCATGTACTTGAGTCTTCATTGTTCCTTTTGTAATTAATTACGATGAAATTTCTATGTTTGATCGTCAATGAGAAGGTCAGAGGGGTACAGAAGACCTGAAGTGAAGAATCGGAATTAATAACTAGTGTCCCTGGAATGGTTCGAAACATAGGCAGTAAGAAGAGTCAGTTTTCTTGTACTTAAGTCGGCATTGTGCCTTTTGTATTTAATTCCGATCAATTTTCTGTGTTTGTTCGTCAATAAGATGGTCAGAGGGATAGATTAAACCTGAAGTGAAGCATCGGAATCTATAACTAGTGTCACAGGGATGGTTCAAACATAGACATTAAGAAGAGTCAGCCTCCATGTACTTAAGTCGGCTTTGTGCCTTTTCAATATAATTCCGATGCAATTTCTGTGTTTCATCGTCAATAAGAAGGTCAGAGGGATACAGTAAAACTGAAGTGAAGCATCGGAATCTATAACCAGTGTCACAGGAATGGTTCAAAACATAGACAGTAAGAAGAGTCAATCTTCTTGTACCTAAGTCGGCATTGTGCCTTTTCTATATAATTCCAATGAAATTTCTGTGTTTCATCGTCAATAAGAAGGTCAGAGGGATACAGTAAACCTCAAGTGAAGCATCGGAATCTATAACTAGTGTCACAGGAATGGTTCAAATCATAGACAGTAAGAAGAGTCAGTCTACTTGTACTTAAGACGGCATTGTGCCTTTTGTATTTAATTAAGATGCAATTTCTGTGTTTCATCGTCAATAACAAGGTCAGAGGGATACAGTAAACCTGAAGTGAAGCATCGGAATCTATAACCAGTGTCATAGGAATGGTTCAAAACATAGACAGTAAGAAGAGTCAATCTTCTTGTACCTAAGTCGGCATTGTGCCTTTTCTATATAATTCCGATGCAATTTCTGTGTTTCATCGTCAATAAGAAGGTCAGAGGGATACAGTAAACCTGAAGTGAAACATCGGAATCTATAACAAGTGTCACAGGAATGGTTCAAAGCATAGACAGTAAGAAGAGCCAGTCTTCTTGTACTTAAGTCGACATTGTGCCTTTTGTATTTAATTCCGATGCAATTTCAGTGTTTCATCGTCAATAAGAAGGTTAGAGGGATACAGTAAACCTGATTGAAAGCATCGGAATCTATATCTAGTGTCACAGGAATGGTTCATAACAAAGACTGTAAGAAGAGCCTGTCTTCTTGTACTTCCGTCGGCATTGCTCCTTTTGTCTTTAATTCCGATGCAATTTCTGTGTTTCATCGTCAATTAGAAGGTCAGAGGGATACAGTAAACATGAAGTGAAGCATCGGAATCTATTACTAGTGTCACAGGAATGGTTCAAAAAATAGACAGTAAGAAGAGTCAGTCATCTTGTACTTAAGTCAGCATAATGCCTTTTGTATTTAATTAAGATGCAATTTCTGTGTTTCATCGTCAATAAGGAGGTCAGAGGGATACAGTAAACCTGAAGTGAAGTATCGCAATCTGAAGCTAGTGTCACAGGAACGGTTCAAGGCATAGACATTAGGAAGAGTCAGTCTTCTTGTACTTAAGTCGGCATTGTGCCTTTTGTATTTAATTCCTATGCAATTTCTGTGTTTCATCGTCAATAAGAAGGTCAGCTGGATACAGTAAACCTGAAGTGAAGCATCGGAATCTATAACTAGTGTCACAGGAATGGTTCAAAACATAGACAGTAAGAAGAGTCAGTCTTCTAGTACTTGAGTCGGCATAGTGCCTTTTGTATTTAATTCCGATGCAATTTATGTGATTCATCGCCAATAAGAAGGTCAGAGGGATACAGTAAAACTGAAGTGAAGCATCGGAATCTATAACAAGTGTCACAGGAATGGTTCAAAACAAAGACAGTAAGAGGAGTCAGTCCTCTTGTACTTAAGTCGCCATTGTGCCTTTTGTATTTAATTCGGATGCAATTTCTGTGTTTCATGGTCAATAAGAAAGTCAGGTGGATACAGTAGACCTGAAGTGAAGCATCGGAATTTATAACTAGTGTCATGGGAATGGTTCAAAACATAGACAGTAAGAGGAGCCAGTCTTCTTGTACTTGAGTCGGCATTGCCCTTTTTGTAATTAATTCCGATGAAATATCTATGTTTGATCGTCAATGAGATGGTCAGAGGGGTACAGAAGACCTGAAGTCAAAAATCGGAATCAATAACTAGTGTCCCAGGAATCGTTCGAAACATAGGCAGTAAGAAGAGTCAGTTTTCTTGTACTTAAGTCGGCATTGTGCCTTTTGTATTTAATTCCGATCAATTTTCTGTGTTTGTTCGTCAATAAGATGGTCAGAGGGATACAGTAAACCTGAAGTGAGGCATCGAAATCTATAACTAGTGTCACAGGGATGGTTCAAAACATAGACAGTAAGAAGAGTCAGCCTTCTTGTACTTAAGTCGGCATGTGCCTTTTCAATATAATTCCGATGCAATTTCTGTGTTTCATCGTCAATAAGAAGGTCAGAAGGATACAGTAAACCTGAACTGAAGCATCGGAATCTATAACAAGTGTCACAGGGATGGTACAAAACATAGACAGTAAGAAGAGTCAGCCTTCTTGTACTTAAGTCGGCATTGTGCCTTTTCAATATAATTCCGATGCAATTTCTGTGTTTCATCGTCAACAAGAAGGTCTGAGGGATAAAGTAAACATGAAGTGAAGCATCGGAATCTATAACTAGTGTCTCAGGAATGGTTCAAAACATAGACAGTAAGAAGAGTCAGTCTATTTGTACTTAAGTTGGCATTGTGCCTTTTGTATTTAATTCCGATGCAATTTCTGTGTTTCATCGTCAATAAGAAGGTCAGCTGGATACAGTAAACCTGAAGTGAAGCATCGGAATCTATAACTAGTGTCACAGGAATGGTTCAAAACATAGACAGTAAGAAGAGTCAGTCTTCTAGTACTTGAGTCGGAATAGTGCCTTTTGTATTTAATTCCGATGCAATTTCTGTGATTCATCGCCAATAAGAAGGTCAGAGGGATACAGTAAAACTGAAGTGAAGCATCGGAACCTATAACAATTGTCACAGGAATGGTCCAAAACAAAGACGGTAAGAGGAGTCAGTCCTCTTGTACTTAAGTCGACATTGTGCCTTTTGTATTTAATTCCGATGCAATTTCTGTGTTTCATGGTCAATAAGAATGTCAGGTGGATACAGTAGACCAGAAGTGAAGCATCGGAATCTATAACTAGTGTCATGGGAATGGTTCAAAACATAGACAGTAAGAAGAGCCAGTCTTCTTGTACTTGAGTCGGCATTGTTCCTTTTGTAATTAATTACGATGAAATTTCTATGTTTGATCGTCAATGAGAAGGTCAGAGGGGTACAGAAGACCTGCAGTGAAGAATCGGAATCAATAACTAGGGTCCCAGGAATGGTTCGAAACATAGGCAGTAAGAAGAGTCAGTTTTCTTGTACTTAAGTCGGCATAGTGCCTTTTGTATTTAATTCCGATCAATTTTCTGTGTTTGTTCGTCAATAAGATGGTCAGAGGGATACAGTAAACCTGAAGTGAAGCATCGGAATCTATAACTAGTGTCACAGGGATGGTTCAAAACATAGACAGTAAGAAGAGTCAGCCTTCTTGTACTTAAGTTGGCATTGTGCCTTTTCAATATAATTCCGATAGAATTTCTGTGTTTCATCGTCAATAAGAAGGTCAGAGGGATACAGTAAACCTGAAGTGAAGCATCGGAATCTATAGCAAGTGTCACAGGAATGTTTCAAAACATAGACAGTAAGAAGAGTCAGTCTTCTTGTACTTAAGTCGGCATTGTGCCTTTTGTATTTAATTAAGATGCAATTTCTGTGTTTCATCGTCAATAACAAGGTCAGAGGGATACAGTAAACCTGAAGTGAAGCATCGGAATCTATAACCAGTGTCACAGGAATGGTTCAAAACATAGACAGTAAGAAGAGTCAGTCTTCTTGTACCTAAGTCGGCATTGTGCCTTTTCTATATAATTCCGATGCAATTTCTGTGTTTCATCGTCGATAAGAAGGTCAGAGGGATACAGTAAACCTGAAGTGAAGCATCGGAATCTATAACAAGTGTCACAGGAATGGTTCAAAGCATAGATAGTAAGAAGAGCCAGTCTTCTTGTACTTAAGTCGGCATTGTGCCTTTTGTATTTAATTCCGATGCAATTTCTGTGTTTCATCGTCAATAAGAAGGTTAGAGGGATACAGTAAACCTGAAGGAAAGCATCGGAATCTATAACTAGTGTCACAGGAATGGTTCAAAACAAAGACAGTAAGAAGAGCCTGTCTTCTTGTACTTCAGTCGGCATTGCTCCTTTTGTCTTTAATTCCGATGCAATTTCTGTGTTTCATCGTCAATATGAAGGTCAGCTGGATACAGTAGACCTGAAGTGAACCATCGAAATCTATAACTAGTGTAACGGGAATGGTTCAAAACATAGACATTAAGCAGAGTCAGTCTTCTTGTACTTGAGTCGGCATTGTGCCTTTTGTATTTAATTCCTTTCAATTTTCTGTGTTTGTTCGTCAATAAGATGGTCAGAGGGATACAGTAAACCTGAAGTGAAGCATCGGAATCTATAACTAGTGTCACAGGAATGGTTCAAAACATAGACAGTAAGAAGAGTCAGTCCTCTTGTACTTAAGTCGGCATTGTGCCTTTTGTATTTAATTAAGATGCAATTTCTGTGTTTCATCGTCAATAACAAGGTCAGAGGGATACAGTAAACCTGAAGTGAAGCATCGGAATCTATAACCAGTGTCACAGGAATGGTTCAAAACATAGACAGTAAGAAGAGTCAGTCTTCCTGTACCTAAGTCGGCATTGTGCCTTTTCTATATAATTCCGATGCAATTTCTGTGTTTCAACTTCAATAAGAATTTCAGATGGATACAGTAAACCTGAAGTGAAGCATCGGAATCTATAACTCGTCTCACGGGAATGGTTCAAAACATAGACAGTAAGAAGTGCCAGCCTTCTTGTACCTGAGTGGCCATTATGCCTTTAGTATTTAATTCCGATAAAATTTCTGTGTTTGTTCGTCAATGAGAATTGCAGAGGGATACAGTAAACCTGAAGTGAAGCATCGAAATCTAAAGCTAGTGTCACAGGAATGGTTCAAAACATAATCAGTAGACAGTGTCAGTATTCTTGTACTTAAGTCGGCATTGTGCCCTTTGTATTTAAATCCGATGCAATTTTTGTGTTTCATCGTCAATAAGAAGGTCAGAGGGATACAGTAAAACTGAAGTGAAGCATCGGAATCTATAACTAGTGTCACAGAAATGGTTCAAAGCATAGACAGGAAGAAGAGTCAGTTTACTTGTACTTAAGTCGGCATTGTGCCTTTTCTATTTAATTCCGAAGCAATTTCTGTGTTTCGTCGTCACTAAGAGGGTCCAAAGGGATACAGTAAACCTGAATGTAAGCTTCGGAATCTAAAACCGGTCTCACAGGAATGATTCAAAACATAGACAGTAAGAAGAGCCAGCCTTCTTGTACTTGAGTGGCCATTGTGCCTTTTGTATTTAATTCCGATGCACTTTCTGTGTTTCATCGTCAATAAGAAGGTCAGTGGGATACAGTAAACCTGAAGTGAAGCATCGGAATCTATAACTAGTGTCACAGGAATGTTTCAAAGCATAGACAGTAAGAAAGTCAGTCTTCTTGTACTTAAGTTAGCATTGTGCTTTTTGTAGTTAATTAAGATGCAATATCTGTGTTTCATCGTCAATGAGGTGGTCAGAGGGATACAGTAAACCTGAAGTGAAGCATCGGAATCTGTAACTAGTGTCACATTAATGATTCAAATCATAGACTGTAAGAAGAGGCAGTCTTCTTGTTCTTGAGTCGCCATTGTTCCTTTTGTATTTAATTCCGAGCAATTTTTGTGTTTCATCGTCAATACGAATGTCAGAGTGATACAGAAAACCTGAAGTGAAGCTTCGGAATCTATAACTGGTGTCATAGGAATGGTTCAAAACATAGACAGTAAGAAGTGTTAGTTTTCTTGTACTTAAGTCGGCTCTGTGCCTTTTGTATTTAATTCCGATGCAATTTCTGTGTTTCATCGTCACTATGAAGGTCAGAGGGATACAGTAATCCTGAAGTGAAGCATCGGAATCTATGACTAGTGTCAGAGGAATGGTTCAAAGCATTGAGAGTAAGAAGAGTCAGTCTTATTGTACTTAAGTCGGCATTGTGCCTATTGTATTTAATTCCGATGCAATTTCTGTGTTTCATCGTCAATACGAAGGTCAGAGGGATACAGTAAACCTGAAGTGAAGCATCGGAATCTATAACTAGTGTCTCAGGAATGGTTCAAAGCATAGACAGTAAGAAGAGCCAGTCTTCTTGTGCTTGAGTCAACATTGTTCCTTTTGTATTTAATTCCGATGCAATTTGTGTGTTTCATCGTCAACATGATGGTCAGAGGGTTACAGTAAACCTGAAGTGAAGCATCGGAATCTATAACTAGTGTCACAGGAATGGTTCAAAACATAGACAGTAATAAGAGTCAGTCTTCTTGTACTTAAGTTAGCATATTGCCTTTTGTATTTAATTAAGATGCAATTTCTGTGCTTCATCGTCAATGAGGAGGTCAGAGAAATACAGTAAACGTGAAGTGTAGCATCGTAATCTATAACTAGTTTCACTGGAATGGTTCAAAACATAGACAGTAAGAAGAGTTAGTTTTTCTGTACTTAAGTGGGCATTGTGCCTTTTGTATTTAATTCCGATGCAATTTCTGTGTCTCATCGTCAATAAGAAGGTTAGAGGGATACGGTAAACCTGAAGGAAAGCATCGGAATCTATAACTAGTGTCACAGGAATGGTTCAAAACAAAGACAGTAAGAAGAGCCTGTCTTCTTGTACTTCAGTCGGCATTGCTCCTTTTGTCTTTAATTCCGATGGAATTTCTGTGTTTCATCGTCAATTAGAAGGTCAGAGGGATACAGTAAACCTGAAGTGAAGTATCGCAATCTAAAGCTAGTGTTACAGGAATGGTTCAAGGCATAGACAGAAAGAAGAGTCAGTCATCTTGTACTTAAGTCAGCATTGTGCCTTTTGTGTTTAATTAAGATGCAATTTCTGTGTTTCATCGTCAATAAGGAGGTCAAAGGGATACAGTAAACCTGAAGTGAAGTATCGCAATCTAAAGCTAGTGTTACAGGAATGGTTCAAGGCATAGACAGTAGGAAGAGTCAGTCTTCTTGTACTTAAGTTGCATTGTGCCTTTTGTATTTAATTCCGATGCAATTTCTGTGTTTCATCGTCAATAAGAAGATCAGCTGGATACAGTAAACCTGAAGTGAAGCACCGTAATCTATAACTCGTGTCACGGGAATGGTTCAAAACATAGACAGTAAGAAGAGCCAGCCTTCTTGTACTTGAGTGGCCATTATGCCTTTAGTATTTAATTCCGATGAAATTTCTGTGTTTGTTCGTCAATGAGAATTGCAGAGGGATACAGTAAACCTGAAGTGAAGCATCGAAATCTAAAACTAGTGTCACAGGAATGGTACAAAACATAATCAGTAGGAAGTGTCAGTCTTCTTGTACTTAAGTTAGCATATTGCCTTTTGTATTTAATTAAGATGCAATTTCTGTGCTTCATCGTCAATGAGAAGGGCAGAGGGATATAGTAAACTTGAAGTGAAGCATCGGAATCTATAACTAGTGTCACTGGAATGGTTCAAAACATAGACAGTAAGAAGAGTTAGTCCTTTTGTACTTAAGGTAGCATTGTGCCTTTTGATTTTAATTAAGATGCAATTTCTGTGTTTCATCGTCAATGAGGAGGTCAGAGGGATACAGTAAACCTGAAGTGAGGCATCGGAATCTATAACTAGTGTCACAGGAATGGTTCAAAACATAGAAAGTAAGAAGAGTTAGTTTTCTTGTACTTAAGTCGGCATTGTGCCTTTTGTATTTATTTCCGATGCAATTTCTGTGTTTCATCGTCAATAAGAAGGTCAGAGGGATACAGTTAACCTGAAGTGAGGCATCGGAATCTATGACTAGTGTCACAGGAATGGTTCAAATCATTGAGAGTAAGAAAGGTCAGCCTTTTTGTACTTAAGTCGGCATTGTGTTTTGTACTTAATTCCGATGCAATTTCTGTGTTTCATCGTCAATAAGGTGAGAGGGATACAGTAAACCTGAAGTGAAGCTTCGAAATCAATAACTCCTGTCACGGGAATGGTTCAAAACATAGACAGTAAGAAGAGCCAGCCTTCTTGTACTTGAGTGGCCATTGTGCCATTTGTATTTAATTCCGATGAAATTTCTGTGATTTATCGTCAATGAGAAGGTCAGAGGGATTCAGTAAACCTGAAGTGAAGCTTCGAAATCTAAAACTAGTGTCACAGGAATGGTTCAAAACATAATCAGTAGGAAGTGTCAGTCTTCTTGTACTTCTGTCTTCATTGTGCCTTTTGTATTTAATTACGATGCAGTTTCTGTGTTTCATCGTCAATATGAAGGTCCAAAGGATACAGTAAACCTGAAGTGAAGCATCGGAATCTGAAGCCGGTCTCACAGGAAAGGTTCAAACACAGACAGTAAGAAGAGTCAGACTTCTTGTACATGAGTCGGCACTGTGCCTTTTGTATTTAATTCCGATGCAATTTCTGTGTTTCATCGTCAATAAGACCGTCAGAGGGATACAGTAAACCTGAAGTGAAGCATCAGAATCTATAACTAGGGTCCCAGGAATGGTTCGAAACATAGGCAGTAAGAAGAGTCAGTTTTCTTGTACTTAAGTCGGCATAGTGCCTTTTGTATTTAATTCCGATGAATTTCCTGTGTTTGTTCGTCAATAAGATGGTCAGAGGGATACAGTAAACCTGAAGTGAAGCATCGGAATCTATAACTAGTGTCACAGGGATGGTTCAAAACATAGACAGTAAGAAGAGTCAGCCTTCTTGTACTTAAGTTGGCATTGTGCCTTTTCAATATAATTCCGATAGAATTTCTGTGTTTCATCGTCAATAAGAAGGTCAGAGGGATACAGTAAACCTGAAGTGAAGCATCGGAATCTATAGCAAGTGTCACAGGAATGTTTCAAAACATAGACAGTAAGAAGAGTCAGTCTTCTTGTACTTAAGTCGGCATTGTGCCTTTTGTATTTAATTAAGATGCAATTTCTGTGTTTCATCGTCAATAACAAGGTCAGAGGGATACAGTAAACCTGAAGTGAAGCATCGGAATCTATAACCAGTGTCACAGGAATGGTTCAAAACATAGACAGTAAGAAGAGTCAGTCTTCTTGTACCTAAGTCGGCATTGTGCCTTTTCTATATAATTCCGATGCAATTTCTGTGTTTCATCGTCGATAAGAAGGTCAGAGGGATACAGTAAACCTGAAGTGAAGCATCGGAATCTATAACAAGTGTCACAGGAATGGTTCAAAGCATAGATAGTAAGAAGAGCCAGCCTTCTTGTACTTAAGTCGGCATTGTGCTTTTGTATTTAATTCCGATGCAATTTCTGAGTTTCATCGTCAATAAGAAGGTTAGAGGGATACAGTAAACCTGAAGGAAAGCATCGGAATCTATAACTAGTGTCACAGGAATGGTTCAAAACAAAGACAGTAAGAAGAGCCTGTCTTCTTGTACTTCAGTCGGCATTGCTCCTTTTGTCTTTAATTCCGATGCAATTTCTGTGTTTCATCGTCAATATGAAGGTCAGCTGGATACAGTAGACCTGAAGTGAACCATCGAAATCTATAACTAGTGTAACGGGAATGGTTCAAAACATAGACAGTAAGCAGAGTCAGTCTTCTTGTACTTGAGTCGGCATTGTGCCTTTTGTATTTAATTCCTTTCAATTTTCTGTGTTTGTTCGTCAATAAGATGGTCAGAGGGATACAGTAAACCTGAAGTGAAGCATCGGAATCTATAACTACTGTCACAGGAATGGTTCAAAACATAGACAGTAAGAAGAGTCAGTCCTCTTGTACTTAAGTCGGCATTGTGCCTTTTGTATTTAATTAAGATGCAATTTCTGTGTTTCATCGTCAATAACAAGGTCAGAGGGATACAGTAAACCTGAAGTGAAGCATCGGAATCTATAACCAGTGTCACAGGAATGGTTCAAAACATAGACAGTAAGAAGAGTCAGTCTTCCTGTACCTAAGTCGGCATTGTGCCTTTTCTATATAATTCCGATGCAATTTCTGTGTTTCATCGTCAATAAGAATGTCAGAGGGATACAGTAAACCTGAAGTGAAGCATAGGAATCTATAACTCGTCTCACGGGAATGGTTCAAATCATAGACAATAAGAAGTGCCAGCCTTCTTGTTCCTGAGTGGCCATTATGCCTTTAGTATTTAATTCCGATAAAATTTCTGTGTTTGTTCGTCAATGAGAATTGCAGAGGGATACAGAAAACCTGAAGTGAAGCATCGAAATCTAAAACTAGTGTCACAGGAATGGTTCAAAACATAATCAGTAGACAGTGTCAGTATTCTTGTACTTAAGTCGGCATTGTGCCCTTTGTATTTAAATCCGATGCAATTTTTGTGTTTCATCGTCAATAAGAAGGTCAGAGGGATACAGTAAAACTGAAGTGAAGCATCGGACTCTATAATTAGCGTCACAGGAATGGTTCAAAACATAGACAGTAAGAAAAGTTAGTTTTCTTGTACTTAAGTCGGCATTGTTCCTTTTGTATTTAATTCCGATACAATATCTGTGTTTCATCGTCAATAAGAAGGTCAGAGGGATACAGTAAACCTGAAGTGAAACGATGGAATCTATAACTAGTGTCACAGGAATGGTTCAAAACATAGACAGTAACAAGAGCCAGTCTTCTTGTACTTGAGTCGGCATTGTGCCATTTGTATTTGATTCCGATGAAATTTCTGTGTTTGATCGTCAATGAGAAGGTCAGAAGGATACAGTAAACCTAAAGTGAAGCATCGGGATCTATAAGTAGTGTTACAGGAATGGTTCAAAACGTAGGCAGTAAGAAGAGTCAATTTTCTTGTACTTAAGTCCGCATTGTGCCTTCTGTATTTAATTCCGATGCTATTTCTTAGTTTCATCGACATCAAGGAGGTCAGAGGGATACAGTAAACCTGAAGTGAAGCATCGGAAAATATAACTAGTGTCACAGGAATGCTTCTAATCATAGACAGTAAGAAGAGTCAGTGTTCTTGATCGTAAGTTAGCATTGTGCCTTTTGTATTTAATTAAGATGCAATTTCTGTGTTTCATGGTCAATGAGGAGGTCAGAGGGATACAGTAAACCTGAGGTGAAGCATCGGAATCTAAAACTAGTGTCACAGGAATGGTTCAAAACATAGACAGTAAGAAGAGCCAGTCTTCTTGTACTTGAGTCAACATTGTTCCTTTTGTATTTAATTCCTATGCAGTTTCAGTGTTTAATCGTCAATATGAAGGTCAGAGGGATACGGTAAACCTGAAGTGAAGCATCGGTATCTTTAACTAGTGTCACAGGAATGGTTCAAAGCATAGAAGGTAATAAGAGTCAGTCTTCTTGTACTTAAGTTAGCTTTGTGCCTTTTGTATTTAATTAAGATGCAATTATTGTGTTTCATCGTCAATTACGAGGTCAGAGGGATACAGTAAACCTGAAGTGAAGCATCGGAATGAAAAACTAGTGTCACATGAATGGTTCAAACCATAGACAGTATGTAGAGACAGTCTTCTTGTACTTGAGTCGGCATTGATCCTTTTGTGTTTAATTCCGATGCAATTTATGTGTTTCATCGTCAATAAGAAGGTCAGAGGGATACAGTAAACCTGAAGTGAAGCATCGGAATCTATAACTAGTGTCACAGGACTGGTTCAAGACATAGACAGTAAGAAGAGTTAGTTTTCTTGTACTTGGGTCGGCATTGTGCTTTTGTATTTAATTCCGATGCAATTTCTGTGTTTCATCGTCAATAAGAAGGTCAGAGGGACAAAGTAAACCTGAAGTGAAGCATTGGAATCTATAACTAGTGTCACAGGAATGGTTCAAAACATAGAGAGTAAGAAGTGTCAGTCTTTTTGTACTTAAGTCGGCATTGTGCCATTTGTATTTAAATCCGATGCAAATTCTGTGTTTCATCGTCAATAAGAAGGTCACAGGGACACAGTAAACCTGAAGTGAAGCATCGGAATCTATAACTAGTGTCACAGGAAAGGTTCAAAACATAGACAGTAAGAAGAGCCAGTCTAATTGTATTAGAGTCGGCATTGTGCCTTTTGTATTTAATTCCGATTGCAATTTCTGTGTTTCATCGTCAATACGACGGTCAGAGGGATACAGTAAAACTGAAGTGAAGCATCGGAATCTATAACTAGTGTCACAGGAATGGATCAAAACATAGACAATAAGAAGAGTCAGTCTTCTTGTACTTAAGTCGGCATTGTGCCTTTTGTATTTAATTCCAAGGCAATTTCTGTGTTTCATCGTCAATTGGAAGGACAGCTGGATACAGTAAACCTGAAGTGAAGTTTCGGAATCTATAACTACTGTCACAGGAATGGTTCAAAACATAGACAGGATGAAGAGCCAGTCTTCTTGTACTTGAGTCGGCATTCTGCCATTTGTATTTAACTCCGATGCAATTTCTGTGTTTCATCGGCAATTTGACGGCCAGGGGCATACAGTAAACCTGAAGTGAAGCATCGGAATATATAACTAGTGTCACAGGAGTGGTTCAATACATAAACAGTAAGAAGTGTCAGTCTTCTAGTACTTGAGTCGGCATTGTGCCTTTTGTATTTAATTCCGATGCAATTTCTGTGTTTCATAGTCAATAAGAAGGTCAGAGGGATACAGTAAACCTGAAGTGAAGCATCGGAATCTATAACTAGTGTCACAGAAATGGTTCAAAGCATAGACATTAAGGAGAGTCAGTCTTCTTGTACTTAAGTCGGCTTTGTGCCTTTTGTATTTAATTCCGATGCAATTTCTTTGTTTCATCGTCAATAAGAAGGTCAGCCGGATACCATAAACCTGAAGTGAAGCATCGGAATCTATAACTAGTGTCACAGTAATGGTTAAAACATAGACAGGAAGTAGAGTCATTTTTCTTGTACTTAAGTCGGCATTGTGCCGTTTGTATTTATTTCCGATGCAATTTCTGGGTTTCATCGTCAATATGAAGGTCAGCTGGATACAGTAGACCTGAAGCGAAGCATCGTAATCTAAAACTGGTCTCTCAGTAAAGGTTCAAACCATAGACAGTAAGAAGAGCCAGACATCTTGTACTTGAGTCGGCATTGTGCCCCTTGTATTTAATTCCGATGCAATTTTGGTGTTTCATCGTCTATAAGACGGTCAGAGGGATACAGTAATACTGAAGTGAAGCATCGGAATCTATAACTAGTGTCTCAGGAATGGTTCAAATCATAGACAGTAAGGAGAGTCAGTCTACTTGCACTTAAGTCGGCATTGTGCCTTTTGTATTTAATTCCGATGCAATTTCTGGGTTTCATCGTCAATATGAAGGTCAGCTGGATACAGTAGACCTGAAGCGAAGCATCGTAATCTATAACTAGAGTAACGGGAATGGTTCAAAACATAGACAGTAAGCAGAGCCAGTCCTCTTGTACTTGAGTCGGCATTGTGCCATTTGTATTTAAATCCGATGCAAATTCTGTGTTTCATCGTCAATAAGAAGGTCACAGGGATACAGTAAACCTGAAGTGAAGCATCGGAATCTATAACTAGTGTCACAGGAAAGGTTCAAAACATAGACAGTAAGAAGAGCCAGTCTAATTGTATTAGAGTCGGCATTGTGCCTTTTGTATTTAATTCCGATTGCAATTTCTGTGTTTCATCGTCAATACGACGGTCAGAGGGATACAGTAAACCTGAAGTGAAGCATCGGAATCTATAACTAGTGTTACAGCAATGGTTCAGAACATAGAGAGTAAGAAGAGTCAGTCTTCTAGTACTTGGGTCGGCATTGTGCCTTCTGTATTTAATTCCGATGCAATTTCTGCGTTTCATCGTCAATAAGAAGGTCAGAGGGATACAGTAAAACTGAAGTGAAGCATCGGAATCTATAACTAGTGTCACAGGAATGGTTCAAAACATAGACAATAAGAAGAGTCAGTCTTCTTGTACTTAAGTCGGCATTGTGCCTTTTGTATTTAATTCCAAGGCAATTTCTGTGTTTCATCGTCAATTGGAAGGACAGCTGGATACAGTAAACCTGAAGTGAAGTTTCGGAATCTATAACTACTGTCACAGGAATGGTTCAAAACATAGACAGGATGAAGAGCCAGTCTTCTTGTACTTGTGTCGGCATTCTGCCATTTGTATTTAACTCCGATGCAATTTCTGTGTTTCATCGGCAATTTGACGGCCAGGGGCATACAGTAAACCTGAAGTGAAGCATCGGAATATATAACTAGTGTCACAGGAGTGGTTCAATACATAAACAGTAAGAAGTGTCAGTCTTCTAGTACTTGAGTCGGCATTGTGCCTTTTGTATTTAATTCCGATGCAATTTCTGTGTTTCATCGTCAATAAGAAGGTCAGAGGGATACAGTAAACCTGAAGTGAAGCATCGGAATCCATAACTAGTGTCACAGGAATGGTTCAAATCATAGACAGGAAGAAGAGCCAGTCTTCTTGTACTTGAGTCGGCATTGTGCCTCTTGTATTTAACTCCGATGCAATTTCTGTGTTTCATCGGCAATATGACGGCCAGGGGGATACAGTAAACCTGAAGTGAAGCATCGGAATATATAACTAGTGTCACAGGAGTGGTTCAAAACATAAACAGTAAGAAGTGTCAGTCATCTAGTACTTGAGTCGCCATTGTGCCTTTTGTATTTAATTCCGATGCAATTTCTGTGTTTCATCGTCAATAAGAAGGTCAGAGGGATACAGTAAAACTGAAGTGAAGCATCGGAATCTATAACTAGTGTCACAGAAATAGTTCAAAACATAGACAGTAAGGAGAGTCAGTCTTCTTGTACTTAAGTCGGCTTTGTGCATTTTGTATTTAATTCCGATGCAATTTCTTTGTTTCATCGTCAATAAGAAGGTCAGCCGGACACCATAAACCAGAAGTGAAGCATCGGAATCTATAACTAGTGTCACAGTAATGGTTAAAACATAGACAGGAAGATGAATCAGTTTTCTTGTACTTAAGTCGGCATTGTGCCGTTTGTACTCATTTCCGATGCAATATCTGTGTTTCGTCGTCAATAACAAGGTCCAAGGGATACAGTAAACCTGAAGTGTAGCATCGGAATCTGAAACTGGTCTCTCAGTAAAGGTTCAAACCATAGACAGTAAGAAGAGCCAGACATCTTGTACTTGAGTCGGCATTGCGCCTCTTGTATTTAATTCCGATGCAATTTCTGTGTTTCATCGTCTATAAGACGGTCAGAGGGATACAGTAATACTTCAGTAAAGCATCGGAATCCATAACCAGTGTCTCAGGAATGGTTCAAAACATAGACAGTAAGAAGAGTCAGTCTACTTGTACTTAAGTCGGCATTGTGCCTTTTGTATTTAATTCCGATGCAATTTCTGGATTTCATCGTCAATATGAAGGTCAGCTGGATACAGTAGACCTGAAGCGAAGCATCGGAATCTATAACTAGTGTAATGGGAATGGTTCAAACATAGACAGTAAGCTGAGCCAGTCCTCTTGTACTTGAGTCGGCATTGTGCCTTTTGTATTTAATTCCGATCAATTTTCTGTGTTTGATCGTCAATAAGAAGGTCAGAGGGATACAGTAAACCTGAAGTGAAGCATCGGAATCTATAACTAGTGTCACAGGATTGGTTCAAACATAGACAGTAAGAAGAGTCTGTCTTCTTGTACTTAAGTCGGCATTGTGCCTTTTGTATTTAATTAAGATGCAATTTCTGTGTTTCATCGTCAATAAGAAGGTCAGAGGGATACAGTAAACCTGAAGTGAAGAATCGGAATCTATAACTAGTGTCAAAGGAATGGTTGAAAACATAGACAGTAAGAAGAGTCAGTCTTCTTGTACTTAAGTCGGCATTGTGCTTTTTCTATGTAAATCCGATGCAATGTCTGTGTTTCATCGTCAATAAGAAGGTCAGAGGGATACAGTAAACCTGAAGTGAAGCATTGGAATCCATAAATAGTGTCACAGGAATGGTTCAAAACGTAGACAGTAAGAAGAGTTAGTTTTCTTGTACTTAGGTCGGCATTGTGCTTTTGTATTTAATTCCGATGCAATTTCTGTGTTTCATCGTCAATAAGAAGGTCAGAGGGACAAAGTAAACCTGAAGTGAAGCATTGGAATCTATGACTAGTGTCACAGGAATGGTTCAAAACATGGAGAGTAAGAAGTGTCAGTCTTTTTGTACTTAAGTCGGCATTGTGCCACTTGTATTTAAATCCGATGCAAATTCTGTGTTTCATCGTCAATAAGACGGTCAGAGGGATACAGTAAACCTGAAGTAAAGCATCGGAATCTATAACTAGTGTCACAGGAATGGTTCAAAACATAGGCAGTAAGAAGAGCCAGTCTAATCGTATTAGAGTCGGCATTGTGCCTTTTGTATTTATTTCCGATTGCAATTTCTGTGTTTCATCGTCAATACGACGGTCAGAGGGATACAGTAAACCTGAAGTGAAGCATCGGAATCAATAACTAGTGTCACAGGAATGGTTCAAAACATAGACAGTAAGAAGAGCCGGTCTTCTTGTACTTAAGTCGGCATTGTGCTTTTTCTATATAAATCCGATGCAATTTCTGTGTTTCATCGTCAATAAGAAGGTCCGAGGGATACAGTAAACCTGAAGTGAAGCATCGGAATCTATAACTAGTGTCACAGGAATGGTTCAAAACATAGACAGGAAGAAGAGCCAGTCTTCTTGTACTTGAGTCGGCATTGTGCCTTTTGTATTTAACTCCGATGCAAATTCTGTGTTTCATCGGCAATATGACGGCCAGGGGGATACAGTAAACCTGAAGTGAAGCATCGGAATATATAACTAGTGTCACAGGAGTGGTTCAAAACATAAACAGTAAGAAGGGTCAGTCTTCTAGTACTTGAGTCGGGATTGTGCCTTTCGTATTTAATTCCGATGCAATTTCTGTGTTTCATCGTCATTAAGAAGGTCAGAGGGATACAGTAAAACTGAAGTGATGCATCGGAATCTATAACTAGTGTCACAGAAATGGTTCAAAACATAGGCAGTAAGGAGAGTCAGTCTTCTTGTACTTAAGTCGGCTTTGTGCCTTTTGTATTTTATTCCGATGCAATTTCTTTGTTTCATCGTCAATAAGAAGGTCAGCCAGATACCACAAACCTGAAGTGAAGCATCGGAATCTATAACTAGTGTAACGGGAATGGTTCAAAACATAGACAGTAAGCAGAGCCAGTCCTCTTGTACTTGAGTCGGCATTGCGCCTCTTGTATTTAATTACGATGCAATTTCTGTGTTTCATCGTCTATAAGACGGTCAGAGGGATACAGTAATACTGAAGTGAAGCATCGGAATCTATAACTAGTGTCACAGAAATGGTTCAAAACATAGACTGGAAGAAGAATCAGTTTTCTTGTACTGAAGTCGGCATTGTGCCGTTTGTATTTATTTCCGATGCAATTTCTGTGTTTCATCGTCAATAACAAGGTCCAAGGGATACAGTAAACCTGAAGTGAAGCATCGGAATCTAAAACCGGTCTCTCAGTAAAGGTTCAAACCATAGACAGTAAGAAGAGCCAGACTTCTTGTACTTGAGTCGGCACTGTGCCTTTTGTATTTAATTCCGATGCAATTTCTGGGTTTCATCGTCATTATGAAGGTCAGCTGGATACAGTAGACCTGAAGCGAAGAATCGGAATCTATAACTAGTGTATCGGGAATCGTTCAAAACATAGACGGTAAGCAGTGCCAGTCCTCTTGTACTTGAGTCGGCATTGTGCCTTTTGTATTTAATTCCGATCAATTTTCTGTGTTTGATCGTCTATAAGAAGGTCAGAGGGATACAGTAAACCTGAAGTGAAGCATCGGAATCTATAACTAGTGTCACAGGAATGGTTCAAAACATAGACAGTAAGAAGAGTCTGTCTTCTTGTACTTAAGTCGGCATTGTGCCTTTTGTATTTAATTAAGATGCAATTTCTGTGTTTCATCGTCAATAAGAAGGGCAGAGGGATACAGTTAACCTGAAGTGAAGCATCGGAATCAATAACTAGTGTCACAGGAATGGTTCAAAACATAGACAGTAAGAAGAGTCAGTCTTCTTGTACTTAAGTCGGCATTGTGCTTTTTCTATATAAATCCGATGCAATTTCTGTGTTTCATCGTCAATAAGAAGGTCCGAGGGAGACAGTAAACCTGAAGTGAAGCATCGGAATCTGTAACAAGTGTCACAGGAATGGTTCAAAGCATAGACAGTAAGAAGAGCCAGTCTTCTTGTACTTGAGTCGGCATTGTGCCTTTCTTATTTAATTCCGATGCAATTTCTGTGTTTCATCGTCAACAAGAAGGTCAGAGGGATAAAGTAAACCTGAAGTGAAGCATCGGAATCTAGGACTAGTGTCACAGGAATGGTTCAAAACATAGAGAGTACGAAGAGGCAGTCTTTTTGTATTTAAGTCGGCGTTGTGCCTTTTGTATTTAATTCCGATGCAGTATCTGTGTTTCATTGTCAATAAGAAGGTCAGAGGGATACAGTAAACCTGAAGTGAAGCATCGGAATCTATAACTAGTGTCACAGAAATGGTTCACAAAAAAGACAGTGAGAAGAGACAGTCTTCTTGTACTTGAGTCGGCATTGCTCCTTTTATATTTAATTCCGATGCAATTTCTGTATTTCATCGTCAATAAGAAGGTCAGAGGGATACAGTAAAACTGAAATAAAGCATCGGAATCTATAACTAGTGTCACAGGTATGGTTTAAAACATAGACAGTAAGAAGAGTCAGTCGTCTTGTACTTAAGTCAGCATTGTGCCTTTTGTATTTAGTTAAGATGCAATTTCTGTGTTTCATCGTCAATAAGGAGGTCAGAGGGATACAGTAAACCTGAAGTGAAGTATCGCAATCTAATGCTAGTGTCACCGGAATGGTTCAAGGCATAGACAGTAGGAAGAGTCAGTCTTCTTTTACTTAAGTCGGCATTGTGCCTTTTGTATTTAATTCCGATGCAATTTCTGTGTTTCATCGTCAATAAGAAGGTCAGCTGGATACAGTAAACCTGAAGTGAATGATCGGAATTTATAACTAGTGTCACAGGGATGGTTCAAAACATAGACAGTAAGAAGAAGCAGTCTTCTAGTACTTGAGTCGGCATTGTGCCTTTTGTATTTAAATCCGATGCAATTTCTGTGTTTCATCGCCAATAAGAAGGTCAGAGAGATACAGAAGACCTGAAGTGAAGAATCGGAATCCATAACTAGTGTCACAGGAATGGTTCGAAACATAGGCAGTAAGATGAGTCAGTTGTCTTATACTTATGTCAGCATTGTGCATTTTGTATTTAATTCGAATGCAATTTCTGTGTTTCATCGTCAATAGGAAGGACAGCTGGATGCAGTAAATCTGAAGTGAAGCATCGGAATCTATAACTAGTGTCACAGGAATGGTTCAAAGCATAGACAGTAAGAAGAGCCAGACTTCTTGTACTTGAGTAGGCATTGTGCCTCTTGTATTTAATTCTGATACAATATCTGTGTTTCATCGTCAATAAGACGGTCAGAGGGATACAGTAAAACTGAAGTGAAGCATGGGAATCTATAACTAGTGTCACAGGAATGGTTCAAAGCATAGACAGTAAGAAGAGTCAGTCTACTTGCACTTTAGTCGGCATTGTGCCTTTTGTATTTAATTCCGATGCAATTTCTGTGTTTCATCGTCAATAAGAAGGTCAGAGGGATACAGTAAACCTGAAGTGAAGCATCGGAATCTATGACTAGTGTCACAGGAATGGTTCAAAACATAGACAGTAAGAAGAGTCAGTCTTCTTGTACTTAAGTCGGCATTGTGCCTTTTCTATATAATTCCGATGCAATTTCTGTGTTTCGTCGTCAATAAGAAGGTCTGAGGGATACAGTAAACCTGAAGTGAAGCATCGGAATCTATAACTAGTGTCACTGGAATGGTTCAGAGCATAGACAGTAAGAAGAGCCAGATTTCTTGTACTTGAGTCGGCATTGTGCCTTTTGTATTTAATTCCGATGCAATTTCTGTGTTTCATCGTCAATAAGAAGCTCAGAGGGATACAGTAAAACTGAAGTGAAGCATCGGATACTATAACTAGTTCACAGGAAAGGTTCGAAACATAGACAGTAAGAAGAGTATGTCTACTTGTACTTAAGTCGGCATTGTGCCTTTTGTATTTAATTCCGATGCAATTTCTGTGTTTCATCGTCAATAAGAAGGTCAGCTGGATACAGTAGATCTGAAGTGAAGCATCGGAATCTAAAACTAGTGTCACGGGAATGGTTCAAAACATAGACAGTAAGAAGTGTTAGTCTTCTCGTAATTAAGTCGGCATTGTGCCTTTTGTATTTAATTAAGATGCAATTTCTGTGTTTCGACGTCAATAAGAAGGTGAGAGAGGGATACAGTAAACATGAAGTGAACCATCGGAATCAATAACTAGTGTCACAGGAATGGTTCAAAGCATAGATAGTAAGAAGAGTCAGTCTTCTTGTACTTAAGTCGGCATTGTGTCTTTTCTATATAATTCCGATGCAATTTCTGTGTTTCATCGTCAATAAGAAGGTCAGAGGGATACAGTAAATCTGAAGTGAAGCATCCTAATCCATAAATAGTGTCACAGGAATGGTTCAAAGCATAGACAGTAAGATGAGCCAGTCTTCTTGTACTTGAGTCGGCATTGTGCCTTTTGTATTTAATTCCAATGCAATTTCTGTGATTCATCGTCAGTAAGAAGGGCAGAGGGTACTGTAATCCTGAAGCGAAGCATCGGAATCTATAACTAGTGTCACCGGAATGGTTGAAAACGTAGACAGTAAGAAGAGCCAGTCTTCTTGTACTTGAGTCGGCATTGTGCATTTTGAATTTAATTCCGATGAATTTTCAGTGTTTGATAGTCAATAAGAAGGTCAGAGGGATACAGTAAACCTGAAGTGAAGCATCGGAATCTATAACTAGTGTCACAGGAATGGTTCAAACCATAGACAGTAAGAAGAGTCAGTTTTCTTGTACTTAAGTCGGCATTGTGACTTATGTATTTAATTCCGATGCAATTTCTGTGTTTCATCGTCAATAAGAAGGTCAGCTGGATACTGTAAACCTGAAGTGAAGCATCGGAATCTATAACTAGTGTCACAGGAATGGTTGAAAACGTAGACAGTAAGAAGAGCCAGTCTTCTTGTACTTGAGTCGGCATTGTGCATTTTGTATTTAATTCCGATGAATTTTCAGTGTTTGATAGTCAATAAGAAGGTCAGAGGGATACAGTAAACCTAAAGTGAAGCATCGGAATCTATAACTAGTGTCACAGGAATGGTTCAAACCATAGACAGTATGAAGACTCAGAGTTCTTGTACTGAAGTCGGCATTGTGCCTTTTGTATGTAATTAAGATGCAATTTCTGTGTTTCATCGTCAATAAGGGGGCAGAGGTATACTGTAAACCTGAAGTGAAGCATCGGAATGGAAAACTACTGGCACAGGAATGGTTCAAAACATAGACAGTAGGAGGAGTCAGTCTTCTTGTACTTAAGTCGACATTGTGCCTATTATATTTAATTCCTATGCAATTTCTGTGTTTCATCGTGAATAAGAGGGTCAGAGGGATACAGTAAAACTGAAGTGAAGCATCGGAATCTATAACTAGTGTCACAGGAGTGGTTGAAAACATAGACAGTAAGAAGTGCCTGAGTTCTTGTACTTGAGTCGGTATTGTGCCTCTTGTATTTAATTCTGATGCAATATCTGTGTTTCATTGTCAATAAGAAGGCCAGAGGGATACAGTAAACCTGAAGTGAAGCATCGGAATCTATAACTAGTGTCACAGGAATGGTTCAAAGCATAAACAGTAAGAAGAGCCAAACTTCTTGTACTTGAGTCGGCATTGTGCCTTTTGTAATTATTACCGATGCAATATCTGTGTTTCATCGTCAAAAGAAGGTCAGCTGGATACAGTGGACCTGAAGTGAAGCATCGGAGTGTATAACTAGTGTCACGGGAATGGTTCAAAACATAGACAGTAAGAAGAGCCAGTCTTCTTGTACTTGAGTCAGCATTGTGCCTTTTGTATTTAATTCCGATGAAATTTCTGTGTTTGATCGTAAATGAGAAGGTCAGAGGGATACAATAAAGCTGAAGTGAAGCATCGGAATCTGTAACTAGTGTCACAGGAATGGTTCAAAACATAGACAGTAAGAAGTGTTAGTCTTCTCGTAATTAAATCGGCATTTTGCCTTTTGTATTTAATTAAGATGCAATTTCTGTGTTTCACCGTCAATAAGAGGGTCAGAGGGATACAGTAAACCTGAAGTGAAGCATCGGAATCAATAACTAGTGTCACAGGAATGGTTCAAAGCATAGACAGTAAGAAGAGTCAGTCTTCTTCTACTTAAGTCGGCATTGTGCCTTTTCTATATAATTCCGATGCAATTTCTGTGTTTCATCGTCAATAAGAAGGTCAGAGGAATACAGTATAACTGAAGTGAAACATCGGATTCTATAACTAGTGTCACACGAATGGTACAAAACATAGAGAGTAAGAGGAGACGGTCTTTTTGTACATAAGTAGGCATTGTGCCTTTTGCATTTAATTCCGATGCCATTTGTGTGTCTCATCGTCAATAACAAGATCAGAGAGATACAGTAAACCTGAAGTGAAGCATCGGAATCTATATCTAGTATCACAGAAATGGTTCAAAACATAGACAGTAAGAAGAGCCAGTCTTCTGGTACTTGAGTCGGCATTGTGCCATTTGTATTTAATTCCGATGCAATGTCTGTGTTTAATCGTCAATAAGAAGGACAGATGGTACTGTAAATCTGAAGTGAAGCATCGGAATCTATAACTAGTGTCACCGGAATGGTTTAAATCATAGACAATAGAAAGAGTCAGCCTTCTTGTACTTGAGTCGGCTTTGTGCCTTTTGTATTTAATTCCGATGCAATTTCTGTGTTTCATCGTCAATAAGAAGGTCAGAGGGACACAGTAAACCTGAAGTGAAGCATCGGAATCTATAACTAGTGTCACAGGAGTGGTTCAAAACATAGACAGCAAGAAGAGTCAGTTTTCTTGGACTTAAGTTGGCATTGTGACTTATGTATTTAGTTCCGATGCAATTTCTGTGTTTCATCGTCAATAAGAAGGTCAGCTGGATACTGTAAACCTGAAGTGAAGCATCGGAATCTATAACTAGTGTCACCGGATTGGTTCAAAACATAGACAATAGAAAGAGTCAGCATTCTTGTACTTCAGTCGGCATTGTGCCTTTTGTATTTAATTCCGATGCAATTTCTGTGTTTCATCGTCAATAAGAAGGTCAGGGGGATGCAGTTAACCTGAAGTGAAGCATCGGAATCTATAACTAGTGTCACAGGAATGGTTCAAAGCATAGAGAGTAAGAAGAGTCAGTCTTCTTGTACTTAAGTCGGCATTGTGTCTTTTCTATATAATTCCGATGCAATTTCTGTGTTTCATCGTCCATAAGATGGTCAGAGGGATACAGTAAATCTGAAGTGAAGCATCGGAATCTATAACTAGTGTCACAGGAATGGTTCAAAGCATAGACAGTAAGAAGAGCCAGTCCTCTTGTACTTGAGTCGGCATTGTGCCTTTCGTATTTAATTCCGATGCAATTTCTGTGTTTTATCGTCAATAAGAAAGTCAGAGGAATACAGTAAACCTTATGTGAAGCATCGGATTCTATAACTAGTGTCACAGGAATGGTACAAAACATAGAGAGTAAGAAGAGACGGTCTTTTTGTACATAAGTAGGCATTGTGCGTTTTCTATTTAATTCCGATGCAATTTCTGTGTCTCATCATCAATACGAAGATCAGAGAGATACAGTAAACCTGAAGTGAAGCATCGGAATCTATAACTAGTGTCACAGGAATGCTTCAAACCATAGACAGTAAGAAGACTCAGTTTTCTTGTACTTAAGTCGGCATTGTGCCTTTTGTATTTAATTCCGATGAAATTTCTGTGTTTGATCGTCAATGAGAAGGTCAGAGGGATACAGTAAAGCTGAAGTGAAGCATCGGAACCTGTAACTAGTGTCACAGGAATGGTTCAAAACATAGACAGTAAGAAGTGTTTGTCTTCTCGTAATTAAATCGGCATTGTGCCTTTTGTATTTAATTAAGATGCAATTTCTGTGTTTCACCGTCAATAAGAGGGTCAGAGGGATACAGTAAACCTGAAGTGAAGCATCGGAATCAATAACTAGTGTCACAGGAATGGTTCAAAGCATAGACAGTAAGAAGAGTCAGTCTTCTTTTACTTAAGTCGGCATTGTGCCTTTTCTATATAATTCCGATGCAATTTCTGTGTTTCATCGTCAATAAGAAGGTCAGAGGGAGACAGTAAAACTGAAGTGAAGCATCGGAATCTATAACTAGTGTCACACGAATGGTACAAAACATAGAGAGTAAGAGGAGACGGTCTTTTTGTACATAAGTAGGCATTGTGCCTTTTGTATTTAATTCCGATGCAATTTCTGTGTTTCATCGTCAATAAGAAGGTCAGAGGGATACAGTACACCTGAAGGGAAGCATCGGAATCTATAACTAGTGTCACAGGAATGGTTCAAAGCATAGACAGTAAGAAGAGTCAGTCTTCTTTTACTTAAGTCGGCATTGTGCCTTGTCTATATAATTCCGATGCAATTTGTGTGTCTCATCGTCAATAAGAAGGTCAGAGGGATACAGTAAATCTGAAGTGAAACATCGGAATCTATAAATAGTGTCACAGGAATGGTTCAAAGCATAGACAGTAAGAAGAGCCAGTCTTCTTGTACTTGAGTCGGCATTGTGACTATTGTATTTAATTCCGATGCAATTTCTGTGTTTCATCGTCGATAAGAAGGTCAGAGGGATACAGTAAACCTGAAGTGAAGCATCGGAATCTATAACTAGTGTCACAGGAATGGTTCAAAGCATAGACAGTAAGAAGAGTCAGTCTTCTTTTACTTAAGTCGGCATTGTGCCTTGTCTATATAATTCCGATGCAATTTGTGTGTCTCATCGTCAATAAGAAGGTCAGAGGGATACAGTAAATCTGAAGTGAAACATCGGAATCTATAAATAGTGTCACAGGAATGGTTCAAAGCATAGACAGTAAGAAGAGCCAGTCTTCTTGTACTTGAGTCGGCATTGTGACTTTTGTATTTAATTCCGATGCAATTTCTGTGTTTCATCGTCGATAAGAAGGTCAGAGGGATACAGTAAACCTGAAGTGAAGCATCGGAATCTATAACTAGTGTCACAGGAATGGTTCAAATAATAGCCTGTAAGAAGAGTCAGTTTTCTTGTACTTAAGTCGGCATTGTGCCTTTCGTATTTAATTCCGATGCAATTTCTGTGTTTCATCGTCAATAAGAAAGTCAGAGGAATACAGTAAACCTGATGTGAAGCATCGGATTCTATAACTAGTGTCACAGGAATGGTACAAAACATAGAGAGTAAGAAGAGACGGTCTTTTTGTACATAAGTAGGCATTGTGCCTTTTCTATATAATTCCGATGCAATTTCTGTGTCTCATCATCAATACGAAGATCAGAGAGATACAGTAAACCTGAAGTGAAGCATCGGAATCTATACCTAGTGTCACAGAATTGGTTCAAAACATAGACAGTAAGAAGAGCCAGTCTTCTGGTACTTGAGTCGGCATTGTGCCATTTTTATTTAATTCCGATGCAATTTCTGTGTTTCATCGTCAATAAGATGGGCTGAGGGTACTGTAAACCTGAAGTGAAGCATCGGAATCTATAACTAGTGTCACCGGAGTGGTTTAAATCATAGACAATAGAAAGAGTCTGCCTTCTTGTACTTGAGTCATCATTGTGCCTTTTGTTTTTAATTCCGATGCAATTTCTGTGCTTCATCGTCAATAAGAAGGTCAGAAGGAAACAGTAAACCTGAAGTGAAGCATCGGAATCTATAACTAGTGTCACAGGAATGGTTCAAAAAATAGACAGTTAGAAGAGTCAGTTTTCTTGTACTTAAGTCGGCATTGTGACTTATGTATTTAATTCCGATGCAATTTCTGTGTTTCATCGTCAATAAGAAGGTCAGCTGGATACTGTAAACCTGAAGTGAAGCATCGGAATCTATAACTAGTGTCACAGGAATGGTTCAAAGCATAGACAATAGAAAGAGTCAGCCTTCTTGTACTTCAGTCGGCATTGTGCCTTTTGTATTTAATTCCGATGCAATTTCTGTGTTTCATCGTCAATAAGAAGGTCAGAGGGATACAGTAAATCTGAAGTGAAACATCGGAATCCATAAATCGTGTCACAGGAATGGTTCAAAGCATATACAGGAAGATGAGTCGGTCTTCTTGTACTTGAGTCGGCATTGTGCCTTTTGTATTTAATTCCAATGCAATTTCTGTGTTTCATCGTCAATAAGAAGGGCAGAGGGTACTGTAAACCTGAAGTGAAGCATCGGAATCTATAACTAGTGTCACCGGAATGGTTGAAAACGTAGACAGTAAGAAGAGCCAGTTTCTTGTACTTGAGTCGGCATTGTGCATTTTGTATTTAATTCCGATGAATTTTCAGTGTTTGATAGTCAATAAGAAGGTCAGAGGGATACAGTAAACCTGAAGTGAAGCATCGGAATCTATAACTAGTGTCACAGGAATGGTTCAAACCATAGACAGTAAGAAGAGTCAGTTTTCTTGTACTTAAGTTGGCATTGTGACTTATGTATTTAATTCCGATGCAATTTCTGTGTTTCATGGTCAATAAGAAGGTCAGCTGGATACTGTAAACCTGAAGTGAAGCATCGGAATCTATAACTAGTGTCACAGGAATGGTTGAAAACGTAGACAGTAAGAAGAGCCAGTCTTCTTGTACTTGAGTCGGCATTGTGCATTTTGTATTAAATTCCGATGAATTTTCAGTGTTTGATAGTCAATAAGAAGGTCAGAGGGATACAGTAAACCTGAAGTGAAGCATTGGAATCTATAACTAGTGTCACAGAAATGGTTCAAACCATAGACAGTAAGAAGAGTCAGTGTTCTTGTACTGAAGTCCGCATTGTGCCTTTTGTATGTAATTAAGATGCAATTTCTGTGCTTCATCGTCAATAAGGAGGGCAGAGGTACACAGTAAACCTGAAGTGAAGCATCGGATTCGAAAACTAGGGTCACAGGAATGGTTCAAAACATAGACAGTAGGAGGAGTCAGTCTTCTTGTACTTAAGTTGACATTGTGCCTTTTATATTTAATTCCGATGCAATTTCTGTGTTTCATCGTCAATAAGAAGGTCAGAGGGATACAGTAAAACTGAAGTGAAGCATCGGAATCTATAACTAGTGTCACAGGAATGGTTCAAAACGTAGACAGTAAGAAGAGCCTGACTGCTTGTACTTGAGTCGGCATTGTGCCTCTTGTATTTAATTCTGATGCAATATCTGTGTTTCATCGTCAATAAGACGGTCAGCGGGATACAGTAAACCTGAAGTGAAGCATCGGAATCTATAACTAGTGTCACCGGATTGGTTCAAAACATAGACAATAGAAAGAGTCAGCCTTCTTGTACTTGAGTCGGCTTTGTGCCTTTTGTATTTAATTCCGATGCAATTTCTGTGTTTCATCGTCAATAAGAAGGTCAGAGGGATACAGTAAACCTGAAGTGAAGCATCGGAATCTATAACTAGTGTCACAGGAGTGGTTCAAAACATAGACAGCAAGAAGAGTCAGTTTTCTTGGACTTAAGTTGGCATTGTGACTTATGTATTTAATTCCGATGCAATTTCTGTGTTTCATCGTCAATAAGAAGGTCAGCTGGATACTGTAAACCTGAAGTGAAGCATCGGAATCTATAACTAGTGTCACCGGATTGGTTCAAAACATAGACAATAGAAAGAGTCAGCATTCTTGTACTTCAGTCGGCATTGTGCCTTTTGTATTTAATTCCGATGCAATTTCTGTGTTTCATCGTCAATAAGAAGGTCAGGGGGATGCAGTAAACCTGAAGTGAAGCATCGGAATCTATAACTAGTGTCACAGGAATGGTTCAAAGCATAGAGAGTAAGAAGAGTCAGTCTTCTTGTACTTAAGTCGGCATTGTGTCTTTTCTATATAATTCCGATGCAATTTCTGTGTTTCATCGTCAATAAGAAGGTCAGAGTGATACAGTAAATCTGAAGTGAAGCATCGGAATCTATAACTAGTGTCACAGGAATGGTTCAAAGCATAGACAGTAAGAAGAACCAGTCCTCTTGTACTTGAGTCGGCGTTGTGCCTTTCGTATTTAATTCCGATGCAATTTCTGTGTTTTATCGTCAATAAGAAAGTCAGAGGAATACAGTAAACCTTATGTGAAGCATCGGATTCTATAACTAGTGTCACAGGAATGGTACAAAACATAGAGAGTAAGAAGAGACGGTCTTTTTGTACATAAGTAGGCATTGTGCCTTTTCTATTTAATTCCGATGCAATTTCTGTGTCTCATCATCAATACGAAGATCAGAGAGATACAGTAAACCTGAAGTGAAGCATCGGAATCTATAACTAGTGTCACAGGAATGCTTCAAACCATAGACAGTAAGAAGAGTCGGTTTTCTTGTACTTAAGTCGGCATTGTGCCTTTTGTATTTAATTCCGATGAAATTTCTGTGTTTGGTCGTCAATGAGAAGGTCAGAGGGATACAGTAAAGCTGAAGTGAAGCATCGGAACCTGTAACTAGTGTCACAGGAATGGTTCAAAACATAGACAGTAAGAAGTGTTTGTCTTCTCGTAATTAAATCGGCATTGTGCCTTTTGTATTTAATTAAGATGCAATTTCTGTGTTTCACCGTCAATAAGAGGGTCAGAGGGATACAGTAAACCTGAAGTGAAGCATCGGAATCAATAACTAGTGTCACAGGAATGGTTCAAAGCATAGACAGTAAGAAGAGTCAGTCTTCTTTTACTTAAGTCGGCATTGTGCCTTTTCTATATAATTCCGATGCAATTTCTGTGTTTCATCGTCAATAAGAAGGTCAGAGGGAGACAGTAAAACTGAAGTGAAGCATCGGATTCTATAACTAGTGTCACACGAATGGTACAAAACATAGAGAGTAAGAGGAGACGGTCTTTTTGTACATAAGTAGGCATTGTGCCTTTTGCATTTAATTCCGATGCCATTTGTGTGTCTCATCGTCAATAAGAAGATCAGAGAGATACAGTAAACCTGAAGTGAAGCATCGGAATCTATATCTAGTATCACAGAAATGGTTCAAAACATAGACAGTAAGAAGAGCCAGTCTTCTGGTACTTGAGTCGGCATTGTGCCATTTGTATTTAATTCCGATGCAATTTCTGTGTTTAATCGTCAATAAGAAGGACAGATGGTACTGTAAATCTGAAGTGAAGCATCGGAATCTATAACTAGTGTCACCGGATTGGTTCAAAACATAGACAATAGAAAGAGTCAGCATTCTTGTACTTCAGTCGGCATTGTGCCTTTTGTATTTAATTCCGATGCAATTTCTGTGTTTCATCGTCAATAAGAAGGTCAGGGGGATGCAGTAAACCTGAAGTGAAGCATCGGAATCTATAACTAGTGTCACAGGAATGGTTCAAAGCATAGAGAGTAAGAAGAGTCAGTCTTCTTGTACTTAAGTCGGCATTGTGTCTTTTCTATATAATTCCGATGCAATTTCTGTGTTTCATCGTCAATAAGAAGGTCAGAGGGATACAGTAAATCTGAAGTGAAGCATCGGAATCTATAACTAGTGTCACAGGAATGGTTCAAAGCATAGACAGTAAGAAGAACCAGTCCTCTTGTACTTGAGTCGGCGTTGTGCCTTTCGTATTTAATTCCGATGCAATTTCTGTGTTTTATCGTCAATAAGAAAGTCAGAGGAATACAGTAAACCTTATGTGAAGCATCGGATTCTATAACTAGTGTCACAGGAATGGTACAAAACATAGAGAGTAAGAAGAGACGGTCTTTTTGTACATAAGTAGGCATTGTGCCTTTTCTATTTAATTCCGATGCAATTTCTGTGTCTCATCATCAATACGAAGATCAGAGAGATACAGTAAACCTGAAGTGAAGCATCGGAATCTATAACTAGTGTCACAGGAATGCTTCAAACCATAGACAGTAAGAAGAGTCGGTTTTCTTGTACTTAAGTCGGCATTGTGCCTTTTGTATTTAATTCCGATGAAATTTCTGTGTTTGGTCGTCAATGAGAAGGTCAGAGGGATACAGTAAAGCTGAAGTGAAGCATCGGAACCTGTAACTAGTGTCACAGGAATGGTTCAAAACATAGACAGTAAGAAGTGTTTGTCTTCTCGTAATTAAATCGGCATTGTGCCTTTTGTATTTAATTAAGATGCAATTTCTGTGTTTCACCGTCAATAAGAGGGTCAGAGGGATACAGTAAACCTGAAGTGAAGCATCGGAATCAATAACTAGTGTCACAGGAATGGTTCAAAGCATAGACAGTAAGAAGAGTCAGTCTTCTTTTACTTAAGTCGGCATTGTGCCTTTTCTATATAATTCCGATGCAATTTCTGTGTTTCATCGTCAATAAGAAGGTCAGAGGGAGACAGTAAAACTGAAGTGAAGCATCGGATTCTATAACTAGTGTCACACGAATGGTACAAAACATAGAGAGTAAGAGGAGACGGTCTTTTTGTACATAAGTAGGCATTGTGCCTTTTGCATTTAATTCCGATGCCATTTGTGTGTCTCATCGTCAATAAGAAGATCAGAGAGATACAGTAAACCTGAAGTGAAGCATCGGAATCTATATCTAGTATCACAGAAATGGTTCAAAACATAGACAGTAAGAAGAGCCAGTCTTCTGGTACTTGAGTCGGCATTGTGCCATTTGTATTTAATTCCGATGCAATTTCTGTGTTTAATCGTCAATAAGAAGGACAGATGGTACTGTAAATCTGAAGTGAAGCATCGGAATCTATAACTAGTGTCACCGGAATGGTTTAAATCATAGACAATAGAAAGAGTCAGCCTTCTTGTACTTGAGTCGGCTTTGTGCCTTTTGTATTTAATTCCGATGCAATTTCTGTGTTTCATCGTCAATAAGAAGGTCAGAGGGATACAGTAAACCTGAAGTGAAGCATCGGAATCTATAACTAGTGTCACAGGAGTGGTTCAAAACATAGACAGCAAGAAGAGTCAGTTTTCTTGGACTTAAGTTGGCATTGTGACTTATGTATTTAATTCCGATGCAATTTCTGTGTTTCATCGTCAATAAGAAGGTCAGCTGGATACTGTAAACCTGAAGTGAAGCATCGGAATCTATAACTAGTGTCACCGGATTGGTTCAAAACATAGGCAATAGAAAGAGTCAGCATTCTTGTACTTCAGTCGGCATTGTGCCTTTTGTATTTAATTCCGATGCAATTTCTGTGTTTCATCGTCAATAAGAAGGTCAGGGGGATGCAGTTAACCTGAAGTGAAGCATCGGAATCTATAACTAGTGTCACAGGAATGGTTCAAAGCATAGAGAGTAAGAAGAGTCAGTCTTCTTGTACTTAAGTCGGCATTGTGTCTTTTCTATATAATTCCGATGCAATTTCTGTGTTTCATCGTCAATAAGAAGGTCAGAGGGAGACAGTAAAACTGAAGTGAAGCATCGGATTCTATAACTAGTGTCACACGAATGGTACAAAACATAGAGAGTAAGAGGAGACGGTCTTTTTGTACATAAGTAGGCATTGTGCCTTTTGCATTTAATTCCGATGCCATTTGTGTGTCTCATCGTCAATAAGAAGATCAGAGAGATACAGTAAACCTGAAGTGAAGCATCGGAATCTATATCTAGTATCACAGAAATGGTTCAAAACATAGACAGTAAGAAGAGCCAGTCTTCTGGTACTTGAGTCGGCATTGTGCCATTTGTATTTAATTCCGATGCAATTTCTGTGTTTAATCGTCAATAAGAAGGACAGATGGTACTGTAAATCTGAAGTGAAGCATCGGAATCTATAACTAGTGTCACCGGAATGGTTTAAATCATAGACAATAGAAAGAGTCAGCCTTCTTGTACTTGAGTCGGCTTTGTGCCTTTTGTATTTAATTCCGATGCAATTTCTGTGTTTCATCGTCAATAAGAAGGTCAGAGGGATACAGTAAACCTGAAGTGAAGCATCGGAATCTATAACTAGTGTCACAGGAATGGTTCAAATAATAGCCTGTAAGAAGAGTCAGTTTTCTTGTACTTAAGTCGGCATTGTGCCTTTCGTATTTAATTCCGATGCAATTTCTGTGTTTCATCGTCAATAAGAAAGTCAGAGGAATACAGTAAACCTGATGTGAAGCATCGGATTCTATAACTAGTGTCACAGGAATGGTACAAAACATAGAGAGTAAGAAGAGACGGTCTTTTTGTACATAAGTAGGCATTGTGCCTTTTCTATATAATTCCGATGCAATTTCTGTGTCTCATCATCAATACGAAGATCAGAGAGATACAGTAAACCTGAAGTGAAGCATCGGAATCTATACCTAGTGTCACAGAATTGGTTCAAAACATAGACAGTAAGAAGAGCCAGTCTTCTGGTACTTGAGTCGGCATTGTGCCATTTTTATTTAATTCCGATGCAATTTCTGTGTTTCATCGTCAATAAGATGGGCTGAGGGTACTGTAAACCTGAAGTGAAGCATCGGAATCTATAACTAGTGTCACCGGAGTGGTTTAAATCATAGACAATAGAAAGAGTCTGCCTTCTTGTACTTGAGTCATCATTGTGCCTTTTGTTTTTAATTCCGATGCAATTTCTGTGCTTCATCGTCAATAAGAAGGTCAGAAGGAAACAGTAAACCTGAAGTGAAGCATCGGAATCTATAACTAGTGTCACAGGAATGGTTCAAAAAATAGACAGTTAGAAGAGTCAGTTTTCTTGTACTTAAGTCGGCATTGTGACTTATGTATTTAATTCCGATGCAATTTCTGTGTTTCATCGTCAATAAGAAGGTCAGCTGGATACTGTAAACCTGAAGTGAAGCATCGGAATCTATAACTAGTGTCACAGGAATGGTTCAAAGCATAGACAATAGAAAGAGTCAGCCTTCTTGTACTTCAGTCGGCATTGTGCCTTTTGTATTTAATTCCGATGCAATTTCTGTGTTTCATCGTCAATAAGAAGGTCAGAGGGATACAGTAAATCTGAAGTGAAACATCGGAATCCATAAATCGTGTCACAGGAATGGTTCAAAGCATATACAGGAAGATGAGTCGGTCTTCTTGTACTTGAGTCGGCATTGTGCCTTTTGTATTTAATTCCAATGCAATTTCTGTGTTTCATCGTCAATAAGAAGGGCAGAGGGTACTGTAAACCTGAAGTGAAGCATCGGAATCTATAACTAGTGTCACCGGAATGGTTGAAAACGTAGACAGTAAGAAGAGCCAGTTTCTTGTACTTGAGTCGGCATTGTGCATTTTGTATTTAATTCCGATGAATTTTCAGTGTTTGATAGTCAATAAGAAGGTCAGAGGGATACAGTAAACCTGAAGTGAAGCATCGGAATCTATAACTAGTGTCACAGGAATGGTTCAAACCATAGACAGTAAGAAGAGTCAGTTTTCTTGTACTTAAGTTGGCATTGTGACTTATGTATTTAATTCCGATGCAATTTCTGTGTTTCATGGTCAATAAGAAGGTCAGCTGGATACTGTAAACCTGAAGTGAAGCATCGGAATCTATAACTAGTGTCACAGGAATGGTTGAAAACGTAGACAGTAAGAAGAGCCAGTCTTCTTGTACTTGAGTCGGCATTGTGCATTTTGTATTAAATTCCGATGAATTTTCAGTGTTTGATAGTCAATAAGAAGGTCAGAGGGATACAGTAAACCTGAAGTGAAGCATTGGAATCTATAACTAGTGTCACAGAAATGGTTCAAACCATAGACAGTAAGAAGAGTCAGTGTTCTTGTACTGAAGTCCGCATTGTGCCTTTTGTATGTAATTAAGATGCAATTTCTGTGCTTCATCGTCAATAAGGAGGGCAGAGGTACACAGTAAACCTGAAGTGAAGCATCGGATTCGAAAACTAGGGTCACAGGAATGGTTCAAAACATAGACAGTAGGAGGAGTCAGTCTTCTTGTACTTAAGTTGACATTGTGCCTTTTATATTTAATTCCGATGCAATTTCTGTGTTTCATCGTCAATAAGAAGGTCAGAGGGATACAGTAAAACTGAAGTGAAGCATCGGAATCTATAACTAGTGTCACAGGAATGGTTCAAAACGTAGACAGTAAGAAGAGCCTGACTGCTTGTACTTGAGTCGGCATTGTGCCTCTTGTATTTAATTCTGATGCAATATCTGTGTTTCATCGTCAATAAGACGGTCAGCGGGATACAGTAAACCTGAAGTGAAGCATCGGAATCTATAACTAGTGTCACCGGATTGGTTCAAAACATAGACAATAGAAAGAGTCAGCCTTCTTGTACTTGAGTCGGCTTTGTGCCTTTTGTATTTAATTCCGATGCAATTTCTGTGTTTCATCGTCAATAAGAAGGTCAGAGGGATACAGTAAACCTGAAGTGAAGCATCGGAATCTATAACTAGTGTCACAGGAGTGGTTCAAAACATAGACAGCAAGAAGAGTCAGTTTTCTTGGACTTAAGTTGGCATTGTGACTTATGTATTTAATTCCGATGCAATTTCTGTGTTTCATCGTCAATAAGAAGGTCAGCTGGATACTGTAAACCTGAAGTGAAGCATCGGAATCTATAACTAGTGTCACCGGATTGGTTCAAAACATAGACAATAGAAAGAGTCAGCATTCTTGTACTTCAGTCGGCATTGTGCCTTTTGTATTTAATTCCGATGCAATTTCTGTGTTTCATCGTCAATAAGAAGGTCAGGGGGATGCAGTAAACCTGAAGTGAAGCATCGGAATCTATAACTAGTGTCACAGGAATGGTTCAAAGCATAGAGAGTAAGAAGAGTCAGTCTTCTTGTACTTAAGTCGGCATTGTGTCTTTTCTATATAATTCCGATGCAATTTCTGTGTTTCATCGTCAATAAGAAGGTCAGAGTGATACAGTAAATCTGAAGTGAAGCATCGGAATCTATAACTAGTGTCACAGGAATGGTTCAAAGCATAGACAGTAAGAAGAACCAGTCCTCTTGTACTTGAGTCGGCGTTGTGCCTTTCGTATTTAATTCCGATGCAATTTCTGTGTTTTATCGTCAATAAGAAAGTCAGAGGAATACAGTAAACCTTATGTGAAGCATCGGATTCTATAACTAGTGTCACAGGAATGGTACAAAACATAGAGAGTAAGAAGAGACGGTCTTTTTGTACATAAGTAGGCATTGTGCCTTTTCTATTTAATTCCGATGCAATTTCTGTGTCTCATCATCAATACGAAGATCAGAGAGATACAGTAAACCTGAAGTGAAGCATCGGAATCTATAACTAGTGTCACAGGAATGCTTCAAACCATAGACAGTAAGAAGAGTCGGTTTTCTTGTACTTAAGTCGGCATTGTGCCTTTTGTATTTAATTCCGATGAAATTTCTGTGTTTGGTCGTCAATGAGAAGGTCAGAGGGATACAGTAAAGCTGAAGTGAAGCATCGGAACCTGTAACTAGTGTCACAGGAATGGTTCAAAACATAGACAGTAAGAAGTGTTTGTCTTCTCGTAATTAAATCGGCATTGTGCCTTTTGTATTTAATTAAGATGCAATTTCTGTGTTTCACCGTCAATAAGAGGGTCAGAGGGATACAGTAAACCTGAAGTGAAGCATCGGAATCAATAACTAGTGTCACAGGAATGGTTCAAAGCATAGACAGTAAGAAGAGTCAGTCTTCTTTTACTTAAGTCGGCATTGTGCCTTTTCTATATAATTCCGATGCAATTTCTGTGTTTCATCGTCAATAAGAAGGTCAGAGGGAGACAGTAAAACTGAAGTGAAGCATCGGATTCTATAACTAGTGTCACACGAATGGTACAAAACATAGAGAGTAAGAGGAGACGGTCTTTTTGTACATAAGTAGGCATTGTGCCTTTTGCATTTAATTCCGATGCCATTTGTGTGTCTCATCGTCAATAAGAAGATCAGAGAGATACAGTAAACCTGAAGTGAAGCATCGGAATCTATATCTAGTATCACAGAAATGGTTCAAAACATAGACAGTAAGAAGAGCCAGTCTTCTGGTACTTGAGTCGGCATTGTGCCATTTGTATTTAATTCCGATGCAATTTCTGTGTTTAATCGTCAATAAGAAGGACAGATGGTACTGTAAATCTGAAGTGAAGCATCGGAATCTATAACTAGTGTCACCGGATTGGTTCAAAACATAGACAATAGAAAGAGTCAGCATTCTTGTACTTCAGTCGGCATTGTGCCTTTTGTATTTAATTCCGATGCAATTTCTGTGTTTCATCGTCAATAAGAAGGTCAGGGGGATGCAGTAAACCTGAAGTGAAGCATCGGAATCTATAACTAGTGTCACAGGAATGGTTCAAAGCATAGAGAGTAAGAAGAGTCAGTCTTCTTGTACTTAAGTCGGCATTGTGTCTTTTCTATATAATTCCGATGCAATTTCTGTGTTTCATCGTCAATAAGAAGGTCAGAGGGATACAGTAAATCTGAAGTGAAGCATCGGAATCTATAACTAGTGTCACAGGAATGGTTCAAAGCATAGACAGTAAGAAGAACCAGTCCTCTTGTACTTGAGTCGGCGTTGTGCCTTTCGTATTTAATTCCGATGCAATTTCTGTGTTTTATCGTCAATAAGAAAGTCAGAGGAATACAGTAAACCTTATGTGAAGCATCGGATTCTATAACTAGTGTCACAGGAATGGTACAAAACATAGAGAGTAAGAAGAGACGGTCTTTTTGTACATAAGTAGGCATTGTGCCTTTTCTATTTAATTCCGATGCAATTTCTGTGTCTCATCATCAATACGAAGATCAGAGAGATACAGTAAACCTGAAGTGAAGCATCGGAATCTATAACTAGTGTCACAGGAATGCTTCAAACCATAGACAGTAAGAAGAGTCGGTTTTCTTGTACTTAAGTCGGCATTGTGCCTTTTGTATTTAATTCCGATGAAATTTCTGTGTTTGGTCGTCAATGAGAAGGTCAGAGGGATACAGTAAAGCTGAAGTGAAGCATCGGAACCTGTAACTAGTGTCACAGGAATGGTTCAAAACATAGACAGTAAGAAGTGTTTGTCTTCTCGTAATTAAATCGGCATTGTGCCTTTTGTATTTAATTAAGATGCAATTTCTGTGTTTCACCGTCAATAAGAGGGTCAGAGGGATACAGTAAACCTGAAGTGAAGCATCGGAATCAATAACTAGTGTCACAGGAATGGTTCAAAGCATAGACAGTAAGAAGAGTCAGTCTTCTTTTACTTAAGTCGGCATTGTGCCTTTTCTATATAATTCCGATGCAATTTCTGTGTTTCATCGTCAATAAGAAGGTCAGAGGGAGACAGTAAAACTGAAGTGAAGCATCGGATTCTATAACTAGTGTCACACGAATGGTACAAAACATAGAGAGTAAGAGGAGACGGTCTTTTTGTACATAAGTAGGCATTGTGCCTTTTGCATTTAATTCCGATGCCATTTGTGTGTCTCATCGTCAATAAGAAGATCAGAGAGATACAGTAAACCTGAAGTGAAGCATCGGAATCTATATCTAGTATCACAGAAATGGTTCAAAACATAGACAGTAAGAAGAGCCAGTCTTCTGGTACTTGAGTCGGCATTGTGCCATTTGTATTTAATTCCGATGCAATTTCTGTGTTTAATCGTCAATAAGAAGGACAGATGGTACTGTAAATCTGAAGTGAAGCATCGGAATCTATAACTAGTGTCACCGGAATGGTTTAAATCATAGACAATAGAAAGAGTCAGCCTTCTTGTACTTGAGTCGGCTTTGTGCCTTTTGTATTTAATTCCGATGCAATTTCTGTGTTTCATCGTCAATAAGAAGGTCAGAGGGATACAGTAAACCTGAAGTGAAGCATCGGAATCTATAACTAGTGTCACAGGAGTGGTTCAAAACATAGACAGCAAGAAGAGTCAGTTTTCTTGGACTTAAGTTGGCATTGTGACTTATGTATTTAATTCCGATGCAATTTCTGTGTTTCATCGTCAATAAGAAGGTCAGCTGGATACTGTAAACCTGAAGTGAAGCATCGGAATCTATAACTAGTGTCACCGGATTGGTTCAAAACATAGGCAATAGAAAGAGTCAGCATTCTTGTACTTCAGTCGGCATTGTGCCTTTTGTATTTAATTCCGATGCAATTTCTGTGTTTCATCGTCAATAAGAAGGTCAGGGGGATGCAGTTAACCTGAAGTGAAGCATCGGAATCTATAACTAGTGTCACAGGAATGGTTCAAAGCATAGAGAGTAAGAAGAGTCAGTCTTCTTGTACTTAAGTCGGCATTGTGTCTTTTCTATATAATTCCGATGCAATTTCTGTGTTTCATCGTCAATAAGAAGGTCAGAGGGAGACAGTAAAACTGAAGTGAAGCATCGGATTCTATAACTAGTGTCACACGAATGGTACAAAACATAGAGAGTAAGAGGAGACGGTCTTTTTGTACATAAGTAGGCATTGTGCCTTTTGCATTTAATTCCGATGCCATTTGTGTGTCTCATCGTCAATAAGAAGATCAGAGAGATACAGTAAACCTGAAGTGAAGCATCGGAATCTATATCTAGTATCACAGAAATGGTTCAAAACATAGACAGTAAGAAGAGCCAGTCTTCTGGTACTTGAGTCGGCATTGTGCCATTTGTATTTAATTCCGATGCAATTTCTGTGTTTAATCGTCAATAAGAAGGACAGATGGTACTGTAAATCTGAAGTGAAGCATCGGAATCTATAACTAGTGTCACCGGAATGGTTTAAATCATAGACAATAGAAAGAGTCAGCCTTCTTGTACTTGAGTCGGCTTTGTGCCTTTTGTATTTAATTCCGATGCAATTTCTGTGTTTCATCGTCAATAAGAAGGTCAGAGGGATACAGTAAACCTGAAGTGAAGCATCGGAATCTATAACTAGTGTCACAGGAGTGGTTCAAAACATAGACAGCAAGAAGAGTCAGTTTTCTTGGACTTAAGTTGGCATTGTGACTTATGTATTTAATTCCGATGCAATTTCTGTGTTTCATCGTCAATAAGAAGGTCAGCTGGATACTGTAAACCTGAAGTGAAGCATCGGAATCTATAACTGGTGTCACCGGATTGGTTCAAAACATAGGCAATAGAAAGAGTCAGCATTCTTGTACTTCAGTCGACATTGTGCCTTTTGTATTTAATTCCGATGCAATTTCTGTGTTTCATCGTCAATAAGAAGGTCAGGGGGATGCAGTTAACCTGAAGTGAAGCATCGGAATCTATAACTAGTGTCACAGGAATGGTTCAAAGCATAGAGAGTAAGAAGAGTCAGTCTTCTTGTACTTAAGTCGGCATTGTGTCTTTTCTATATAATTCCGATGCAATTTCTGTGTTTCATCGTCAATAAGATGGTCAGAGGGATACAGTAAATCTGAAGTGAAGCATCGGAATCTATAACTAGTGTCACAGGAATGGTTCAAAGCATAGACAGTAAGAAGAGCCAGTCCTCTTGTACTTGAGTCGGCATTGTGATTTTCGTATTTAATTCCGATGCAATTTCTGTGTTTTATCGTCAATAAGAAAGTCAGAGGAATACAGTAAACCTTATGTGAAGCATCGGATTCTATAACTAGTGTCACAGGAATGGTACAAAACATAGAGAGTAAGAAGAGACGGTCCTTTTGCACATAAGTAGGCATTGTGCCTTTTCTATTTAATTCCGATGCAATTTCTGTGTCTCATCATCAATACGAAGATCAGAGAGATACAGTAAACCTGAAGTGAAGCATCGGAATCTATAACTAGTGTCACAGGAATGCTTCAAACCATAGACAGTAAGAAGACTCAGTTTTCTTGTACTTAAGTCGGCATTGTGCCTTTTGTATTTAATTCCGATGAAATTTCTGTGCTTGATCGTCAATGAGAAGGTCAGAGGGATACAGTAAAGCTGAAGTGAAGCATCGGAACCTGTAACTAGTGTCACAGGAATGGTTCAAAACATAGACAGTAAGAAGTGTTTGTCTTCTCGTAATTAAATCGGCATTGTGCCTTTTGTATTTAATTAAGATGCAATTTCTGTGTTTCACCGTCAATAAGAGGGTCAGAGGGATACAGTAAACCTGAAGTGAAGCATCGGAATCAATAACTAGTGTCACAGGAATGGTTCAAAGCATAGACAGTAAGAAGAGTCAGTCTTCTTTTACTTAAGTCGGCATTGTGCCTTTTCTATATAATTCCGATGCAATTTCTGTGTTTCATCGTCAATAAGAAGGTCAGAGGGAGACAGTAAAACTGAAGTGAAGCATCGGATTCTATAAATAGTGTCACACGAATGGTACAAAACATAGAGAGTAAGAGGAGACGGTCTTTTTGTACATAAGTAGGCATTGTGCCTTTTGTATTTAATTCCGATGCAATTTCTGTGTTTCATCGTCAATAAGAAGGTCAGAGGGATACAATACACCTGAAGTGAAGCATCGGAATCTATAACTAGTGTCACAGGAATGGTTCAAAGCATAGACAGTAAGAAGAGTCAGTCTTCTTTTACTTAAGTCGGCATTGTGCCTTGTCTATATAATTCCGATGCAATTTGTGTGTCTCATCGTCAATAAGAAGGTCAGAGGGATACAGTAAATCTGAAGTGAAACATCGGAATCTATAAATAGTGTCACAGGAATGGTTCAAAGCATAGACAGTAAGAAGAGCCAGTCTTCTTGTACTTGAGTCGGCATTGTGACTTTTGTATTTAATTCCGATGCAATTTCTGTGTTTCATCGTCGATAAGAAGGTCAGAGGGATACAGTAAACCTGAAGTGAAGCATCGGAATCTATAACTAGTGTCACAGGAATGGTTCAAAGCATAGACAGTAAGAAGAGTCAGTCTTCTTTTACTTAAGTCAGCATTGTGCCTTGTCTATATAATTCCGATGCAATTTGTGTGCCTCATCGTCAATAAGAAGGTCAGAGGGATACAGTAAATCTGAAGTGAAACATCGGAATCTATAAATAGTGTCACAGGAATGGTTCAAAGCATAGACAGTAAGAAGAGCCAGTCTTCTTGTACTTGAGTCGGCATTGTGACTTTTGTATTTAATTCCGATGCAATTTCTGTGTTTCATCGTCGATAAGAAGGTCAGAGGGATACAGTAAACCTGAAGTGAAGCATCGGAATCTATAACTAGTGTCACAGGAATGGTTCAAATAATAGCCTGTAAGAAGAGTCAGTTTTCTTGTACTTAAGTCGGCATTGTGCCTTTCGTATTTAATTCCGATGCAATTTCTGTGTTTCATCGTCAATAAGAAAGTCAGAGGAATACAGTAAACCTGATGTGAAGCATCGGATTCTATAACTAGTGTCACAGGAATGGTACAAAACATAGAGAGTAAGAAGAGACGGTCTTTTTGTACATAAGTAGGCATTGTGCCTTTTCTATATAATTCCGATGCAATTTCTGTGTCTCATCATCAATACGAAGATCAGAGAGATACAGTAAACCTGAAGTGAAGCATCGGAATCTATACCTAGTGTCACAGAATTGGTTCAAAACAAAGACAGTAAGAAGAGCCAGTCTTCTGGTACTTGATTCGGCATTGTGCCATTTTTATTTAATTCCGATGCAATTTCTGTGTTTCATCGTCAATAAGATGGGCTGAGGGTACTGTAAACCTGAAGTGAAGCATCGGAATCTATAACTAGTGTCACCGGAGTGGTTTAAATCATAGACAATAGAAAGAGTCTGCCTTCTTGTACTTGAGTCATCATTGTGCCTTTTGTTTTTAATTCCGATGCAATTTCTGTGCTTCATCGTCAATAAGAAGGTCAGAAGGAAACAGTAAACCTGAAGTGAAGCATCGGAATCTATAACTAGTGTCACAGGAATGGTTCAAAAAATAGACAGTTAGAAGAGTCAGTTTTCTTGTACTTAAGTCGGCATTGTGACTTATGTATTTAATTCCGATGCAATTTCTGTGTTTCATCGTCAATAAGAAGGTCAGCTGGATACTGTAAACCTGAAGTGAAGCATCGGAATCTATAACTAGTGTCACAGGAATGGTTCAAAGCATAGACAATAGAAAGAGTCAGCCTTCTTGTACTTCAGTCGGCATTGTGCCTTTTGTATTTAATTCCGATGCAATTTCTGTGTTTCATCGTCAATAAGAAGGTCAGGGGGATACAGTAAACCTGAAGTGAAGCATCGGAATCTATAACTAGTGTCACAGGAATGGGTGAAAACGTAGACAGTAAGAAGAGCCAGTCTTCTTGTACTTGAGTCGGCATTGTGCATTTTGTATTTAATTCCGATGAATTTTCAGTGTTTGATAGTCAATAAGAAGGACAGAGGGATACAGTAAACCTGAAGTGAAGCATCGGAATCGAAAACTAGTGTCACAGGAATGGTTCAAAACATAGACAGTAGGAGGAGTCAGTCTTCTTGTACTTAAGTCGACATTGTGCCTTTTATGTTTAATTCCGATGCAATTTCTGTGTTTCATCGTCAATAAGAAGGTCAGCGGGCTACAGTAAAACTGAAGTGAAGCATCGGAATCTATAACTAGTGTCACAGGAATGGTTCAAAACATAGACAATAAGAAGAGCCTGACTGCTTGTACTTGAGTCGGCATTGTGCCTCTTGTATTTAATTCTGATGCAATATCTGTGTTTCATCGTCAATAAGACGGTCAGAGGGATACAGTAAAACTGAAGTGAAGCATCGGAATCTGTAACTAGTGTCACAGGAATGGTTCAAAACATAGACAGTAAGAAGAGTCAGTCTACTTGTACTTAAGTTGGCGTTGTGCCTTTTGTATTTAATTCCGATGCAATTTCTGTGTTTCATCGTCAACAAGAAGGTCAGCTGGATACAGTAGATCTGAAGTGAAGCATTGGAATCTAAAACTAGTGTCACGGGAATGGTTCAAAACATAGACAGTAAGAAGTGTTAGTCTTCTCGTAATTAAGTCGGCATTGTACCTTTTGTATTTAATTAAGATGCAATTTCTGTGTTTCACCGTCAATAAGAAGGTGAGAGAGGGATACAGTAAACCTGAAGTGAAGCATCGGAATCAATAACTAGTGTCACAGGAATGGTTCAAAGCATAGACAGTAAGAAGAGTCAGTCTTCTTGTACGTAAGTCGGCATTGTGTCTTTTCTATATAATTCCGATGCAATTTCTGTGTTTCATCGTCAATAAGAAGGTCAGAGGGATACAGTAAATCTGAAGTGAAACATCGGAATCCATAAATCGTGTCACAGGAATGGTTCAAAGCATATACAGGAAGATGAGTCGGTCTTCTTGTACTTGAGTCGGCATTGTGCCTTTTGTATTTAATTCCAATGCAATTTCTGTGTTTCATCGTCAATAAGAAGGGCAGAGGGTACTGTAAACCTGAAGTGAAGCATCGGAATCTATAACTAGTGTCACCGGAATGGTTGAAAACGTAGACAGTAAGAAGAGCCAGTTTCTTGTACTTGAGTCGGCATTGTGCATTTTGTATTTAATTCCGATGAATTTTCAGTGTTTGATAGTCAATAAGAAGGTCAGAGGGATACAGTAAACCTGAAGTGAAGCATCGGAATCTATAACTAGTGTCACAGGAATGGTTCAAACCATAGACAGTAAGAAGAGTCAGTTTTCTTGTACTTAATTTGGCATTGTGACTTATGTATTTAATTCCGATGCAATTTCTGTGTTTCATCGTCAATAAGAAGGTCAGCTGGATACTGTAAACCTGAAGTGAAGCATCGGAATCTATAACTAGTGTCACAGGAATGGTTGAAAACGTAGACAGTAAGAAGAGCCAGTCTTCTTGTACTTGAGTCGGCATTGTGCATTTTGTATTAAATTCCGATGAATTTTCAGTGTTTGATAGTCAATAAGAAGGTCAGAGGGATACAGTAAACCTGAAGTGAAGCATTGGAATCTATAACTAGTGTCACAGAAATGGTTCAAACCAATGACAGTAAGAAGAGTCAGTGTTCTTGTACTGAAGTCCGCATTGTGCCTTTTGTATGTACTTAAGATGCAATTTCTGTGCTTCATCGTCAATAAGGAGGGCAGAGGTACACAGTAAACCTGAAGTGAAGCATCGGAATCTATAACTAGTGTCACAGGAATGGTTCAAATCATAGACAGGAAGAAGAGCCAGTCTTCTTGTACTTGAGTCGGCATTGTGCCTCTTGTATTTAACTCCGATGCAATTTCTGTGTTTCATCGGCAATATGACGGCCAGGGGGATACAGTAAACCTGAAGTGAAGCATCGGAATATATAACTAGTGTCACAGGAGTGGTTCAAAACATAAACAGTAAGAAGTGTCAGTCATCTAGTACTTGAGTCGCCATTGTGCCTTTTGTATTTAATTCCGATGCAATTTCTGTGTTTCATCGTCAATAAGAAGGTCAGAGGGATACAGTAAAACTGAAGTGAAGCATCGGAATCTATAACTAGTGTCACAGAAATAGTTCAAAACATAGACAGTAAGGAGAGTCAGTCTTCTTGTACTTAAGTCGGCTTTGTGCATTTTGTATTTAATTCCGATGCAATTTCTTTGTTTCATCGTCAATAAGAAGGTCAGCCGGACACCATAAACCAGAAGTGAAGCATCGGAATCTATAACTAGTGTCACAGTAATGGTTAAAACATAGACAGGAAGAAGAATCAGTTTTCTTGTACTTAAGTCGGCATTGTGCCGTTTGTACTCATTTCCGATGCAATATCTGTGTTTCGTCGTCAATAACAAGGTCCAAGGGATACAGTAAACCTGAAGTGTAGCATCGGAATCTGAAACTGGTCTCTCAGTAAAGGTTCAAACCATAGACAGTAAGAAGAGCCAGACATCTTGTACTTGAGTCGGCATTGCGCCTCTTGTATTTAATTCCGATGCAATTTCTGTGTTTCATCGTCTATAAGACGGTCAGAGGGATACAGTAATACTTCAGTAAAGCATCGGAATCCATAACCAGTGTCTCAGGAATGGTTCAAAACATAGACAGTAAGAAGAGTCAGTCTACTTGTACTTAAGTCGGCATTGTGCCTTTTGTATTTAATTCCGATGCAATTTCTGGATTTCATCGTCAATATGAAGGTCAGCTGGATACAGTAGACCTGAAGCGAAGCATCGGAATCTATAACTAGTGTAATGGGAATGGTTCAAACATAGACAGTAAGCTGAGCCAGTCCTCTTGTACTTGAGTCGGCATTGTGCCTTTTGTATTTAATTCCGATCAATTTTCTGTGTTTGATCGTCAATAAGAAGGTCAGAGGGATACAGTAAACCTGAAGTGAAGCATCGGAATCTATAACTAGTGTCACAGGAATGGTTCAAACATAGACAGTAAGAAGAGTCTGTCTTCTTGTACTTAAGTCGGCATTGTGCCTTTTGTATTTAATTAAGATGCAATTTCTGTGTTTCATCGTCAATAAGAAGGTCAGAGGGATACAGTAAACCTGAAGTGAAGAATCGGAATCTATAACTAGTGTCAAAGGAATGGTTGAAAACATAGACAGTAAGAAGAGTCAGTCTTCTTGTACTTAAGTCGGCATTGTGCTTTTTCTATGTAAATCCGATGCAATGTCTGTGTTTCATCGTCAATAAGAAGGTCAGAGGGATACAGTAAACCTGAAGTGAAGCATTGGAATCCATAAATAGTGTCACAGGAATGGTTCAAAACGTAGACAGTAAGAAGAGTTAGTTTTCTTGTACTTAGGTCGGCATTGTGCTTTTGTATTTAATTCCGATGCAATTTCTGTGTTTCATCGTCAATAAGAAGGTCAGAGGGACAAAGTAAACCTGAAGTGAAGCATTGGAATCTATGACTAGTGTCACAGGAATGGTTCAAAACATGGAGAGTAAGAAGTGTCAGTCTTTTTGTACTTAAGTCGGCATTGTGCCATTTGTATTTAAATCCGATGCAAATTCTGTGTTTCATCGTCAATAAGACGGTCAGAGGGATACAGTAAACCTGAAGTAAAGCATCGGAATCTATAACTAGTGTCACAGGAATGGTTCAAAACATAGGCAGTAAGAAGAGCCAGTCTAATCGTATTAGAGTCGGCATTGTGCCTTTTGTATTTATTTCCGATTGCAATTTCTGTGTTTCATCGTCAATACGACGGTCAGAGGGATACAGTAAACCTGAAGTGAAGCATCGGAATCAATAACTAGTGTCACAGGAATGGTTCAAAACATAGACAGTAAGAAGAGCCAGTCTTCTTGTACTTAAGTCGGCATTGTGCTTTTTCTATATAAATCCGATGCAATTTCTGTGTTTCATCGTCAATAAGAAGGTCCGAGGGATACAGTAAACCTGAAGTGAAGCATCGGAATCTATATCTAGTGTCACAGGAATGGTTCAAAACATAGACAGGAAGAAGAGCCAGTCTTCTTGTACTTGAGTCGGCATTGTGCCTTTTGTATTTAACTCCGATGCAAATTCTGTGTTTCATCGGCAATATGACGGCCAGGGGGATACAGTAAACCTGAAGTGAAGCATCGGAATATATAACTAGTGTCACAGGAGTGGTTCAAAACATAAACAGTAAGAAGGGTCAGTCTTCTAGTACTTGAGTCGGGATTGTGCCTTTCGTATTTAATTCCGATGCAATTTCTGTGTTTCATCGTCATTAAGAAGGTCAGAGGGATACAGTAAAACTGAAGTGATGCATCGGAATCTATAACTAGTGTCACAGAAATGGTTCAAAACATAGGCAGTAAGGAGAGTCAGTCTTCTTGTACTTAAGTCGGCTTTGTGCCTTTTGTATTTTATTCCGATGCAATTTCTTTGTTTCATCGTCAATAAGAAGGTCAGCCAGATACCACAAACCTGAAGTGAAGCATCGGAATCTATAACTAGTGTAACGGGAATGGTTCAAAACATAGACAGTAAGCAGAGCCAGTCCTCTTGTACTTGAGTCGGCATTGCGCCTCTTGTATTTAATTACGATGCAATTTCTGTGTTTCATCGTCTATAAGACGGTCAGAGGGATACAGTAATACTGAAGTGAAGCATCGGAATCTATAACTAGTGTCACAGAAATGGTTCAAAACATAGACTGGAAGAAGAATCAGTTTTCTTGTACTGAAGTCGGCATTGTGCCGTTTGTATTTATTTCCGATGCAATTTCTGTGTTTCATCGTCAATAACAAGGTCCAAGGGATACAGTAAACCTGAAGTGAAGCATCGGAATCTAAAACCGGTCTCTCAGTAAAGGTTCAAACCATAGACAGTAAGAAGAGCCAGACTTCTTGTACTTGAGTCGGCATTGTGCCTTTTGTATTTAATTCCGATGCAATTTCTGGGTTTCATCGTCATTATGAAGGTCAGCTGGATACAGTAGACCTGAAGCGAAGAATCGGAATCTATAACTAGTGTATCGGGAATCGTTCAAAACATAGACGGTAAGCAGTGCCAGTCCTCTTGTACTTGAGTCGGCATTGTGCCTTTTGTATTTAATTCCGATCAATTTTCTGTGTTTGATCGTCTATAAGAAGGTCAGAGGGATACAGTAAACCTGAAGTGAAGCATCGGAATCTATAACTAGTGTCACAGGAATGGTTCAAAACATAGACAGTAAGAAGAGTCTGTCTTCTTGTACTTAAGTCGGCATTGTGCCTTTTGTATTTAATTAAGATGCAATTTCTGTGTTTCATCGTCAATAAGAAGGGCAGAGGGATACAGTTAACCTGAAGTGAAGCATCGGAATCAATAACTAGTGTCACAGGAATGGTTCAAAACATAGACAGTAAGAAGAGTCAGTCTTCTTGTACTTAAGTCGGCACTGTGCTTTTTCTATATAAATCCGATGCAATTTCTGTGTTTCATCGTCAATAAGAAGGTCCGAGGGAGACAGTAAACCTGAAGTGAAGCATCGGAATCTGTAACAAGTGTCACAGGAATGGTTCAAACATAGACAGTAAGAAGAGCCAGTCTTCTTGTACTTGAGTCGGCATTGTGCCTTTCTTATTTAATTCCGATGCAATTTCTGTGTTTCATCGTCAACAAGAAGGTCAGAGGGATAAAGTAAACCTGAAGTGAAGCATCGGAATCTAGGACTAGTGTCACAGGAATGGTTCAAAACATAGAGAGTAAGAAGAGGCAGTCTTTTTGTATTTAAGTCGGCGTTGTGCCTTTTGTATTTAATTCCGATGCAGTATCTGTGTTTCATGGTCAATAAGAAGGTCAGAGGGATACAGTAAACCTGAAGTGAAGCATCGGAATCTATAACTAGTGTCACAGAAATGGTTCACAACAAAGACAGTGAGAAGAGACAGTCTTCTTGTACTTGAGTCGGCATTGCTCCTTTTGTATTTAATTCCGATGCAATTTCTGTATTTCATCGTCAATAAGAAGGTCAGAGGGATACAGTAAACCTGAAATAAAGCATCGGAATCTATAACTAGTGTCACAGGTATGGTTTAAAACATAGACAGTAAGAAGAGTCAGTCGTCTTGTACTTAAGTCAGCATTGTGCCTTTTGTATTTAGTTAAGATGCAATTTCTGTGTTTCGTCGTCAATAAGGAGGTCAGAGGGATACAGTAAACCTGAAGTGAAGTATCGCAATCTAATGCTAGTGTCACCGGAATGGTTCAAGGCATAGACAGTAGGAAGAGTCAGTCTTCTTTTACTTAAGTCGGCATTGTGCCTTTTGTATTTAATTCCGATGCAATTTCTGTGTTTCATCGTCAATAAGAAGGTCAGCTGGATACAGTAAACCTGAAGTGAATGATCGGAATTTATAACTAGTGTCACAGGGATGGTTCAAAACATAGACAGTAAGAAGAAGCAGTCTTCTAGTACTTGAGTCGGCATTGTGCCTTTTGTATTTAAATCCGATGCAATTTCTGTGTCTCATCGCCAATAAGAAGGTCAGAGAGACACAGAAGACCTGAAGTGAAGAATCGGAATCCATAACTAGTGTCACAGGAATGGTTCAAAGCATAGACAGTAAGAAGAGCCAGACTTCTTGTACTTGAGTAGGCATTGTGCCTCTTGTATTTAATTCTGATACAATATCTGTGTTTCATCGTCAATAAGACGGTCAGAGGGATACAGTAAAACTGAAGTGAAGCATGGGAATCTATAACTAGTGTCACAGGAATGGTTCAAAGCATAGACAGTAAGAAGAGTCAGTCTACTTGCAGTTAAGTCGGCATTGTGCCTTTTGTATTTAATTCCGATGCAATTTCTGTGTTTCATCGTCAATAAGAAGGTCAGAGGGATATAGTAAACCTGAAGTGAAGCATCGGAATTTATAACTAGTGTCACAGGAATGGTTCAAAACATAGACAGTAAGAAGAGTCATTCTTCTTGTACTTAAGTCGGCATTGTGCCTTTTCTATATAATTCCGATGCAATTTCTGTGTTTCGTCGTCAATAAGAAGGTCTGAGGGATACAGTAAACCTGAAGTGAAGCATCGGAATCTATAACTAGTGTCACTGGAATGGTTCAGAGCATAGACAGTAAGAAGAGCCAGATTTCTTGTACTTGAGTCGGCATTGTGCCTTTTGTATTTAATTCCGATGCAATTTCTGTGTTTCATCGTCAATAAGAAGCTCAGAGGGATACAGTAAAACTGAAGTGAAGCATCGGATACTATAACTAGTTCACAGGAAAGGTTCGAAACATAGACAGTAAGAAGAGTATGTCTACTTGTACTTAAGTCGGCATTGTGCCTTTTGTATTTAATTCCGATGCAATTTCTGTGTTTCATCGTCAATAAGAAGGTCAGCTGGATACAGTAGATCTGAAGTGAAGCATCGGAATCTAAAACTAGTGTCACGGGAATGGTTCAAAACATAGACAGTAAGAAGTGTTAGTCTTCTCGTAATTAAGTCGGCATTGTGCCTTTTGTATTTAATTAAGATGCAATTTCTGTGTTTCGACGTCAATAAGAAGGTGAGAGAGGGATACAGTAAACATGAAGTGAACCATCGGAATCAATAACTAGTGTCACAGGAATGGTTCAAAGCATAGACAGTAAGAAGAGTCAGTCTTCTTGTACTTAAGTCGGCATTGTGTCTTTTCTATATAATTCCGATGCAATTTCTGTGTTTCATCGTCAATAAGAAGGTCAGAGGGATACAGTAAATCTGAAGTGAAGCATCCTAATCCATAAATAGTGTCACAGGAATGGTTCAAAGCATAGACAGTAAGATGAGCCAGTCTTCTTGTACTTGAGTCGGCATTGTGCCTTTTGTATTTAATTCCAATGCAATTTCTGTGATTCATCGTCAGTAAGAAGGGCAGAGGGTACTGTAATCCTGAAGCGAAGCATCGGAATCTATAACTAGTGTCACCGGAATGGTTGAAAACGTAGACAGTAAGAAGAGCCAGTCTTCTTGTACTTGAGTCGGCATTGTGCATTTTGAATTTAATTCCGATGAATTTTCAGTGTTTGATAGTCAATAAGAAGGTCAGAGGGATACAGTAAACCTGAAGTGAAGCATCGGAATCTATAACTAGTGTCACAGGAATGGTTCAAACCATAGACAGTAAGAAGAGTCAGTTTTCTTGTACTTAAGTCGGCATTGTGACTTATGTATTTAATTCCGATGCAATTTCTGTGTTTCATCGTCAATAAGAAGGTCAGCTGGATACTGTAAACCTGAAGTGAAGCATCGGAATCTATAACTAGTGTCACAGGAATGGTTGAAAACGTAGACAGTAAGAAGAGCCAGTCTTCTTGTACTTGAGTCGGCATTGTGCATTTTGTATTTAATTCCGATGAATTTTCAGTGTTTGATAGTCAATAAGAAGGTCAGAGGGATACAGTAAACCTAAAGTGAAGCATCGGAATCTATAACTAGTGTCACAGGAATGGTTCAAACCATAGACAGTATGAAGACTCAGAGTTCTTGTACTGAAGTCGGCATTGTGCCTTTTGTATGTAATTAAGATGCAATTTCTGTGTTTCATCGTCAATAAGGGGGGCAGAGGTATACTGTAAACCTGAAGTGAAGCATCGGAATGGAAAACTACTGGCACAGGAATGGTTCAAAACATAGACAGTAGGAGGAGTCAGTCTTCTTGTACTTAAGTCGACATTGTGCCTATTATATTTAATTCCTATGCAATTTCTGTGTTTCATCGTGAATAAGAGGGTCAGAGGGATACAGTAAAACTGAAGTAAAGCATCGGAATCTATAACTAGTGTCACAGGAGTGGTTGAAAACATAGACAGTAAGAAGTGCCTGACTTCTTGTACTTGAGTCGGTATTGTGCCTCTTGTATTTAATTCTGATGCAATATCTGTGTTTCATTGTCAATAAGAAGGCCAGAGGGATATAGTAAACCTGAAGTGAAGCATCGGAATCTATAACTAGTGTCACAGGAATGGTTCAAAGCATAAACAGTAAGAAGAGCCAAACTTCTTGTACTTGAGTCGGCATTGTGCCTTTTGTAATTATTTCCGATGCAATATCTGTGTTTCATCGTCAAAAGAAGGTCAGCTGGATACAGTAGACCTGAAGTGAAGCATCGCAGTATATAACTAGTGTCACGGGAATGGTTCAAAACATTGACAGTAAGAAGAGCCAGTCTTCTTGTACTTGAGTCAGCATTGTGCCTTTTGTATTTAATTCCGATGAAATTTCTGTGTTTGATCGTAAATGAGAAGGTCAGAGGGATACAATAAAGCTGAAGTGAAGCATCGGAATCTGTAACTAGTGTCACAGGAATGGTTCAAAACATAGACAGTAAGAAGTGTTAGTCTTCTCGTAATTAAATCGGCATTGTGCCTTTTGTATTTAATTAAGATGCAATTTCTGTGTTTCACCGTCAATAAGAGGGTCAGAGGGATACAGTAAACCTGAAGTGAAGCATCGGAATCAATAACTAGTGTCACAGGAATGGTTCAAAGCATAGACAGTAAGAAGAGTCAGTCTTCTTCTACTTAAGTCGGCATTGTGCCTTTTCTATATAATTCCGATGCAATTTCTGTGTTTCATCGTCAATAAGAAGGTCAGAGTGATACAGTATAACTGAAGTGAAACATCGGATTCTATAACTAGTGTCACACGAATGGTACAAAACATAGAGAGTAAGAGAAGACGGTCTTTTTGTACATAAGTAGGCATTGTGCCTTTTGCATTTAATTCCGATGCCATTTATGTGTCTCATCGTCAATAAGAAGATCAGAGAGATACAGTAAACCTGAAGTGAAGCATCGGAATCTATATCTAGTATCACAGAAATGGTTCAAAACATAGACAGTAAGAAGAGCCAGTCTTCTGGTACTTGAGTCGGCATTGTGCCATTTGTATTTAATTCCGATGCAATGTCTGTGTTTAATCGTCAATAAGAAGGACAGATGGTACTGTAAATCTGAAGTGAAGCATCGGAATCTATAACTAGTGTCACCGGAATGGTTTAAATCATAGACAATAGAAAGAGTCAGCCTTCTTGTACTTGACTCGGCTTTGTGCCTTTTGTATTTAATTCCGATGCAATTTCTGTGTTTCATCGTCAATAAGAAGGTCAGAGGGATACAGTAAACCTGAAGTGAAGCATCGGAATCTATAACTAGTGTCACAGGAGTGGTTCAAAACATAGACAGCAAGAAGAGTCAGTTTTCTTGGACTTAAGTTGGCATTGTGACTTATGTATTTAGTTCCGATGCAATTTCTGTGTTTCATCGTCAATAAGAAGGTCAGCTGGATACTGTAAACCTGAAGTGAAGCATCGGAATCTATAACTAGTGTCACCGGATTGGTTCAAAACATAGACAATAGAAAGAGTCAGCATTCTTGTACTTCAGTCGGCATTGTGCCTTTTGTATTTTATTCCGATGCAATTTCTGTGTTTCATCGTCAATAAGAAGGTCAGGGGGATGCAGTTAACCTGAAGTGAAGCATCGGAATCTATAACTAGTGTCACAGGAATGGTTCAAAGCATAGAGAGTAAGAAGAGTCAGTCTTCTTGTACTTAAGTCGGCATTGTGTCTTTTCTATATAATTCCGATGCAATTTCTGTGTTTCATCGTCAATAAGATGGTCAGAGGGATACAGTAAATCTGAAGTGAAGCATCGGAATCTATAACTAGTGTCACAGGAATGGTTCAAAGCATAGACAGTAAGAAGAGCCAGTCCTCTTGTACTTGAGTCGGCATTGTGCCTTTCGTATATAATTCCGATGCAATTTCTGTGTTTTATCGTCAATAAGAAAGTCAGAGGAATACAGTAAACCTTATGTGAAGCATCGGATTCTATAACTAGTGTCACAGGAATGGTACAAAACATAGAGAGTAAGAAGAGACGGTCTTTTTGTACATAAGTAGGCATTGTGCGTTTTCTATTTAATTCCGATGCAATTTCTGTGTCTCATCATCAATACGAAGATCAGAGAGATACAGTAAACCTGAAGTGAAGCATCGGAATCTATAACTAGTGTCACAGGAATGCTTCAAACCATAGACAGTAAGAAGACTCAGTTTTCTTGTACTTAAGTCGGCATTGTGCCTTTTGTATTTAATTCCGATGAAATTTCTGTGTTTGATCGTCAATGAGAAGGTCAGAGGGATACAGTAAAGCTGAAGTGAAGCATCGGAACCTGTAACTAGTGTCACAGGAATGGTTCAAAACATAGACAGTAAGAAGTGTTTGTCTTCTCGTAATTAAATCGGCATTGTGCCTTTTGTATTTAATTAAGATGCAATTTCTGTGTTTCACCGTCAATAAGAGGGTCAGAGGGATACAGTAAAACTGAAGTGAAGCATGGGAATCTATAACTAGTGTCACAGGAATGGTTCAAAGCATAGACAGTAAGAAGAGTCAGTCTACTTGCACTTAAGTCGGCATTGTGCCTTTTGTATTTAATTCCGATGCAATTTCTGTGTTTCATCGTCAATAAGAAGGTCAGAGGGATATAGTAAACCTGAAGTGAAGCATCGGAATTTATAACTAGTGTCACAGGAATGGTTCAAAACATAGACAGTAAGAAGAGTCATTCTTCTTGTACTTAAGTCGGCATTGTGCCTTTTCTATATAATTCCGATGCAATTTCTGTGTTTCGTCGTCAATAAGAAGGTCTGAGGGATACAGTAAACCTGAAGTGAAGCATCGGAATCTATAACTAGTGTCACTGGAATGGTTCAGAGCATAGACAGTAAGAAGAGCCAGATTTCTTGTACTTGAGTCGGCATTGTGCCTTTTGTATTTAATTCCGATGCAATTTCTGTGTTTCATCGTCAATAAGAAGCTCAGAGGGATACAGTAAAACTGAAGTGAAGCATCGGATACTATAACTAGTTCACAGGAAAGGTTCGAAACATAGACAGTAAGAAGAGTATGTCTACTTGTACTTAAGTCGGCATTGTGCCTTTTGTATTTAATTCCGATGCAATTTCTGTGTTTCATCGTCAATAAGAAGGTCAGCTGGATACAGTAGATCTGAAGTGAAGCATCGGAATCTAAAACTAGTGTCACGGGAATGGTTCAAAACATAGACAGTAAGAAGTGTTAGTCTTCTCGTAATTAAGTCGGCATTGTGCCTTTTGTATTTAATTAAGATGCAATTTCTGTGTTTCGACGTCAATAAGAAGGTGAGAGAGGGATACAGTAAACATGAAGTGAACCATCGGAATCAATAACTAGTGTCACAGGAATGGTTCAAAGCATAGACAGTAAGAAGAGTCAGTCTTCTTGTACTTAAGTCGGCATTGTGTCTTTTCTATATAATTCCGATGCAATTTCTGTGTTTCATCGTCAATAAGAAGGTCAGAGGGATACAGTAAATCTGAAGTGAAGCATCCTAATCCATAAATAGTGTCACAGGAATGGTTCAAAGCATAGACAGTAAGATGAGCCAGTCTTCTTGTACTTGAGTCGGCATTGTGCCTTTTGTATTTAATTCCAATGCAATTTCTGTGATTCATCGTCAGTAAGAAGGGCAGAGGGTACTGTAATCCTGAAGCGAAGCATCGGAATCTATAACTAGTGTCACCGGAATGGTTGAAAACGTAGACAGTAAGAAGAGCCAGTCTTCTTGTACTTGAGTCGGCATTGTGCATTTTGAATTTAATTCCGATGAATTTTCAGTGTTTGATAGTCAATAAGAAGGTCAGAGGGATACAGTAAACCTGAAGTGAAGCATCGGAATCTATAACTAGTGTCACAGGAATGGTTCAAACCATAGACAGTAAGAAGAGTCAGTTTTCTTGTACTTAAGTCGGCATTGTGACTTATGTATTTAATTCCGATGCAATTTCTGTGTTTCATCGTCAATAAGAAGGTCAGCTGGATACTGTAAACCTGAAGTGAAGCATCGGAATCTATAACTAGTGTCACAGGAATGGTTGAAAACGTAGACAGTAAGAAGAGCCAGTCTTCTTGTACTTGAGTCGGCATTGTGCATTTTGTATTTAATTCCGATGAATTTTCAGTGTTTGATAGTCAATAAGAAGGTCAGAGGGATACAGTAAACCTAAAGTGAAGCATCGGAATCTATAACTAGTGTCACAGGAATGGTTCAAACCATAGACAGTATGAAGACTCAGAGTTCTTGTACTGAAGTCGGCATTGTGCCTTTTGTATGTAATTAAGATGCAATTTCTGTGTTTCATCGTCAATAAGGGGGGCAGAGGTATACTGTAAACCTGAAGTGAAGCATCGGAATGGAAAACTACTGGCACAGGAATGGTTCAAAACATAGACAGTAGGAGGAGTCAGTCTTCTTGTACTTAAGTCGACATTGTGCCTATTATATTTAATTCCTATGCAATTTCTGTGTTTCATCGTGAATAAGAGGGTCAGAGGGATACAGTAAAACTGAAGTAAAGCATCGGAATCTATAACTAGTGTCACAGGAGTGGTTGAAAACATAGACAGTAAGAAGTGCCTGACTTCTTGTACTTGAGTCGGTATTGTGCCTCTTGTATTTAATTCTGATGCAATATCTGTGTTTCATTGTCAATAAGAAGGCCAGAGGGATACAGTAAACCTGAAGTGAAGCATCGGAATCTATAACTAGTGTCACAGGAATGGTTCAAAGCATAAACAGTAAGAAGAGCCAAACTTCTTGTACTTGAGTCGGCATTGTGCCTTTTGTAATTATTTCCGATGCAATATCTGTGTTTCATCGTCAAAAGAAGGTCAGCTGGATACAGTAGACCTGAAGTGAAGCATCGGAGTATATAACTAGTGTCACGGGAATGGTTCAAAACATTGACAGTAAGAAGAGCCAGTCTTCTTGTACTTGAGTCAGCATTGTGCCTTTTGTATTTAATTCCGATGAAATTTCTGTGTTTGATCGTAAATGAGAAGGTCAGAGGGATACAATAAAGCTGAAGTGAAGCATCGGAATCTGTAACTAGTGTCACAGGAATGGTTCAAAACATAGACAGTAAGAAGTGTTAGTCTTCTCGTAATTAAATCGGCATTGTGCCTTTTGTATTTAATTAAGATGCAATTTCTGTGTTTCACCGTCAATAAGAGGGTCAGAGGGATACAGTAAACCTGAAGTGAAGCATCGGAATCAATAACTAGTGTCACAGGAATGGTTCAAAGCATAGACAGTAAGAAGAGTCAGTCTTCTTCTACTTAAGTCGGCATTGTGCCTTTTCTATATAATTCCGATGCAATTTCTGTGTTTCATCGTCAATAAGAAGGTCAGAGTGATACAGTATAACTGAAGTGAAACATCGGATTCTATAACTAGTGTCACACGAATGGTACAAAACATAGAGAGTAAGAGAAGACGGTCTTTTTGTACATAAGTAGGCATTGTGCCTTTTGCATTTAATTCCGATGCCATTTATGTGTCTCATCGTCAATAAGAAGATCAGAGAGATACAGTAAACCTGAAGTGAAGCATCGGAATCTATATCTAGTATCACAGAAATGGTTCAAAACATAGACAGTAAGAAGAGCCAGTCTTCTGGTACTTGAGTCGGCATTGTGCCATTTGTATTTAATTCCGATGCAATGTCTGTGTTTAATCGTCAATAAGAAGGACAGATGGTACTGTAAATCTGAAGTGAAGCATCGGAATCTATAACTAGTGTCACCGGAATGGTTTAAATCATAGACAATAGAAAGAGTCAGCCTTCTTGTACTTGAGTCGGCTTTGTGCCTTTTGTATTTAATTCCGATGCAATTTCTGTGTTTCATCGTCAATAAGAAGGTCAGAGGGATACAGTAAACCTGAAGTGAAGCATCGGAATCTATAACTAGTGTCACAGGAGTGGTTCAAAACATAGACAGCAAGAAGAGTCAGTTTTCTTGGACTTAAGTTGGCATTGTGACTTATGTATTTAGTTCCGATGCAATTTCTGTGTTTCATCGTCAATAAGAAGGTCAGCTGGATACTGTAATCCTGAAGTGAAGCATCGGAATCTATAACTAGTGTCACCGGATTGGTTCAAAACATAGACAATAGAAAGAGTCAGCATTCTTGTACTTCAGTCGGCATTGTGCCTTTTGTATTTTATTCCGATGCAATTTCTGTGTTTCATCGTCAATAAGAAGGTCAGGGGGATGCAGTTAACCTGAAGTGAAGCATCGGAATCTATAACTAGTGTCACAGGAATGGTTCAAAGCATAGAGAGTAAGAAGAGTCAGTCTTCTTGTACTTAAGTCGGCATTGTGTCTTTTCTATATAATTCCGATGCAATTTCTGTGTTTCATCGTCAATAAGATGGTCAGAGGGATACAGTAAATCTGAAGTGAAGCATCGGAATCTATAACTAGTGTCACAGGAATGGTTCAAAGCATAGACAGTAAGAAGAGCCAGTCCTCTTGTACTTGAGTCGGCATTGTGCCTTTCGTATTTAATTCCGATGCAATTTCTGTGTTTTATCGTCAATAAGAAAGTCAGAGGAATACAGTAAACCTTATGTGAAGCATCGGATTCTATAACTAGTGTCACAGGAATGGTACAAAACATAGAGAGTAAGAAGAGACGGTCTTTTTGTACATAAGTAGGCATTGTGCGTTTTCTATTTAATTCCGATGCAATTTCTGTGTCTCATCATCAATACGAAGATCAGAGAGATACAGTAAACCTGAAGTGAAGCATCGGAATCTATAACTAGTGTCACAGGAATGCTTCAAACCATAGACAGTAAGAAGACTCAGTTTTCTTGTACTTAAGTCGGCATTGTGCCTTTTGTATTTAATTCCGATGAAATTTCTGTGTTTGATCGTCAATGAGAAGGTCAGAGGGATACAGTAAAGCTGAAGTGAAGCATCGGAACCTGTAACTAGTGTCACAGGAATGGTTCAAAACATAGACAGTAAGAAGTGTTTGTCTTCTCGTAATTAAATCGGCATTGTGCCTTTTGTATTTAATTAAGATGCAATTTCTGTGTTTCACCGTCAATAAGAGGGTCAGAGGGATACAGTAAACCTGAAGTGAAGCATCGGAATCAATAACTAGTGTCACAGGAATGGTTCAAAGCATAGACAGTAAGAAGAGTCAGTCTTCTTTTACTTAAGTCGGCATTGTGCCTTTTCTATATAATTCCGATGCAATTTCTGTGTTTCATCGTCAATAAGAAGGTCAGAGGGAGACAGTAAAACTGAAGTGAAGCATCGGAATCTATAACTAGTGTCACACGAATGGTACAAAACATAGAGAGTAAGAGGAGACGGTCTTTTTGTACATAAGTAGGCATTGTGCCTTTTGTATTTAATTCCGATGCAATTTCTGTGTTTCATCGTCAATAAGAAGGTCAGAGGGATACAGTACACCTGAAGTGAAGCATCGGAATCTATAACTAGTGTCACAGGAATGGTTCAAAGCATAGACAGTAAGAAGAGTCAGTCTTCTTTTACTTAAGTCGGCATTGTGCCTTGTCTATATAATTCCGATGCAATTTGTGTGTCTCATCGTCAATAAGAAGGTCAGAGGGATACAGTAAATCTGAAGTGAAACATCGGAATCTATAAATAGTGTCACAGGAATGGTTCAAAGCATAGACAGTAAGAAGAGCCAGTCTTCTTGTACTTGAGTCGGCATTGTGACTATTGTATTTAATTCCGATGCAATTTCTGTGTTTCATCGTCGATAAGAAGGTCAGAGGGATACAGTAAACCTGAAGTGAAGCATCGGAATCTATAACTAGTGTCACAGGAATGGTTCAAAGCATAGACAGTAAGAAGAGTCAGTCTTCTTTTACTTAAGTCGGCATTGTGCCTTGTCTATATAATTCCGATGCAATTTGTGAATCTCATCGTCAATAAGAAGGTCAGAGGGATACAGTAAATCTGAAGTGAAACATCGGAATCTATAAATAGTGTCACAGGAATGGTTCAAAGCATAGACAGTAAGAAGAGCCAGTCTTCTTGTACTTGAGTCGGCATTGTGACTTTTGTATTTAATTCCGATGCAATTTCTGTGTTTCATCGTCGATAAGAAGGTCAGAGGGATACAGTAAACCTGAAGTGAAGCATCGGAATCTATAACTAGTGTCACAGGAATGGTTCAAATAATAGCCTGTAAGAAGAGTCAGTTTTCTTGTACTTAAGTCGGCATTGTGCCTTTCGTATTTAATTCCGATGCAATTTCTGTGTTTCATCGTCAATAAGAAAGTCAGAGGAATACAGTAAACCTGATGTGAAGCATCGGATTCTATAACTAGTGTCACAGGAATGGTACAAAACATAGAGAGTAAGAAGAGACGGTCTTTTTGTACATAAGTAGGCATTGTGCCTTTTCTATATAATTCCGATGCAATTTCTGTGTCTCATCATCAATACGAAGATCAGAGAGATACAGTAAACCTGAAGTGAAGCATCGGAATCTATACCTAGTGTCACAGAATTGGTTCAAAACATAGACAGTAAGAAGAGCCAGTCTTCTGGTACTTGAGTCGGCATTGTGCCATTTTTATTTAATTCCGATGCAATTTCTGTGTTTCATCGTCAATAAGATGGGCTGAGGGTACTGTAAACCTGAAGTGAAGCATCGGAATCTATAACTAGTGTCACCGGAGTGGTTTAAATCATAGACAATAGAAAGAGTCTGCCTTCTTGTACTTGAGTCATCATTGTGCCTTTTGTTTTTAATTCCGATGCAATTTCTGTGCTTCATCGTCAATAAGAAGGTCAGAAGGAAACAGTAAACCTGAAGTGAAGCATCGGAATCTATAACTAGTGTCACAGGAATGGTTCAAAAAATAGACAGTTAGAAGAGTCAGTTTTCTTGTACTTAAGTCGGCATTGTGACTTATGTATTTAATTCCGATGCAATTTCTGTGTTTCATCGTCAATAAGAAGGTCAGCTGGATACTGTAAACCTGAAGTGAAGCATCGGAATCTATAACTAGTGTCACAGGAATGGTTCAAAGCATAGACAATAGAAAGAGTCAGCCTTCTTGTACTTCAGTCGGCATTGTGCCTTTTGTATTTAATTCCGATGCAATTTCTGTGTTTCATCGTCAATAAGAAGGTCAGAGGGATACAGTAAATCTGAAGTGAAACATCGGAATCCATAAATCGTGTCACAGGAATGGTTCAAAGCATATACAGGAAGATGAGTCGGTCTTCTTGTACTTGAGTCGGCATTGTGCCTTTTGTATTTAATTCCAATGCAATTTCTGTGTTTCATCGTCAATAAGAAGGGCAGAGGGTACTGTAAACCTGAAGTGAAGCATCGGAATCTATAACTAGTGTCACCGGAATGGTTGAAAACGTAGACAGTAAGAAGAGCCAGTTTCTTGTACTTGAGTCGGCATTGTGCATTTTGTATTTAATTCCGATGAATTTTCAGTGTTTGATAGTCAATAAGAAGGTCAGAGGGATACAGTAAACCTGAAGTGAAGCATCGGAATCTATAACTAGTGTCACAGGAATGGTTCAAACCATAGACAGTAAGAAGAGTCAGTTTTCTTGTACTTAAGTTGGCATTGTGACTTATGTATTTAATTCCGATGCAATTTCTGTGTTTCATCGTCAATAAGAAGGTCAGCTGGATACTGTAAACCTGAAGTGAAGCATCGGAATCTATAACTAGTGTCACAGGAATGGTTGAAAACGTAGACAGTAAGAAGAGCCAGTCTTCTTGTACTTGAGTCGGCATTGTGCATTTTGTATTAAATTCCGATGAATTTTCAGTGTTTGATAGTCAATAAGAAGGTCAGAGGGATACAGTAAACCTGAAGTGAAGCATTGGAATCTATAACTAGTGTCACAGAAATGGTTCAAACCATAGACAGTAAGAAGAGTCAGTGTTCTTGTACTGAAGTCCGCATTGTGCCTTTTGTATGTAATTAAGATGCAATTTCTGTGCTTCATCGTCAATAAGGAGGGCAGAGGTACACAGTAAACCTGAAGTGAAACATCGGATTCGAAAACTAGGGTCACAGGAATGGTTCAAAACATAGACAGTAGGAGGAGTCAGTCTTCTTGTACTTAAGTTGACATTGTGCCTTTTATATTTAATTCCGATGCAATTTCTGTGTTTCATCGTCAATAAGAAGGTCAGAGGGATACAGTAAAACTGAAGTGAAGCATCGGAATCTATAACTAGTGTCACAGGAATGGTTCAAAACATAGACAGTAAGAAGAGCCTGACTGCTTGTACTTGAGTCGGCATTGTGCCTCTTGTATTTAATTCTGATGCAATATCTGTGTTTCATCGTCAATAAGACGGTCAGCGGGATACAGTAAACCTGAAGTGAAGCATCGGAATCTATAACTAGTGTCACCGGATTGGTTCAAAACATAGACAATAGAAAGAGTCAGCCTTCTTGTACTTGAGTCGGCTTTGTGCCTTTTGTATTTAATTCCGATGCAATTTCTGTGTTTCATCGTCAATAAGAAGGTCAGAGGGATACAGTAAACCTGAAGTGAAGCATCGGAATCTATAACTAGTGTCACAGGAGTAGTTCAAATATAGACAGCAAGAAGAGTCAGTTTTCTTGGACTTAAGTTGGCATTGTGACTTATGTATTTAATTCCGATGCAATTTCTGTGTTTCATCGTCAATAAGAAGGTCAGCTGGATACTGTAAACCTGAAGTGAAGCATCGGAATCTATAACTAGTGTCACCGGATTGGTTCAAAACATAGACAATAGAAAGAGTCAGCATTCTTGTACTTCAGTCGGCATTGTGCCTTTTGTATTTAATTCCGATGCAATTTCTGTGTTTCATCGTCAATAAGAAGGTCAGGGGGATGCAGTAAACCTGAAGTGAAGCATCGGAATCTATAACTAGTGTCACAGGAATGGTTCAAAGCATAGAGAGTAAGAAGAGTCAGTCTTCTTGTACTTAAGTCGGCATTGTGTCTTTTCTATATAATTCCGATGCAATTTCTGTGTTTCATCGTCAATAAGAAGGTCAGAGGGATACAGTAAATCTGAAGTGAAGCATCGGAATCTATAACTAGTGTCACAGGAATGGTTCAAAGCATAGACAGTAAGAAGAACCAGTCCTCTTGTACTTGAGTCGGCATTGTGCCTTTCGTATTGAATTCCGATGCAATTTCTGTGTTTTATCGTCAATAAGAAAGTCAGAGGAATACAGTAAACCTTATGTGAAGCATCGGATTCTATAACTAGTGTCACAGGAATGGTACAAAACATAGAGAGTAAGAAGAGACGGTCTTTTTGTACATAAGTAGGCATTGTGCCTTTTCTATTTAATTCCGATGCAATTTCTGTGTCTCATCATCAATACGAAGATCAGAGAGATACAGTAAACCTGAAGTGAAGCATCGGAATCTATAACTAGTGTCACAGGAATGCTTCAAACCATAGACAGTAAGAAGAGTCAGTTTTCTTGTACTTAAGTCGGCATTGTGCCTTTTGTATTTAATTCCGATGAAATTTCTGTGTTTGGTCGTCAATGAGAAGGTCAGAGGGATACAGTAAAGCTGAAGTGAAGCATCGGAACCTGTAACTAGTGTCACAGGAATGGTTCAAAACATAGACAGTAAGAAGTGTTTGTCTTCTCGTAATTAAATCGGCATTGTGCCTTTTGTATTTAATTAAGATGCAATTTCTGTGTTTCACCGTCAATAAGAGGGTCAGAGGGATACAGTAAACCTGAAGTGAAGCATCGGAATCAATAACTAGTGTCACAGGAATGGTTCAAAGCATAGACAGTAAGAAGAGTCAGTCTTCTTTTACTTAAGTCGGCATTGTGCCTTTTCTATATAATTCCGATGCAATTTCTGTGTTTCATCGTCAATAAGAAGGTCAGAGGGAGACAGTAAAACTGAAGTGAAGCATCGGATTCTATAACTAGTGTCACACGAATGGTACAAAACATAGAGAGTAAGAGGAGACGGTCTTTTTGTACATAAGTAGGCATTGTGCCTTTTGCATTTAATTCCGATGCCATTTGTGTGTCTCATCGTCAATAAGAAGATCAGAGAGATACAGTAAACCTGAAGTGAAGCATCGGAATCTATATCTAGTATCACAGAAATGGTTCAAAACATAGACAGTAAGAAGAGCCAGTCTTCTGGTACTTGAGTCGGCATTGTGCCATTTGTATTTAATTCCGATGCAATTTCTGTGTTTAATCGTCAATAAGAAGGACAGATGGTACTGTAAATCTGAAGTGAAGCATCGGAATCTATAACTAGTGTCACCGGAATGGTTTAAATCATAGACAATAGAAAGAGTCAGCCTTCTTGTACTTGAGTCGGCTTTGTGCCTTTTGTATTTAATTCCGATGCAATTTCTGTGTTTCATCGTCAATAAGAAGGTCAGAGGGATACAGTAAACCTGAAGTGAAGCATCGGAATCTATAACTAGTGTCACAGGAGTGGTTCAAAACATAGACAGCAAGAAGAGTCAGTTTTCTTGGACTTAAGTTGGCATTGTGACTTATGTATTTAATTCCGATGCAATTTCTGTGTTTCATCGTCAATAAGAAGGTCAGCTGGATACTGTAAACCTGAAGTGAAGCATCGGAATCTATAACTAGTGTCACCGGATTGGTTCAAAACATAGGCAATAGAAAGAGTCAGCATTCTTGTACTTCAGTCGGCATTGTGCCTTTTGTATTTAATTCCGATGCAATTTCTGTGTTTCATCGTCAATAAGAAGGTCAGGGGGATGCAGTTAACCTGAAGTGAAGCATCGGAATCTATAACTAGTGTCACAGGAATGGTTCAAAGCATAGAGAGTAAGAAGAGTCAGTCTTCTTGTACTTAAGTCGGCATTGTGTCTTTTCTATATAATTCCGATGCAATTTCTGTGTTTCATCGTCAATAAGATGGTCAGAGGGATACAGTAAATCTGAAGTGAAGCATCGGAATCTATAACTAGTGTCACAGGAATGGTTCAAAGCATAGACAGTAAGAAGAGCCAGTCCTCTTGTACTTGAGTCGGCATTGTGAATTTCGTATTTAATTCCGATGCAATTTCTGTGTTTTATCGTCAATAAGAAAGTCAGAGGAATACAGTAAACCTTATGTGAAGCATCGGATTCTATAACTAGGGTCACAGGAATGGTACAAAACATAGAGAGTAAGAAGAGACGGTCCTTTTGTACATAAGTAGGCATTGTGCCTTTTCTATTTAATTCCGATGCAATTTCTGTGTCTCATCATCAATACGAAGATCAGAGAGATACAGTAAACCTGAAGTGAAGCATCGGAATCTATAACTAGTGTCACAGGAATGCTTCAAACCATAGACAGTAAGAAGACTCAGTTTTCTTGTACTTAAGTCGGCATTGTGCCTTTTGTATTTAATTCCGATGAAATTTCTGTGCTTGATCGTCAATGAGAAGGTCAGAGGGATACAGTAAAGCTGAAGTGAAGCATCGGAACCTGTAACTAGTGTCACAGGAATGGTTCAAAACATAGACAGTAAGAAGTGTTTGTCTTCTCGTAATTAAATCGGCATTGTGCCTTTTGTATTTAATTAAGATGCAATTTCTGTGTTTCACCGTCAATAAGAGGGTCAGAGGGATACAGTAAACCTGAAGTGAAGCATCGGAATCAATAACTAGTGTCACAGGAATGGTTCAAAGCATAGACAGTAAGAAGAGTCAGTCTTATTTTACTTAAGTCGGCATTGTGCCTTTTCTATATAATTCCGATGCAATTTCTGTGTTTCATCGTCAATAAGAAGGTCAGAGGGAGACAGTAAAACTGAAGTGAAGCATCGGATTCTATAACTAGTGTCACACGAATGGTACAAAACATAGAGAGTAAGAGGAGACGGTCTTTTTGTACATAAGTAGGCATTGTGCCTTTTGTATTTAATTCCGATGCAATTTCTGTGTTTCATCGTCAATAAGAAGGTCAGAGGGATACAATACACCTGAAGTGAAGCATCGGAATCTATAACTAGTGTCACAGGAATGGTTCAAAGCATAGACAGTAAGAAGAGTCAGTCTTCTTTTACTTAAGTCGGCATTGTGCCTTGTCTATATAATTCCGATGCAATTTGTGTGTCTCATCGTCAATAAGAAGGTCAGAGGGATACAGTAAATCTGAAGTGAAACATCGGAATCTATAAATAGTGTCACAGGAATGGTTCAAAGCATAGACAGTAAGAAGAGCCAGTCTTCTTGTACTTGAGTCGGCATTGTGACTTTTGTATTTAATTCCGATGCAATTTCTGTGTTTCATCGTCGATAAGAAGGTCAGAGGGATACAGTAAACCTGAAGTGAAGCATCGGAATCTATAACTAGTGTCACAGGAATGGTTCAAAGCATAGACAGTAAGAAGAGTCAGTCTTCTTTTACTTAAGTCAGCATTGTGCCTTGTCTATATAATTCCGATGCAATTTGTGTGTCTCATCGTCAATAAGAAGGTCAGAGGGATACAGTAAATCTGAAGTGAAACATCGGAATCTATAAATAGTGTCACAGGAATGGTTCAAAGCATAGACAGTAAGAAGAGCCAGTCTTCTTGTACTTGAGTCGGCATTGTGACTTTTGTATTTAATTCCGATGCAATTTCTGTGTTTCATCGTCGATAAGAAGGTCAGAGGGATACAGTAAACCTGAAGTGAAGCATCGGAATCTATAACTAGTGTCACAGGAATGGTTCAAATAATAGCCTGTAAGAAGAGTCAGTTTTCTTGTACTTAAGTCGGCATTGTGCCTTTCGTATTTAATTCCGATGCAATTTCTGTGTTTCATCGTCAATATGAAAGTCAGAGGAATACAGTAAACCTGATGTGAAGCATCGGATTCTATAACTAGTGTCACAGGAATGGTACAAAACATAGAGAGTAAGAAGAGACGGTCTTTTTGTACATAAGTAGGCATTGTGCCTTTTCTATATAATTCCGATGCAATTTCTGTGTCTCATCATCAATACGAAGATCAGAGAGATACAGTAAACCTGAAGTGAAGCATCGTAATCTATACCTAGTGTCACAGAATTGGTTCAAAACAAAGACAGTAAGAAGAGCCAGTCTTCTGGTACTTGAGTCGGCATTGTGCCATTTTTATTTAATTCCGATGCAATTTCTGTGTTTCATCGTCAATAAGATGGGCTGAGGGTACTGTAAACCTGAAGTGAAGCATCGGAATCTATAACTAGTGTCACCGGAGTGGTTTAAATCATAGACAATAGAAAGAGTCTGCCTTCTTGTACTTGAGTCATCATTGTGCCTTTTGTTTTTAATTCCGATGCAATTTCTGTGCTTCATCGTCAATAAGAAGGTCAGAAGGAAACAGTAAACCTGAAGTGAAGCATCGGAATCTATAACTAGTGTCACAGGAATGGTTCAAAAAATAGACAGTTAGAAGAGTCAGTTTTCTTGTACTTAAGTCGGCATTGTGACTTATGTATTTAATTCCGATGCAATTTCTGTGTTTCATCGTCAATAAGAAGGTCAGCTGGATACTGTAAACCTGAAGTGAAGCATCGGAATCTATAACTAGTGTCACAGGAATGGTTCAAAGCATAGACAATAGAAAGAGTCAGCCTTCTTGTACTTCAGTCGGCATTGTGCCTTTTGTATTTAATTCCGATGCAATTTCTGTGTTTCATCGTCAATAAGAAGGTCAGGGGGATACAGTAAACCTGAAGTGAAGCATCGGAATCTATAACTAGTGTCACAGGAATGGTTGAAAACGTAGACAGTATGAAGAGCCAGTCTTCTTGTACTTGAGTCGGCATTGTGCATTTTGTATTTAATTCCGATGAATTTTCAGTGTTTGATAGTCAATAAGAAGGACAGAGGGATACAGTAAACCTGAAGTGAAGCATCGGAATCGAAAACTAGTGTCACAGGAATGGTTCAAAACATAGACAGTAGGAGGAGTCAGTCTTCTTGTACTTAAGTCGACATTGTGCCTTTTATGTTTAATTCCGATGCAATTTCTGTGTTTCATCGTCAATAAGAAGGTCAGCGGGCTACAGTAAAACTGAAGTGAAGCATCGGAATCTATAACTAGTGTCACAGGAATGGTTCAAAACATAGACAATAAGAAGAGCCTGACTGCTTGTACTTGAGTCGGCATTGTGCCTCTTGTATTTAATTCTGATGCAATATCTGTGTTTCATCGTCAATAAGACGGTCAGAGGGATACAGTAAAACTGAAGTGAAGCATCGGAATCTGTAACTAGTGTCACAGGAATGGTTCAAAACATAGACAGTAAGAAGAGTCAGTCTACTTGTACTTAAGTTGGCGTTGTGCCTTTTGTATTTAATTCCGATGCAATTTCTGTGTTTCATCGTCAACAAGAAGGTCAGCTGGATACAGTAGATCTGAAGTGAAGCATTGGAATCTAAAACTAGTGTCACGGGAATGGTTCAAAACATAGACAGTAAGAAGTGTTAGTCTTCTCGTAATTAAGTCGGCATTGTACCTTTTGTATTTAATTAAGATGCAATTTCTGTGTTTCACCGTCAATAAGAAGGTGAGAGAGGGATACAGTAAACCTGAAGTGAAGCATCGGAATCAATAACTAGTGTCACAGGAATGGTTCAAAGCATAGACAGTAAGAAGAGTCAGTCTTCTTGTACGTAAGTCGGCATTGTGTCTTTTCTATATAATTCCGATGCAATTTCTGTGTTTCATCGTCAATAAGAAGGTCAGAGGGATACAGTAAATCTGAAGTGAAACATCGGAATCCATAAATCGTGTCACAGGAATGGTTCAAAGCATATACAGGAAGATGAGTCGGTCTTCTTGTACTTGAGTCGGCATTGTGCCTTTTGTATTTAATTCCAATGCAATTTCTGTGTTTCATCGTCAATAAGAAGGGCAGAGGGTACTGTAAACCTGAAGTGAAGCATCGGAATCTATAACTAGTGTCACCGGAATGGTTGAAAACGTAGACAGTAAGAAGAGCCAGTTTCTTGTACTTGAGTCGGCATTGTGCATTTTGTATTTAATTCCGATGAATTTTCAGTGTTTGATAGTCAATAAGAAGGTCAGAGGGATACAGTAAACCTGAAGTGAAGCATCGGAATCTATAACTAGTGTCACAGGAATGGTTCAAACCATAGACAGTAAGAAGAGTCAGTTTTCTTGTACTTAATTTGGCATTGTGACTTATGTATTTAATTCCGATGCAATTTCTGTGTTTCATCGTCAATAAGAAGGTCAGCTGGATACTGTAAACCTGAAGTGAAGCATCGGAATCTATAACTAGTGTCACAGGAATGGTTGAAAACGTAGACAGTAAGAAGAGCCAGTCTTCTTGTACTTGAGTCGGCATTGTGCATTTTGTATTAAATTCCGATGAATTTTCAGTGTTTGATAGTCAATAAGAAGGTCAGAAGGATACAGTAAACCTGAAGTGAAGCATTGGAATCTATAACTAGTGTCACAGAAATGGTTCAAACCATAGACAGTAAGAAGAGTCAGTGTTCTTGTACTGAAGTCCGCATTGTGCCTTTTGTATGTAATTAAGATGCAATTTCTGTGCTTCATCGTCAATAAGGAGGGCAGAGGTACACAGTAAACCTGAAGTGAAGCATCGGAATCGAAAACTAGGGTCACAGGAATGGTTCAAAACATAGACAGTAGGAGGAGTCAGTCTTCTTGTACTTAAGTTGACATTGTGCCTTTTATATTTAATTCCGATGCAATTTCTGTGTTTCATCGTCAATAAGAAGGTCAGAGGGATACAGTAAAACTGAAGTGAAGCATCGGAATCTATAACTAGTGTCACAGGAATGGTTCAAAACATAGACAGTAAGAAGAGCCTGACTGCTTGTACTTGAGTCGGCATTGTGCCTCTTGTATTTAATTCTGATGCAATATCTGTGTTTCATCGTCAATAAGACGGTCAGCGGGATACAGTAAACCTGAAGTGAAGCATCGGAATCTATAACTAGTGTCACCGGATTGGTTCAAAACATAGACAATAGAAAGAGTCAGCCTTCTTGTACTTGAGTCGGCTTTGTGCCTTTTGTATTTAATTCCGATGCAATTTCTGTGTTTCATCGTCAATAAGAAGGTCAGCTGGATACTGTAAACCTGAAGTGAAGCATCGGAATCTATAACTAGTGTCACCGGATTGGTTCAAAACATAGACAATAGAAAGAGTCAGCATTCTTGTACTTCAGTCGGCATTGTGCCTTTTGTATTTAATTCCGATGCAATATCTGTGTTTCATCGTCAATAAGAAGGTCAGGGGGATGCAGTTAACCTGAAGTGAAGCATCGGAATCTATAACTAGTGTCACAGGAATGGTTCAAAGCATAGAGAGTAAGAAGAGTCAGTCTTCTTGTACTTAAGTCGGCATTGTGTCTTTTCTATATAATTCCGATGCAATTTCTGTGTTTCATCGTCAATAAGATGGTCAGAGGGATACAGTAAATCTGAAGTGAAGCATCGGAATCTATAACTAGTGTCACAGGAATGGTTCAAAGCATAGACAGTAAGAAGAGCCAGTCCTCTTGTACTTGAGTCGGCATTGTGCCTTTCGTATTTAATTCCGATGCAATTTCTGTGTTTTATCGTCAATAAGAAAGTCAGAGGAATACAGTAAACCTTATGTGAAGCATCGGATTCTATAACTAGTGTCACAGGAATGGTACAAAACATAGAGAGTAAGAAGAGACGGTCTTTTTGTACATAAGTAGGCATTGTGCCTTTTCTATTTAATTCCGATGCAATTTCTGTGTCTCATCATCAATACGAAGATCAGAGAGATACAGTAAACCTGAAGTGAAGCATCGGAATCTATAACTAGTGTCACAGGAATGCTTCAAACCATAGACAGTAAGAAGACTCAGTTTTCTTGTACTTAAGTCGGCATTATGCCTTTTGTATTTAATTCCGATGAAATTTCTGTGTTTGATCGTCAATGAGAAGGTCAGAGGGATACAGTAAAGCTGAAGTGAAGCATCGGAACCTGTAACTAGTGTCACAGGAATGGTTCAAAACATAGACAGTAAGAAGTGTTTGTCTTCTCGTAATTAAATTGGCATTGTGCGTTTTGTATTTTATTAAGATGCAATTTCTGTGTTTCACCGTCAATAAGAGGGTCAGAGGGATACAGTAAACCTGAAGTGAAGCATCGGAATCAATAACTAGTGTCACAGGAATGGTTCAAAGCATAGACAGTAAGAAGAGTCAGTCTTCTTTTACTTAAGTCGGCATTGTGCCTTTTCTATATAATTCCGATGCAATTTCTGTGTTTCATCGTCAATAAGAAGGTCAGAGGGAGACAGTAAAACTGAAGTGAAGCATCGGATTCTATAACTAGTGTCACACGAATGGTAAAAAACATAGAGAGTAAGAGGAGACGGTCTTTTTGTACATAAGTAGGCATTGTGCCTTTTGTATTTAATTCCGATGCAATTTCTGTGTTTCATCGTCAATAAGAAGGTCAGAGGGATACAGTACACCTGAAGTGAAGCATCGGAATCTATAACTAGTGTCACAGGAATGGTTCAAAGCATAGACAGTAAGAAGAGTCAGTCTTCTTTTACTTAAGTCGGCATTGTGCCTTGTCTATATAATTCCGATGCAATTTGTGTGTCTCATCGTCAATAAGAAGGTCAGAGGGATACAGTAAATCTGAAGTGAAACATCGGAATCTATAAATAGTGTCACAGGAATGGTTCAAAGCATAGACAGTAAGAAGAGCCAGTCTTCTTGTACTTGAGTCGGCATTGTGACTTTTGTATTTAATTCCGATGCAATTTCTGTGTTTCATCGTCGATAAGAAGGTCAGAGGGATACAGTAAACCTGAAGTGAAGCATCGGAATCTATAACTAGTGTCACAGGAATAGTTCAAATAATAGCCTGTAAGAAGAGTCAGTTTTCTTGTACTTAAGTCGGCATTGTGCCTTTCGTATTTAATTCCGATGCAATTTCTGTGTTTCATCGTCAATAAGAAAGTCAGAGGAATACAGTAAACCTGATGTGAAGCATCGGATTCTATAACTAGTGTCACAGGAATGGTACAAAACATAGAGAGTAAGAAGAGACGGTCTTTTTGTACATAAGTAGGCATTGTGCCTTTTCTATATAATTCCGATGCAATTTCTGTGTCTCATCATCAATACGAAGATCAGAGAGATACAGTAAACCTGAAGTGAAGCATCGGAATCTATACCTAGTGTCACAGAATTGGTTCATAACATAGACAGTAAGAAGAGCCAGTCTTCTGGTACTTGAGTCGGCATTGTGCCATTTTTATTTAATTCCGATGCAATTTCTGTGTTTCATCGTCAATAAGATGGGCTGAGGGTACTGTAAACCTGAAGTGAAGCATCGGAATCTATAACTAGTGTCACCGGAGTGGTTTAAATCATAGACAATAGAAAGAGTCTGCCTTCTTGTACTTGAGTCATCATTGTGCCTTTTGTTTTTAATTCCGATGCAATTTCTGTGCTTCATCGTCAATAAGAAGGTCAGAAGGAAACAGTAAACCTGAAGTGAAGCATCGGAATCTATAACTAGTGTCACAGGAATGGTTCAAAAAATAGACAGTTAGAAGAGTCAGTTTTCTTGTACTTAAGTCGGCATTGTGACTTATGTATTTAATTCCGATGCAATTTCTGTGTTTCATCGTCAATAAGAAGGTCAGCTGGATACTGTAAACCTGAAGTGAAGCATCGGAATCTATAACTAGTGTCACAGGAATGGTTCAAAGCATAGACAATAGAAAGAGTCAGCCTTCTTGTACTTCAGTCGGCATTGTGCCTTTTGTATTTAATTCCGATGCAATTTCTGTGTTTCATCGTCAATAAGAAGGTCAGGGGGATACAGTAAACCTGAAGTGAAGCATCGGAATCTATAACTAGTGTCACAGGAATGGTTGAAAACGTAGACAGTAAGAAGAGCCAGTCTTCTTGTACTTGAGTCGGCATTGTGCATTTTGTATTTAATTCCGATGAATTTTCAGTGTTTGATAGTCAATAAGAAGGACAGAGGGATACAGTAAACCTGAAGTGAAGCATCGGAATCGAAAACTAGTGTCACAGGAATGGTTCAAAACATAGACAGTAGGAGGAGTCAGTCTTCTTGTACTTAAGTCGACATTGTGCCTTTTATATTTAATTCCGATGCAATTTCTGTGTTTCATCGTCAATAAGAAGGTCAGCGGGCTACAGTAAAACTGAAGTGAAGCATCGGAATCTATAACTAGTGTCACAGGAATGGTTCAAAACATAGACAATAAGAAGAGCCTGACTGCTTGTACTTGAGTCGGCATTGTGCCTCTTGTATTTAATTCTGATGCAATATCTGTGTTTCATCGTCAATAAGACGGTCAGATGGATACAGTAAAACTGAAGTGAAGCATCGGAATCTGTAACTAGTGTCACAGGAATGGTTCAAAACATAGACAGTAAGAAGAGTCAGTCTACTTGTACTTAAGTTGGCGTTGTGCCTTTTGTATTTAATTCCGACGCAATTTCTGTGTTTCATCGTCAACAAGAAGGTCAGCTGGATACAGTAGATCTGAAGTGAAGCATTGGAATCTAAAACTAGTGTCACGGGAATGGTTCAAAACATAGACAGTAAGAAGTGTTAGTCTTCTCGTAATTAAGTCGGCATTGTACCTTTTGTATTTAATTAAGATGCAATTTCTGTGTTTCACCGTCAATAAGAAGGTGAGAGAGGGATACAGTAAACCTGAAGTGAAGCATCGGAATCAATAACTAGTGTCACAGGAATGGTTCAAAGCATAGACAGTAAGAAAAGTCAGTCTTCTTGTACGTAAGTCGGCATTGTGCGTTTTGTATTTAATTAAGATGCAATTTCTGTATTTCATCGTCAATAAGAAGGTCAGAGGGATACAGTAAATCTGAAGTGAAACATCGGAATCCATAAATCGTGTCACAGGAATGGTTCAAAGCATATACAGGAAGATGAGTCGGTCTTCTTGTACTTGAGTCGGCATTGTGCCTTTTGTATTTAATTCCAATGCAATTTCTGTGTTTCATCGTCAATAAGAAGGGCAGAGGGTACTGTAAACCTGAAGTGAAGCATCGGAATCTATAACTAGTGTCACCGGAATGGTTGAAAACGTAGACAGTAAGAAGAGCCAGTTTCTTGTACTTGAGTCGGCATTGTGCGTTTTGTATTTAATTCCGATGAATTTTCAGTGTTTGATAGTCAATAAGAAGGTCAGAGGGATACAGTAAACCTGAAGTGAAGCATCGGAATCTATAACTACTGTCACAGGAATGGTTCAAACCATAGACAGTAAGAAGAGTCAGTTTTCTTGTACTTAAGTTGGCATTGTGACTTATGTATTTAATTCCGATGCAATTTCTGTGTTTCATCGTCAATAAGAAGGTCAGCTGGATACTGTAAACCTGAAGTGAAGCATCGGAATCTATAACTAGTGTCACAGGAATGGTTGAAAACGTAGACAGTAAGAAGAGCCAGTCTTCTTGTACTTGAGTCGGCATTGTGCATTTTGTATTAAATTCCGATGAATTTTCAGTGTTTGATAGTCAATAAGAAGGTCAGAGGGATACAGTAAACCTGAAGTGAAGCATTGGAATCTATAACTAGTGTCACAGAAATGGTTCAAACCATAGACAGTAAGAAGAGTCAGTGTTCTTGTACTGAAGTCCGCATTGTGCCTTTTGTATGTAATTAAGATGCAATTTCTGTGCTTCATCGTCAATAAGGAGGGCAGAGGTACACAGTAAACCTGAAGTGAAGCATCGGAATCGAAAACTAGGGTCACAGGAATGGTTCAAAACATAGACAGTAGGAGGAGTCAGTCTTCTTGTACTTAAGTTGACATTGTGCCTTTTATATTTAATTCCGATGCAATTTCTGTGTTTCATCGTCAATAAGAAGGTCAGAGGGATACAGTAAAACTGAAGTGAAGAATCGGAATCTATAACTAGTGTCACAGGAATGGTTCAAAACATAGACAGTAAGAAGAGCCTGACTGCTTGTACTTGAGTCGGCATTGTGCCTCTTGTATTTAATTCTGATGCAATATCTGTGTTTCATCGTCAATAAGACGGTCAGCGGGATACAGTAAACCTGAAGTGAAGCATCGGAATCTATAACTAGTGTCACCGGATTGGTTCAAAACATAGACAATAGAAAGAGTCAGCCTTCTTGTACTTGAGTCGGCTTTGTGCCTTTTGTATTTAATTCCGATGCAATTTCTGTGTTTCATCGCCAATAAGAAGGTCAGAGGGATACAGTAAACCTGAAGTGAAGCATCGGAATCTATAACTAGTGTCACAGGAGTGGTTCAAAACATAGACAGCAAGAAGAGTCAGTTTTCTTGGACTTAAGTTGGCATTGTGACTTATGTATTTAATTCCGATGCAATTTCTGTGTTTCATCGTCAATAAGAAGGTCAGCTGGATACTGTAAACCTGAAGTGAAGCATCGGAATCTATAACTAGTGTCACCGGATTGGTTCAAAACATAGACAATAGAAAGAGTCAGCATTCTTGTACTTGAGTCGGCATTGTGCCTCTTGTATTTAATTCTGATGCAATATCTGTGTTTCATCGTCAATAAGACGGTCAGCGGGATACAGTAAACCTGAAGTGAAGCATCGGAATCTATTACTAGTGTCACCGGATTGGTTCAAAACATAGACAATAGAAAGAGTCAGCCTTCTTGTACTTGAGTCGGCTTTGTGCCTTTTGTATTTAATTCCGATGCAATTTCTGTGTTTCATCGTCAATAAGAAGGTCAGGGGGATACAGCAAACCTGAAGTGAAGCATCGGAATCTATAACTAGTGTCACAGGAATGGTTGAAAACGTAGACAGTAAGAAGAGCCAGTCTTCTTGTACTTGAGTCGGCATTGTGCATTTTGTATTTAATTCCGATGAATTTTCAGTGTTTGATAGTCAATAAGAAGGACAGAGGGATACAGTAAACCTGAAGTGAAGCATCGGAATCGAAAACTAGTGTCACAGGAATGGTTCAAAACATAGACAGTAGGAGGAGTCAGTCTTCTTGTACTTAAGTCGACATTGTGCCTTTTATATTTAATTCCGATGCAATTTCTGTGTTTCATCGTCAATAAGAAGGTCAGCGGGCTACAGTAAAACTGAAGTGAAGCATCGGAATCTATAACTAGTGTCACAGGAATGGTTCAAAACATAGACAATAAGAAGAGCCTGACTGCTTGTACTTGAATCGGCATTGTGCCTCTTGTATTTAATTCTGATGCAATATCTGTGTTTCATCGTCAATAAGACGGTCAGAGGGATACAGTAAAACTGATGTGAAGCATCGGAATCTGTAACTAGTGTCACAGGAATGGTTCAAAACATAGACAGTAAGAAGAGTCAGTCTACTTGTACTTAAGTTGGCGTTGTGCCTTTTGTATTTAATTCCGATGCAATTTCTGTGTTTCATCGTCAACAAGAAGGTCAGCTGGATACAGTAGATCTGAAGTGAAGCATTGGAATCTAAAACTAGTGTCACGGGAATGGTTCAAAACATAGACAGTAAGAAGTGTTTGTCTTCTCGTAATTAAGTCGGCATTGTACCTTTTGTATTTAATTAAGATGCAATTTCTGTGTTTCACCGTCAATAAGAAGGTGAGAGAGGGATACAGTAAACCTGAAGTGAAGCATCGGAATCAATAACTAGTGTCACAGGAATGGTTCAAAGCATAGACAGTAAGAAGAGTCAGTCTTCTTGTACGTAAGTCGGCATTGTGTCTTTTCTATATAATTCCGATGCAATTTCTGTGTTTCATCGTCAATAAGAAGGTCAGAGGGATACAGTAAATCTGAAGTGAAACATCGGAATCCATAAATCGTGTCACAGGAATGGTTCAAAGCATATACAGGAAGATGAGTCGGTCTTCTTGTACTTGAGTCGGCATTGTGCCTTTTGTATTTAATTCCAATGCAATTTCTGTGTTTCGTCGTCAATAAGAAGGGCAGAGGGTACTGTAAACCTGAAGTGAAGCATCGGAATCTATAACTAGTGTCACCGGAATGGTTGAAAACGTAGACAGTAAGAAGAGCCAGTTTCTTGTACTTGAGTCGGCATTGTGCGTTTTGTATTTAATTCCGATGAATTTTCAGTGTTTGATAGTCAACAAGAAGGTCAGAGGGATACAGTAAACCTGAAGTGAAGCATCGGAATCTATAACTAGTGTCACAGGAATGGTTCAAACCATAGACAGTAAGAAGAGTCAGTTTTCTTGTACTTAAGTTGGCATTGTGACTTATGTATTTAATTCCGATGCAATTTCTGTGTTTCATCGTCAATAAGAAGGTCAGCTGGATACTGTAAACCTGAAGTGAAGCATCGGAATCTATAACTAGTGTCACAGGAATGGTTGAAAACGTAGACAGTAAGAAGAGCCAGTCTTCTTGTACTTGAGTCGGCATTGTGCATTTTGTATTAAATTCCGATGAATTTTCAGTGTTTGATAGTCAATAAGAAGGTCAGAGGGATACAGTAAACCTGAAGTGAAGCATTGGAATCTATAACTAGTGTCACAGAAATGGTTCAAACCATAGACAGTAAGAAGAGTCAGTGTTCTTGTACTGAAGTCCGCATTGTGCCTTTTGTATGTAATTAAGATGCAATTTCTGTGCTTCATCGTCAATAAGGAGGGCAGAGGTACACAGTAAACCTGAAGTGAAGCATCGGAATCGAAAACTAGGGTCACAGGAATGGTTCAAAACATAGACAGTAGGAGGAGTCAGTCTTCTTGTACTTAAGTTGACATTGTGCCTTTTATATTTAATTCCGATGCAATTTCTGTGTTTCATCGTCAATAAGAAGGTCAGAGGGATACAGTAAAACTGAAGTGAAGCATCGGAATCTATAACTAGTGTCACAGGAATGGTTCAAAACATAGACAGTAAGAAGAGCCTGACTGCTTGTACTTGAGTCGGCATTGTGCCTCTTGTATTTAATTCTGATGCAATATCTGTGTTTCATCGTCAATAAGACGGTCAGCGGGATACAGTAAACCTGAAGTGAAGCATCGGAATCTATAACTAGTGTCACCGGATTGGTTCAAAACATAGACAATAGAAAGAGTCAGCCTTCTTGTACTTGAGTCGGCTTTGTGCCTTTTGTATTTAATTCCGATGCAATTTCTGTGTTTCATCGTCAATAAGAAGGTCAGAGGGATACAGTAAACCTGAAGTGAAGCATCGGAATCTATAACTAGTGTCACAGGAGTGGTTCAAAACATAGACAGCAAGAAGAGTCAGTTTTCTTGGACTTAAGTTGGCATTGTGACTTATGTATTTAATTCCGATGCAATTTCTGTGTTTCATCGTCAATAAGAAGGTCAGCTGGATACTGTAAACCTGAAGTGAAGCATCGGAATCTATAACTAGTGTCACCGGATTGGTTCAAAACATAGACAATAGAAAGAGTCAGCATTCTTGTACTTCAGTCGGCATTGTGCCTTTTGTATTTAATTCCGATGCAATTTCTGTGTTTCATCGTCAATAAGAAGGTCAGGGGGATGCAGTAAACCTGAAGTGAAGCATCGGAATCTATAACTAGTGTCACAGGAATGGTTCAAAGCATAGAGAGTAAGAAGAGTCAGTCTTCTTGTACTTAAGTCGGCATTGTGTCTTTTCTATATAATTCCGATGCAATTTCTGTGTTTCATCGTCAATAAGAAGGTCAGAGGGATACAGTAAATCTGAAGTGAAGCATCGGAATCTATAACTAGTGTCACAGGAATGGTTCAAAGCATAGACAGTAAGAAGAACCAGTCCTCTTGTACTTGAGTCGGCATTGTGCCTTTCGTATTTAATTCCGATGCAATTTCTGTGTTTTATCGTCAATAAGAAAGTCAGAGGAATACAGTAAACCTTATGTGAAGCATCGGATTCTATAACTAGTGTCACAGGAATGGTACAAAACATAGAGAGTAAGAAGAGACGGTCTTTTTGTACATAAGTAGGCATTGTGCCTTTTCTATTTAATTCCGATGCAATTTCTGTGTCTCATCATCAATACGAAGATCAGAGAGATACAGTAAACCTGAAGTGAAGCATCGGAATCTATAACTAGTGTCACAGGAATGCTTCAAACCATAGACAGTAAGAAGAGTCAGTTTTCTTGTACTTAAGTCGGCATTGTGCCTTTTGTATTTAATTCCGATGAAATTTCTGTGTTTGGTCGTCAATGAGAAGGTCAGAGGGATACAGTAAAGCTGAAGTGAAGCATCGGAACCTGTAACTAGTGTCACAGGAATGGTTCAAAACATAGACAGTAAGAAGTGTTTGTCTTCTCGTAATTAAATCGGCATTGTGCCTTTTGTATTTAATTAAGATGCAATTTCTGTGTTTCACCGTCAATAAGAGGGTCAGAGGGATACAGTAAACCTGAAATGAAGCATCGGAATCAATAACTAGTGTCACAGGAATGGTTCAAAGCATAGACAGTAAGAAGAGTCAGTCTTCTTTTACTTAAGTCGGCATTGTGCCTTTTCTATATAATTCCGATGCAATTTCTGTGTTTCATCGTCAATAAGAAGGTCAGAGGGAGACAGTAAAACTGAAGTGAAGCATCGGATTCTATAACTAGTGTCACACGAATGGTACAAAACATAGAGAGTAAGAGGAGACGGTCTTTTTGTACATAAGTAGGCATTGTGCCTTTTGTATTAAATTCCGATGCAATTTCTGTGTTTCATCGTCAATAAGAAGATCAGAGGGATACAGTAAACCTGAAGTGAAGCATCGGAATATATAACTAGTGTCACAGGAATGGTTCAAAGCATAGACAGTAAGAAGAGTCAGTCTTCTTTTACTTAAGTCGGCATTGTGCCTTGTCTATATAATTCCGATGCATTTTGTGTGTCTCATCGTCAATAAGAAGGTCAGAGGGATACAGTAAATCTGAAGTGAAACATCGGAATCTATAAATAGTGTCACAGGAATGGTTCAAAGCATAGACAGTAAGAAGAGCCAGTCTTCTTGTACTTGAGTCGGCATTGTGACTTTTGTATTTAATTCCGATGCAATTTCTGTGTTTCATCGTCGATAAGAGGGTCAGAGGGATACAGTAAACCTGAAGTGAAGCATCGGAATCTATAACTAGTGTCACAGGAATGGTTCAAATAATAGCCTGTAAGAAGAGTCAGTTTTCTTGTACTTAAGTCGGCATTGTGCCTTTCGTATTTAATTCCGATGCAATTTCTGTGTTTCATCGTCAATAAGAAAGTCAGAGGAATACAGTAAACCTGATGTGAAGCATCGGATTCTATAACTAGTGTCACAGGAATGGTACAAAACATAGAGAGTAAGAAGAGACGGTCTTTTTGTACATAAGTAGGCATTGTGCCTTTTCTATATAATTCCGATGCAATTTCTGTGTCTCATCATCAATACGAAGATCAGAGAGATACAGTAAACCTGAAGTGAAGCATCGGAATCTATACCTAGTGTCACAGAATTGGTTTAAAACAAAGACAATAAGAAGAGCCAGTCTTCTGGTACTTGAGTCGGCATTGTGCCATTTTTATTTAATTCCGATGCAATTTCTGTGTTTCATCGTCAATAAGATGGGCTGAGGGTACTGTAAACCTGAAGTGAAGCATCGGAATCTATAACTAGTGTCACCGGAGTGGTTTAAATCATAGACAATAGAAAGAGTCTGCCTTCTTGTACTTGAGTCATCATTGTGCCTTTTGTTTTTAATTCCGATGCAATTTCTGTGCTTCATCGTCAATAAGAAGGTCAGAAGGAAACAGTAAACCTGAAGTGAAGCATCGGAATCTATAACTAGTGTCACAGGAATGGTTCAAAAAATAGACAGTTAGAAGAGTCAGTTTTCTTGTACTTAAGTCGGCATTGTGACTTATGTATTTAATTCCGATGCAATTTCTGTGTTTCATCGTCAATAAGAAGGTCAGCTGGATACTGTAAACCTGAAGTGAAGCATCGGAATCTATAACTAGTGTCACAGGAATGGTTCAAAGCATAGACAATAGAAAGAGTCAGCCTTCTTGTACTTCAGTCGGCATTGTGCCTTTTGTATTTAATTCCGATGCAATTTCTGTGTTTCATCGTCAATAAGAAGGTCAGGGGGACACAGTAAACCTGAAGTGAAGCATCGGAATCTATAACTAGTGTCACAGGAATGGTTGAAAACGTAGACAGTAAGAAGAGCCAGTCTTCTTGTACTTGAGTCGGCATTGTGCATTTTGTATTTAATTCCGATGAATTTTCAGTGTTTGATAGTCAATAAGAAGGACAGAGGGATACAGTAAACCTGAAGTGAAGCATTGGAATCTATAACTAGTGTCACAGGAATGGTTCAAACCATAGACAGAAGGAAGAGTCAGTGTTCTTGTACTGAAGTCCGCATTGTGCCTTTTGTATGTAATTAAGATGCAATTTCTGTGTTTCATCGTCAATATGGAGGGCAGAGGTATACAGTAAACCTGAAGTGAAGCATCGGAATCGAAAACTAGTGTCACAGGAATGGTTCAAAACATAGACAGTAGGAGGAGTCAGTCTTCTTGTACTTAAGTCGACATTGTGCCTTTTATATTTAATTCCGATGCAATTTCTGTGTTTCATCGTCAATAAGAAGGTCAGCGGGCTACAGTAAAACTGAAGTGAAGCATCGGAATCTATAACTAGTGTCACAGGAATGGTTCAAAACATAGACAATAAGAAGAGCCTGACTGCTTGTACTTGAGTCGGCATTGTGCCTCTTGTATTTAATTCTGATGCAATATCTGTGTTTCATCGTCAATAAGACGGTCAGAGGGATACAGTAAAACTGAAGTGAAGCATCGGAATCTGTAACTAGTGTCACAGGAATGGTTCAAAACATAGACAGTAAGAAGAGTCAGTCTACTTGTACTTAAGTTGGCGTTGTGCCTTTTGTATTTAATTCCGATGCAATTTCTGTGTTTCATCGTCAACAAGAAGGTCAGCTGGATACAGTAGATCTGAAGTGAAGCATTGGAATCTAAAACTAGTGTCACGGGAATGGTTCAAAACATAGACAGTAAGAAGTGTTAGTCTTCTCGTAATTAAGTCGGCATTGTACCTTTTGTATTTAATTAAGATGCAATTTCTGTGTTTCACCGTCAATAAGAAGGTGAGAGAGGGATACAGTAAACCTGAAGTGAAGCATCGGAATCAATAACTAGTGTCACAGGAATGGTTCAAAGCATAGACAGTAAGAAGAGTCAGTCTTCTTGTACGTAAGTCGGCATTGTGTCTTTTCTATATAATTCCGATGCAATTTCTGTGTTTCATCGTCAATAAGAAGGTCAGAGGGATACAGTAAATCTGAAGTGAAACATCGGAATCCATAAATCGTGTCACAGGAATGATTCAAAGCATATACAGGAAGATGAGCCGGTCTTCTTGTACTTGAGTCGGCATTGTGCCTTTTGTATTTAATTCCAATGCAATTTCTGTGTTTCATCGTCAATAAGAAGGGCAGAGGGTACTGTAAACCTGAAGTGAAGCATCGGAATCTATAACTAGTGTCACCGGAATGGTTGAAAACGTAGACAGTAAGAAGAGCCAGTTTCTTGTACTTGAGTCGGCATTGTGCATTTTGTATTTAATTCCGATGAATTTTCAGTGTTTGATAGTCAATAAGAAGGTCAGAGGGATACAGTAAACCTGAAGTGAAGCATCGGAATCTATAACTAGTGTCACAGGAATGGTTCAAACCATAGACAGTAAGAAGAGTCAGTTTTCTTGTACTTAAGTTGGCATTGTGACTTATGTATTTAATTCCGATGCAATTTCTGTGTTTCATCGTCAATAAGAAGGTCAGCTGGATACTGTAAACCTGAAGTGAAGCATCGGAATCTATAACTAGTGTCACAGGAATGGTTGAAAACGTAGACAGTAAGAAGAGCCAGTCTTCTTGTACTTGAGTCGGCATTGTGCATTTTGTATTAAATTCCGATGAATTTTCAGTGTTTGATAGTCAATAAGAAGGTCAGAGGGATACAGTAAACCTGAAGTGAAGCATTGGAATCTATAACTAGTGTCACAGATATGGTTCAAACCATAGACAGTAAGAAGAGTCAGTGTTCTTGTACTGAAGTCCGCATTGTGCCTTTTGTATGTAATTAAGATGCAATTTCTGTGCTTCATCGTCAATAAGGAGGGCACAGGTACACAGTAAACCTGAAGTGAAGCATCGGAAACGAAAACTAGGGTCACAGGAATGGTTCAAAACATAGACAGTAGGAGGAGTCAGTCTTCTTGTACTTAAGTTGACATTGTGCCTTTTATATTTAATTCCGATGCAATTTCTGTGTTTCATCGTCAATAAGAAGGTCAGAGGGATACAGTAAAACTGAAGTGAAGCATCGGAATCTATAACTAGTGTCACAGGAATGGTTCAAAACATAGACAGTAAGAAGAGCCTGACTGCTTGTACTTGAGTCGGCATTGTGCCTCTTGTATTTAATTCTGATGCAATATCTGTGTTTCATCGTCAATAAGACGGTCAGCGGGATACAGTAAAACTGAAGTGAAGCATCGGAATCTATAACTAGTGTCACAGGAATGGTTCAAAACATGGACAGTAAGAAGAGTCAGTCTACTTGTACTTAAGGCGGCATTGTGCCTTTTGTATTTAATTCCGATGCAATTTCTGTATTTCATCATCAATAAGAAGGTCAGAGGGATACAGTTAACCTGAAGTGAAGCATCGGAATTTATAACTAGTGTCACAGGAATGGTTCAAAAAATAGACAGTAAGAAGAGTCAGTCTTCTTGTACTTAAGTCGGCATTGTGCCTTTTCTATATAATTCCGATGCAATTTCTGTGTTTCATCGTCAATAAGAAGGTCAGAGGGATACAGTAAACCTGAAGTGAAGCATCAGAATCTATAACTAGTGTCACAGGAATGGTTCAAAGCATAGACAGTAAGAAGAGCCAGACTTCTTGTACTTGAGTCGGCATTGTGCGTTTTGTATTTAATTCCGATGCAATTTCTGTGTTTCATCGTCAATAAGAAGGTCAGAGGGATACAGTAAAACTGAAGTGAAGCATCGGAATCTATAACTAGTTCACAGGAATGGTTCAAAACATAGACAGTAAGAAGAGTAGGTCTACTTGTACTTAAGTCGGCATTGTACCTTTTGTATTTAATTCCGATGCAATTGCTGTGTTTCATCGTCAATAAGAAGGTCAGCTGGATACAGTAGCCCTGAAGTGAAGCATCGGAATATATAACTAGTGTCACGGGAATGGTTCAAAACATAGACAGTAAGAAGAGCCAGTCTTCTTGTACTTGAGTCAGCATTGTGCCTTTTGTATTTAATTCCGATGAAATTTCTGTGTTTGATCGTCAAAGAGAAGGTCAGAGGGATACAGTAAAGCTGAAGTGAGGCATCGGAATCTGTAACTAGTGTCACAGGAATGGTTCAAAACATAGACAGTAAGAAGTGTTAGTCTTCTCGTAATTAAGTCGGCATTGTGCCTTTTGTATTTAATTAAGATGCAATTTTTGTGTTTCACCGTCAATAAGAAGGTCAGAGGGATACAGTAAAACTGAAGTAAAGCATCGGAATCTATAAATAGTGTCACAGGAATGGTTCAAAGCGCAGAGAGTAAGAAGAGCCAGTCTTCTTGTACTTGAGTCGGCATTGTGCCTTTTGTATTTAATTCCGATGCAATTTCTGTGTTTCATCGTCAATAATAAGGTCAGAGGGATACAGTAAACCTGAAGTGAATCATCGGAATCTATAACTAGTGTCACAGGAATGGTTCAAATAATAGACTGTAAGAAGAATCAGTTTTCTTTTACTTAAGTCGGCATTGTGCCTTTTGTATTTAATTCCGATGCAATTTCTGTGTTTCATCGTCAATAAGAGAGTCAGAGGGATACAGTAAACCTGAAGTGAATCATCGGATTCTATAACTAGTGTCACACGAATGGTACAAAACATAGAGAGTAAGAAGAGACGGCCTTTTTTGTACATAAGTATACTTTGTGCCTTTTGTATTTAATTCCGATGCAATTTCTGTGTCTCATCGTCAATAAGAAGATCAGAGAGATACAGCAAACCCGAAGTGAAGCATCGGAATCTATATCTAGTATCACAGAAATGATTCAAAGCATAGACAGTAAGAAGAGCCAGTCTTCTGGTACTTGAGTCGGCATTGTGCCTTTTGTATTTAATTCCGATGCAATTTCTGTGTTTCATCGTCAATGAGAAGGTCAGAGGGTACTGTAAACCTGAAGTGAAGCATCGGAATCTATAACTAGCGTCACCGGAATGGTTCAAATCATTGACAATGGAAAGAGTCAGCCTTCTTGTACTTGAGTCGGCATTGTGACTTATGTATTTAACTCCGATACAATTTCTGTGTTTCATCGTCAATAAGAAGGTCAGCTGGATACTGTAAACCTGAAGTGAAGCATCGGCATCTATAACTAGTGTCACCGGATTGATTCAAACCATAGACATTAGAAAGAGTCAGCCTTCTTGTACTTCAGTCGGCATTGTGCCTTTTGTATTTAATTCCCATGCAATTTCTGTGATTCATCATCAATAAGAAGGTCAGGGGGATGCAGTAAACCTGAAGTGAAGCATCGGAATCTATAACTAGTGTCACAGGAATGGTTGAAAACGTAGACAGTAAGAAGGACCAGTCTTCTTGTACTTGAGGCGGCATTGTGCATTTTGTATTTAATTCCGATGAATTTTCAGTGTTTGATAGTCAATAAGAAGGTCAGAGGGATACAGTAAACCTGAAGTGAAGCATCGGAATCTATAACTAGTGTCACAGGAATGGTTCAAAACCATAGACAGTAAGAAGAGTCAGTGTTCTTGTACTAAAGTCGGCATTGTGCCTTTTGTACTTAATTCGAATGCAATTTCTGTGTGTCATCGTCAATAGGAAGGACAGCTGGATACAGTAAAACTGAAATGAAGCATCGGAATCTATAACTAGTGTCACAGGAATGGTTCAAATAATAGACTGTAAGAAGAATCAGTTTTCCTGTACTTAAGTCGGCATTGTGCCTTTTGTATTTAATTCCGATGCAATTTCTGTGTTTCATCGCCAATAAGAGAGTCAGAGGGATACAGTAAACCTGAAGTGAAGCATCGGAATCTATAACTAGTGTCACAGGAATGGTTCTAATAATAGACTGTAAGAAGAATCAGTTTTCTTGTACTTAAGTCGGCTTTGTGCCTTTTGTATTTAATTCCGATGCAATTTCTGTGTTTCATCGTCAATAAGAGAGTCAGAGGGATACAGTAAACCTGAAGTGAAGCATCGGATTCAATAACTAGTGTCACACGAATGGTACAAAACATAGGGAGTAAGAAGAGACGGTCTTTTTGTACATAAGTATTCTTTGTGCCTTTTGTATTTAATTCCGATGCAATTTCTGTGTCTCATCGTCAATAAGAAGATCAGAGAGATACAGTAAACCTGAAGTGAAGCATCGGAATCTATATCTAGTATCACAGAAATGGTTCAAAGCATAGACAGTAAGAAGAGCCAGTCTTCTGGTACTTGAGTCGGCATTGAGCCTTTTGTATTTAATTCCGATGCAATTTCTGTGTTTCATCGTCAATAAGAAGGTCAGCTGGATACTGTAAACCTGAAGTGAAGCATCGGCATCTATAACTAGTGTCACCGGATTGATTCAAACCATAGACATTAGAAAGAGTCAGCCTTCTTGTACTTCAGTCGGCATTGTGCCTTTTGTATTTAATTCCGATGCAATTTCTGTGTTTCATCATCAATAAGAAGGTCAGGGGGCTGCAGTAAACCTGAAGTGAAGCATCGGAATCTATAACTAGTGTCACAGGAATGGTTGAAAACGTAGACAGTAAGAAGGGCCAGTCTTCTTGTACTTGAGTCGGCATTGTGCATTTTGTACTTAATTCCGATGAATTTTCAGTGTTTGATAGTCAATAAGAAGGTCAGAGGGATACAGTAAACGTGAATTGAAGCATCGGAATCTATAACTAGTGTCACAGGAATGGTTCAAACCATAGACAGTAAGAAGAGTCAGTGTTCTTGTAGTAAAGTCGGCATTGTGCCTTTTGTATTTAATTAAGATGCAAATTTCTGTGTTTCATCGTCAATAAGGAGGGCAGAGGTATACAGTAAACTTGGAGTGAAGCATCGGAATCTATAACTAGTGTAACGGGAATGGTTCAAAACATAGACAGTAATAAGAGCAGTCTTCTTGTACTTAAGTCGCATTGTGCCTTTTGTATTTAATTCCGATGAAATTTCTGTGTTTGATCGTCAATGAGAAGGTCCGAGAGATACAGAAGACCTGAAGGGAAGAATAGGAGTCTATAACTAGTGTCACAAGAATGGTTCGAAACATAGGCAGTAAGAAGAGTCAGTTTTCTTGTACTTAAGTCGGCATTGTGCCTTTTGTATTTAATTCCAATGCAATTTCTGTGTTTCATCGTCAATTCGAAGGTGAGAGGGATACGGTAAACCTGAAGTGAAGCATCGGAATCTATAACTAGTGTCACAGGAATGGTTCAAAACATAAACAGTAAGAAGAGTCAGTTTTCTAGTACTTAAGTCGGCATTGTGCCTTTTGTATTTAATTCCGATGCAATTTCTGTGATTCATCGTCAATAAGAAGGTCAGCTGGATACAGTAAACCTGAAGTGAAGCATCGGAATCTATAAGTAGTGTCACTGGAATGGTTCAAATCATAGACAGTAAGGAGGGCCAGTCTTCTTGTACTTGAGTCGGCATTGTGCCTTTTGTATTTAATTCCGATAAATTTCTGTGTTTGATCGTCAATAAGAAGGTCAGAGGGATACAGTAAACCTGAAGTGAAGCATCGGAATCTATAACTAGTGTCACAGGAATGGTTCAAACCATAGACAGTAAGAAGAGTCAGTGTTCTTGTACTGAAGTCGGCATTGTGCTTTTTGTATTTAATTAAGATGCAATTTCTGTGATTCATCGTCAATAAGAAGGTCAGCTGGATACAGTAAACCTGAAGTGAAGCATCGGAATCTATAAGTAGTGTCACTGGAATGGTTCAAATCATAGAAAGTAAGGAGAGCCAGTCTTCTTGTACTTGAGTCGGCATTGTGCCTTTTGTATTTAATTCCGATGAATTTTCTGTGTTTCATCGTCAATAAGAAGGTCAGCCGTATACAGTAAACCTGAAGTTAAGCATCGGAATCTATAACTAGTGTCACAGGAATGGTTCTAAACATTGGCAGTAAGGAGAGCCAGTATTCTTGTACTTGAGTCGGCATTGTGCTTTTTGTATATAATTCCGATGAAATTTCTGTGTTAGATCGTCAATAAGAAGGTCAGAGGGATACACTAAACCTGGAGTGAAGCATCGGAATCTATAACTAATGTCACAGGAATGGTTCAAAGCATAGACAGCAAGAAGAGTCAGTCTTCTTTTTCGTAAGTCAGGTATGTGCCTTTTGTATTTAATTAATATGCAATTTCTGTGTTTCATCGTCAATAAGGAGGTCAGAGGGATACAGATAACCTGAAGTGAAGCATCGAAATCTAAAACTAGTGTCACAGGAATGGTTCAAAACATTGACAGTAGGAAGAGTCAGTCTTCTTGTACTTAAGTCGGCATTGTGCCTTTTGTATTTAATTCCTATGCAATTTCTCTGTTTCATCGTCAATAAGAAGGTCAGAGGGATACAGTAAAACTGAAGTGAAACATCGGAATCTATAACTAGTGTCACAGGAATCGTTGAAATAATAGACAGTAAGATGAGTCAGTCTTCTTGTACTTATGTCGGCATTGTGCCTTTTGTATTTAATTCCGATGCAATTTCTGTGCTTCATCGTCAAAAGGGAGGTCAGCTGGATACAGTAAACCTGAAGTGAAGCATTGGAATCTATAACTAGTGTCACAGGAATGGTTCAAAACATAGACAGTAAGAAGAGCCAGTCTTCTTGTACTTGAGTCGAAATTGTGCCTTTTGTATTTAATTACGATGAATCTTCTGTGTTTGATCGTCAATAAGAAGGTCAGGGGGATACAGTAAACCTGAAGTGAAGCATCGGAACTTATTACTAGTGTCACAGGAATCATTCAAAACATAGACAGTAAGAAGAGTCAGTTTTCTTGTACATAAGTCGGCATTGTGCTTTTTGTATTTAATTCCGTTGCAATTTCTGTGTTTCATCGTCAATAAGAAGATCAGAGGGATACAGTAAACCTGAAGTGAAGCATCGAAATCTATAACTAGTGTCACAGGAATGGTTCAAAACATAGACAGTAAGAAGAGCCAGTCTTCTTGTACTTGAGTCGGCATTGTGACTTTTGTAATTAATTCCGATGCAATTTCTGTGTTTCATCGTCAATAAGAAGATCAGAGGATACAGTAAACATGAAGTGAAGCATCGGAATCTATAACTAGTGTCACCGCAATGGTTCAAAACATAGAAAATAGTAAGAGTCGGTCTACTTGTACTTCAGTCGGCATTGTGCCTTTTGTATTTACTTCCGATGCATTTTCTGTGCTTGATCGTCAATAAGAAGGTCAGAGGGATACAGTAAACCTGAAGTGAAGCATCGGAATCTATAACTAGTGTCACAGGAATGGTTCAAACCATAGACAGTAAGAAGAGACAGTGTTCTAGTACTGAAGTCGGCATTGTGCTTTTTGTATTTAATTAAGATGCAATTTCTGTGTTTTATCGTCAATAAGAAGGACAGAGGGATATAGTAAACCTCAAGTGAGGCATCGGAATCTATAACTAGTGTCACAGGAATGGTTCAAAACATAGACAGTAAGAAGAGTCAGTTTTCTTATACTTAAGTCGGCATTGTGCCTTTTGTATTTAATTCCGATGCAATTTCTGTGTTTCATCGTCAATACGAAGGTGAGAGGGATACAGTAAACCTGAAGTGAAGCATCGGAATCTATAATTAGTGTCACAGGAATGGTTCAAAACATAAACAGTAAGAAGAGTCAGTTTTCTAGTACTTAAGTCGGCATTGTGCCTTTTGTATTTAATTCCGATGCAATTTCTGTGATTCATCGTCAATAAAAAGGTCAGCTGGATACAGTAAACCTGAAGTGAAGCATCGGAATCTATAACTAGTGCCACAGGAATGGTTCAAATCATAGACAGTAAGAAGAGCCAGTCCTCTTGTACTTGAGTCGTCATTGTGCCTTTTGTATTTAATTCCGATGAATTTTCTGTGCTTGATCGTCAATAAGAAAGTCAGAGGGATACAGTTAACCTGAAGTGAAGCATCGGAATCTATAACAAGTGTCACAGGAATGGTTCAAACCATAGACAGTAAGAAGAGTCAGTGTTCTAGTACTGAAGTCGGCATTGTACCTTTTGTATTTAATTAAGATGCAATTTCTGTGTTTTATCGTCAATAAGAAGGACAGAGGGATATAGTAAACCTCAAGTGAAGCATCGGAATCTATAACTAGTGTCACAGGAATGGTTCAAAACATAGACAGTAAGAAGAGTCAGTCTTCTTGTACTTAAGTCGGCATTGTGCCTTTTGTATATAATTCCGATGCAATTTCTGTGTTTCATCGTCAATAAGAAGGTCAGCTGTATACAGTAAACCTGAAGTGAAGCATCGGAATCTATAACTAGTGTCACAGGAATGGTTCTAAACATAGGCAGTAATGAGAGCCAGTATTCTTGTACTTGAGTCGGCATTGTGCTTTTTGTATATAATTCCGATGAAATTTCTGTGTTTGATCGTCAATAAGAAGGTAAGAGGGATACAGTAAACCTGAAGTGAAGCATCGGAATCTGTAACTAATGTCACAGGAATGGTTCAAAACATAGACAGTAAGAAGAGTCAGTCTTCTTGTACTTGAGTCGGCATTGTGCCTTTTGTATTTAATTCCTATGCAATTTCTCTGTTTCATCGTCAATAAGAAGGTCAGAGGGACACAGTAAAACTGAAGTGAAACATCGGAATCTATAACTAGTGTCACAGGAATGGTTCAAATAATAGGCAGTAAGGAGAGTCAGTCTTCTTGTACTTAAGTCGGCATTGTGCCTTTTGTCTTGCATTCCGATGCAATTTCTGTGCTTCATCGTCAAAAAGAAGGTCAGCTGGATACAGTAAACCTGAAGTGAAGCATCGGAATCTATAACTAGTGTCACAGGAATGGTTCAAAACATAGACAGTTAGATGAGCCAGTCTTCTTGTACTTGAGTCGAAATTGTGCCTTTTGTATTTAATTCCGACGAATTTTCTGTGTTTGATCGTCAATAAGAAGGTCAGAGGGATACAGTAAACCTGAAGTGAAGCATCGGAATTTATTTCTAGTGTCACAGGAATGGTTCAAAACATAGACAGTAAGAAGAGTCAGTTTTCTTCTACTTAAGCCGGCATTGTGCCTTTTGTATTTAATTCCGATGCAATTACTGTGTTTCATCGCCAATAAGAAGATCAGAGGGATATAGTAAACCTCAAGTGAAGCATCGGAATCTATAACTAGTGTCACAGGAATGGTCCAAAACATAGATAGTAAGAAGAGTCAGTCCTCTTGTACCTAAGTCGGCATTGTGCTTTTTATATATAATTCCGATGCAATTTCTGTGTTTCATCGTCAATAAGAAGGTCAGCTGGATACAGTAAACCTGAAGTGAAGCATCGGAATCTATAACTAGTGTCGCAGGAATGCTTCTAAACATGGGCAGTAAGGAGAGGCAGTATTCTTGTACTTGAGTCGGCATTGTGCTTTTTGTATATAATTCCGATGAAATTTCTGTGTTTGATCGTCAATAAGAAGGTCAGAGGGATACAGTAAACGTAAGGTGAAGCATCGGAATCAATAACTAATATCACAGGAATGGTTCAAAGCATATTACAGTCAGAAGAGTCAGTTTTCTTATACTTAAGTCGGCATTGTTCCTTTTGTATTTAATTCCGACGCAATTTCTGTGTTTCATCGTCAATACGAAGGTGAGAGGGATACAGTAAACCTGAAGTGAAGCATCGGAATCTATAATTAGTGTCACAGGAATGGTTCAAAACATAAACAGTAAGAAGAGTCAGTTTTCTAGTACTTATGTCGGCATTGTTCCTTTTGTATTTAATTCCGATGCAATTTCTGTGATTCATCGTCAATAAAAAGGTCAGCTGGATACAGTAAATCTGAAGTGAAGCATCGGAATCTATAACTAGTGTCACAGGAATGGTTCAAAGCATAGACAGTAAGAAGAGTCAGTCTTCTTTTACTTAAGTCGGCATTGTGCCTTGTCTATATAATTCCGATGCATTTTGTGTGTCTCATCGTCAATAAGAAGGTCAGAGGGATACAGTAAATCTGAAGTGAAACATCGGAATCTATAAATAGTGTCACAGGAAAGGTTCAAAGCATAGACAGTAAGAAGAGCCAGTCTTCTTGTACTTGAGTCGGCATTGTGACTTTTGTATTTAATTCCGTTGCAATTTCTGTGTTTCATCGTCGATAAGAAGGTCAGAGGGATACAGTAAACCTGAAGTGAAGCATCGGAATCTATAACTAGTGTCACAGGAATGGTTCAAATAATAGCCTGTAAGAAGAGTCAGTTTTCTTGTACTTAAGTCGGCATTGTGCCTTTCGTATTTAATTCCGATGCAATTTCTGTGTTTCATCGTCTATAAGAAAGTCAGAGGAATACAGTAAACCTGATGTGAAGCATCGGATTCTATAACTAGTGTCACAGGAATGGTACAAAACATAGAGAGTAAGAAGAGACGGTCTTTTTGTACATAAGTAGGCATTGTGCCTTTTCTATATAATTCCGATGCAATTTCTGTGTCTCATCATCAATACGAAGATCAGAGAGATACAGTAAACCTGAAGTGAAGCATCGGAATCTATACCTAGTGTCACAGAATTGGTTCAAAACAAAGACAGTAAGAAGAGCCAGTCTTCTGGTACTTGAGTCGGCATTGTGCCATTTTTATTTAATTCCGATGCAATTTCTGTGTTTCATCGGCAATAAGATGGGCTGAGGGTACTGTAAACCTGAAGTGAAGCATCGGAATCTATAACTAGTGTCACCGGAGTGGTTTAAATCATAGACAATAGAAAGAGTCTGCCTTCTTGTACTTGAGTCATCATTGTGCCTTTTGTTTTTAATTCCGATGCAATTTCTGTGCTTCATCGTCAATAAGAAGGTCAGAAGGAAACAGTAAACCTGAAGTGAAGCATCGGAATCTATAATTAGTGTCACAGGAATGGTTCAAAACATAAACAGTAAGAAGAGTCAGTTTTCTAGTACTTATGTCGGCATTGTTCCTTTTGTATTTAATTCCGATGCAATTTCTGTGATTCATCGTCAATAAAAAGGTCAGCTGGATACAGTAAATCTGAAGTGAAGCATCGGAATCTATAACTAGTGTCACAGGAATGGTTCAAAAAATAGACAGTTAGAAGAGTCAGTTTTCTTGTACTTAAGTCGGCATTGTGACTTATGTATTTAATTCCGATGCAATTTCTGTGTTTCATCGTCAATAAGAAGGTCAGCTGGATACTGTAAACCTGAAGTGAAGCATCGGAATCTATAACTAGTGTCACAGGAATGGTTCAAAGCATAGACAATAGAAAGAGTCAGCCTTCTTGTACTTCAGTCGGCATTGTGCCTTTTGTATTTAATTCCGATGCAATTTCTGTGTTTCATCGTCAATAAGAAGGTCAGGGGGATACAGTAAACCTGAAGTGAAGCATCGGAATCTATAACTAGTGTCACAGGAATGGTTGAAAACGTAGACAGTAAGAAGAGCCAGTCTTCTTGTACTTGAGTCGGCATTGTGCATTTTGTATTTAATTCCGATGAATTTTCAGTGTTTGATAGTCAATAAGAAGGACAGAGGGATACAGTAAACCTGAAGTGAAGCATTGGAATCTATAACTAGTGTCACAGGAATGGTTCAAACCATAGACAGAAGGAAGAGTCAGTGTTCTTGTACTGAAGTCCGCATTGTTCCTTTTGTATGTAATTAAGATGCAATTTCTGTGTTTCATCGTCAATATGGAGGGCAGAGGTATACAGTAAACCTGAAGTGAAGCATCGGAATCGAAAACTAGTGTCACAGGAATGGTTCAAAACATAGACAGTAGGAGGAGTCAGTCTTCTTGTACTTAAGTCGACATTGTGCCTTTTATATTTAATTCCGATGCAATTTCTGTGTTTCATCGTCAATAAGAAGGTCAGCGGGCTACAGTAAAACTGAAGTGAATCATCGGAATCTATAACTAGTGTCACAGGAATGGTTCAAAACATAGACAATAAGAAGAGCCTGACTGCTTGTACTTGAGTCGGCATTGTGCCTCTTGTATTTAATTCTGATGCAATATCTGTGTTTCATCGTCAATAAGACGGTCAGAGGGATACAGTAAAACTGAAGTGAAGCCTCGGAATCTGTAACTAGTGTCACAGGAATGGTTCAAAACATAGACAGTAAGAAGAGTCAGTCTACTTGTACTTAAGTTGGCGTTGTGCCTTTTGTATTTAATTCCGATGCAATTTCTGTGTTTCATCGTCAACAAGAAGGTCAGCTGGATACAGTAGATCTGAAGTGAAGCATTGGAATCTAAAACTAGTGTCACGGGAATGGTTCAAAACATAGACAGTAAGAAGTGTTAGGCTTCTCGTAATTAAGTCGGCATTGTACCTTTTGTATTTAATTAAGATGCAATTTCTGTGTTTCACCGTCAATAAGAAGGTGAGAGAGGGATACAGTAAACCTGAAGTGAAGCATCGGAATCAATAACTAGTGTCACAGGAATGGTTCAAAGCATAGACAGTAAGAAGAGTCAGTCTTCTTGTACGTAAGTCGGCATTGTGTCTTTTCTATATAATTCCGATGCAATTTCTGTGTTTCATCGTCAATAAGAAGGTCAGAGGGATACAGTAAATCTGAAGTGAAACATCGGAATCCATAAATCGTGTCACAGGAATGGTTCAAAGCATATACAGGAAGATGAGCCGGTCTTCTTGTACTTGAGTCGGCATTGTGCCTTTTGTATTTAATTCCAATGCAATTTCTGTGTTTCATCGTCAATAAGAAGGGCAGAGGGTACTGTAAACCTGAAGTGAAGCATCGGAATCTATAACTAGGGTCACCGGAATGGTTGAAAACGTAGACAGTAAGAAGAGCCAGTTTCTTGTACTTGAGTCGGCATTGTGCATTTTGTATTTAATTCCGATGAATTTTCAGTGTTTGATAGTCAATAAGAAGGTCAGAGGGATACAGTAAACCTGAAGTGAAGCATCGGAATCTATAACTAGTGTCACAGGAATGGTTCAAACCATAGACAGTAAGAAGAGTCAGTTTTCTAGTACTTAAGTTGGCATTGTGACTTATGTATTTAATTCCGATGCAATTTCTGTGTTTCATCGTCAATAAGAAGGTCAGAGGGATACAGTAAAACTGAAGTGAAGCATCGGAATCTATAACTAGTGTCACAGGAATGGTTCAAAACATAGACAGTAAGAAGAGCCTGACTGCTTGTACTTGAGTCGGCATTGTGCCTCTTGTATTTAATTCTGATGCAATATCTGTGTTTCATCGTCAATAAGACGGTCAGCGGGATACAGTAAAACTGAAGTGAAGCATCGGAATCTATAACTAGTGTCACAGGAATGGTTCAAAACATGGACAGTAAGAAGAGTCAGTCTACTTGTACTTAAGGCGGCATTGTGCCTTTTGTATTTAATTCCGATGCAATTTCTGTATTTCATCATCAATAAGAAGGTCAGAGGGATACAGTTAACCTGAAGTGAAGCATCGGAATTTATAACTAGTGTCACAGGAATGGTTCAAAAAATAGACAGTAAGAAGAGTCAGTCTTCTTGTACTTAAGTCGGCATTGTGCCTTTTCTATATAATTCCGATGCAATTTCTGTGTTTCATCGTCAATAAGAAGGTCAGAGGGATACAGTAAACCTGAAGTGAAGCATCAGAATCTATAACTAGTGTCACAGGAATGGTTCAAAGCATAGACAGTAAGAAGAGCCAGACTTCTTGTACTTGAGTCGGCATTGTGCGTTTTGTATTTAATTCCGATGCAATTTCTGTGTTTCATCGTCAATAAGAAGGTCAGAGGGATACAGTAAAACTGAAGTGAAGCATCGGAATCTATAACTAGTTCACAGGAATGGTCCAAAACATAGACAGTAAGAAGAGTAGGTCTACTTGTACTTAAGTCGGCATTGTACCTTTTGTATTTAATTCCGATGCAATTTCTGTGTTTCATCGTCAATAAGAAGGTCAGCTGGATACAGTAGCCCTGAAGTGAAGCATCGGAATATATAACTAGTGTCACGGGAATGGTTCAAAACATAGACAGTAAGAAGAGCCAGTCTTCTTGTACTTGAGTCAGCATTGTGCCTTTTGTATTTAATTCCGATGAAATTTCTGTGTTTGATCGTCAATGAGAAGGTCAGAGGGATACAGTAAAGCTGAAGTGAGGCATCGGAATCTGTAACTAGTGTCACAGGAATGGTTCAAAACATAGACAGTAAGAAGTGTTAGTCTTCTCGTAATTAAGTCGGCATTGTGCCTTTTGTATTTAATTAAGATGCAATTTTTGTGTTTCACCGTCAATAAGAAGGTCAGAGGGATACAGTAAAACTGAAGTAAAGCATCGGAATCTATAAATAGTGTCACAGGAATGGTTCAAAGCGCAGAGAGTAAGAAGAGCCAGTCTTCTTGTACTTGAGTCGGCATTGTGCCTTTTGTATTTAATTCCGATGCAATTTCTGTGTTTCATCGTCAATAATAAGGTCAGAGGGATACAGTAAACCTGAAGTGAATTATCGGAATCTATAACTAGTGTCACAGGAATGGTTCAAATAATAGACTGTAAGAAGAATCAGTTTTCTTGTACTTAAGTCGGCATTGTGCCTTTTGTATTTAATTCCGATGCAATTTCCGTGTTTCATCGTCAATAAGAGAGTCAGAGGGATACAGTAAACCTGAAGTGAAGCATCGGATTCTATAACTAGTGTCACACGAATGGTACAAAACATAGAGAGTAAGAAGAGACGGTCTTTTTGTACATAAGTATTCTTTGTGCCTTTTGTATTTAATTCCGATGCAATTTCTGTGTCTCATCGTCAATAAGAAGATCAGAGAGATACAGTAAACCCAAAGTGAAGCATCGGAATCTATATCTAGTATCACAGAAATGATTCAAAGCATAGACAGTAAGAAGAGCCAGTCTTCTGGTACTTGAGTCGGCATTGTGCCTTTTGTATTTAATTCCGATGCAATTTCTGTGTTTCATCGTCAATAAGAAGGTCAGAGGGTACTGTAAACCTGAAGTGAAGCATCGGAATCTATAACTAGCGTCACCGGAATGGTTCAAATCATAGACAATGGAAAGAGTCAGCCTTCTTGTACTTGAGTCGGCATTGTGACTTATGTATTTAACTCCGATACAATTTCTGTGTTTCATCGTCAATAAGAAGGTCAGCTGGATACTGTAAACCTGAAGGGAAGCATCGGCATCTATAACTAGTGTCACCGGATTGATTCAAACCATAGACATTAGAAAGAGTCAGCCTTCTTGTACTTCAGTCGGCATTGTGCCTTTTGTATTTAATTCCCATGCAATTTCTGTGATTCATCATCAATAAGAAGGTCAGGGGGATGCAGTAAACCTGAAGTGAAGCATCGGAATCTATAACTAGTGTCACAGGAATGGTTGAAAACGTAGACAATAAGAAGGACCAGTCTTCTTGTACTTGAGTCGGCATTGTGCATTTTGTATTTAATTCCGATGAATTTTCAGTGTTTGATAGTCAATAAGAAGGTCAGAGGGATACAGTAAACCTGAAGTGAAGCATCGGAATCTATAACTAGTGTCACAGGAATGGTTCAAACCATAGACAGTAAGAAGAGTCAGTGTTCTTGTACTAAAGTCGGCATTGTGCCTTTTGTATTTAATTAAGATGCAATTTCTGTGTTTCATCGTCAATAAGGAGGGCAGAGGTATACAGTAAACTTGGAGTGAAGCATCGGAATCTATAACTAGTGTAACGGGAATGGTTCAAAGCATAGACAGTAATATGAGCAGTCTTCTTGTACTTAAGTCGCATTGTGCCTTTTGTATTTAATTCCGATGAAATTTCTGTGTTTGATCGTCAATGAGAAGGTCCGAGAGATACAGAAGACCTGAAGTGAAGTATCGGAATCTATAACTAGTGTCACAAGAATGGTTCGAAACATAGGCAGTAAGAAGAGTCAGTTGTCTTATACTTAAGTCGGCATTGTGCCTTTTATACTTAATTCGAATGCAATTTCTGTGTTTCATCGTCAATAGGAAGGACAGCTGGATACAGTAAAACTGAAATGAAGCATCGGAATCTATAACTAGTGTCACAGGAATGGTTCAAATAATAGACTGTAAGAAGAATCAGTTTTATTGTACTTAAGTCGGCATTGTGCCTTTTGTATTTAATTCCGATGCAATTTCTGTGTTTCATCGCCAATAAGAGAGTCAGAGGGATACAGTAAACCTGAAGTGAAGCATCGGAATCTATAACTAGTGTCACAGGAATGGTTCTAATAATAGACTGTAAGAAGAATCAGTTTTCTTGTACTTAAGTCGGCTTTGTGCCTTTTGTATTTAATTCCGATGCAATTTCTGTGTTTCATCGTCAATAAGAGAGTCAGAGGGATACAGTAAACCTGAAGTGAAGCATCGGATTCAATAACTAGTGTCACACGAATGGTACAAAACATAGGGAGTAAGAAGAGACGGTCTTTTTGTACATAAGTATTCTTTGTGCCTTTTGTATTTAATTCCGATGCAATTTCTGTGTCTCATCGTCAATAAGAAGATCAGAGAGATACAGTAAACCTGAAGTGAAGCATCGGAATCTATATCTAGTATCACAGAAATGGTTCAAAGCATAGACAGTAAGAAGAGCCAGTCTTCTGGTACTTGAGTCGGCATTGTGCCTTTTGTATTTAATTCCGATGCAATTTCTGTGTTTCATCGTCAATAAGAAGGTCAGAGGGTACTGTAAACCTGAAGTGAAGCATCGGAATCTATAACTAGCGTCACCGGAATGGTTCAAATCATAGACAATGGAAAGAGTCAGCTTTCTTGTTCTTGAGTCGGCATTGTGACTTATGTATTTAACTCCGATACAATTTCTGTGTTTCATCGTCAATAAGAAGGTCAGCTGGATACAGTAAACCTGAAGTGAAGCATCGGCATCTATAACTAGTGTCACCGGATTGATTCAAACCATAGACATTAGAAAGAGTCAGCCTTCTTGTACTTCAGTCGGCATTGTGCCTTTTGTATTTAATTCCGATGCAATTTCTGTGTTTCATCATCAATAAGAAGGTCAGGGGGCTGCAGTAAACCTGAAGTGAAGCATCGGAATCTATAACTAGTGTCACAGGAATGGTTGAAAACGTAGACAGTAAGAAGGGCCAGTCTTCTTGTACTTGAGTCGGCATTGTGCATTTTGTATTTAATTCCGATGAATTTTCAGTGTTTGATAGTCAATAAGAAGGTCAGAGGGATACAGTAAACGTGAAATGAAGCATCGGAATCTATAACTAGTGTCACAGGAATGGTTCAAACCATAGACAGTAAGAAGAGTCAGTGTTCTTGTACTAAAGTCGGCATTGTGCCTTTTGTATTTAATTAAGATGCAATTTCTGTGTTTCATCGTCAATAAGGAGGGCAGAGGTATACAGTAAACTTGGAGTGAAGCATCGGAATCTATAACTAGTGTAACGGGAATGGTTCAAAACATAGACAGTAATAAGAGCAGTCTTCTTGTACTTAAGTCGCATTGTGCCTTTTGTATTTAATTCCGATGAAATTTCTGTGTTTGATCGTCAATGAGAAGGTCCGAGAGATACAGAAGACCTGAAGTGAAGAATCGGAATCTATAACTAGTGTCACAAGAATGGTTCGAATCATAGGCAGTAAGAAGAGTCAGTTTTCTTGTACTTAAGTCGGCATTGTGCCTTTTGTATTTAATTCCGATGCAATTTCTGTGTTTCATCGTCAATTCGAAGGTGAGAGGGATACGGTAAACCTGAAGTGAAGCATCGGAATCTATAACTAGTGTCACAGGAATGGTTCAAAACATAAACAGTAAGAAGAGTCAGTTTTCTAGTACTTAAGTCGGCATTGTGCCTTTTGTATTTAATTCCGATGCAATTTCTGTGATTCATCGTCAATAAGAAGGTAAGCTGGATACAGTAAACCTGAAGTGAAGCATCGGAATCTATAAGTAGTGTCACTGGAATGGTTCAAATCATAGACAGTAAGGAGAGCCAGTCTTCTTGTACTTGAGTCGGCATTGTGCCTTTTGTATTTAATTCCGATGAATTTCTGTGTTTGATCGTCAATAAGAAGGTCAGAGGGATACAGTAAACCTGAAGTGAAGCATCGGAATCTATAACTAGTGTCACAGGAATGGTTCAAACCATAGACAGTAAGAAGAGTCAGTGTTCTTGTACTGAAGTCTGCATTGTGCTTTTTGTATTTAATTAAGATGCAATTTCTGTGGTTCATCGTCAATAAGAAGGTCAGCTGGATACAGTAAACCTGAAGTGAAGCATCGGAATCTATAAGTAGTGTCACTGGAATGGTTCAAATCATAGAAAGTAAGGAGAGCCAGTCTTCTTGTACTTGAGTCGGCAATGTGCCTTTTGTATTTAATTCCGATGAATTTTCTGTGTTTCATCGTCAATAAGAAGGTCAGAGGGTACTGTAAACCTGAAGTGAAGCATCGGAATCTATAACTAGCGTCACCGGAATGGTTCAAATCATAGACAATGGAAAGAGTCAGCCTTCTTGTACTTGAGTCGGCATTGTGACTTATGTATTTAACTCCGATACAATTTCTGTGTTTCATCGTCAATAAGAAGGTCAGCTGGATACTGTAAACCTGAAGGGAAGCATCGGCATCTATAACTAGTGTCACCGGATTGATTCAAACCATAGACATTAGAAAAAGTCAGCCTTCTTGTACTTCAGTCGGCATTGTGCCTTTTGTATTTAATTCCCATGCAATTTCTGTGATTCATCATCAATAAGAAGGTCAGGGGGATGCAGTAAACCTGAAGTGAAGCATCGGAATCTATAACTAGTGTCACAGGAATGGTTGAAAACGTAGACAGTAAGAAGGACCAGTCTTCTTGTACTTGAGTCGGCATTGTGCATTTTGTATTTAATTCCGATGAATTTTCAGTGTTTGATAGTCAATAAGAAGGTCAGAGGGATACAGTAAACCTGAAGTGAAGCATCGGAATCTATAACTAGTGTCACAGGAATGGTTCAAACCATAGACAGTAAGAAGAGTCAGTGTTCTTGTACTAAAGTCGGCATTGTGCCTTTTGTATTTAATTAAGATGCAATTTCTGTGTTTCATCGTCAATAAGGAGGGCAGAGGTATACAGTAAACTTGGAGTGAAGCATCGGAATCTATAACTAGTGTAACGGGAATGGTTCAAAGCATAGACAGTAATAAGAGCAGTCTTCTTGTACTTAAGTCGCATTGTGCCTTTTGTATTTAATTCCGATGAAATTTCTGTGTTTGATCGTCAATGAGAAGGTCCGAGAGATACAGAAGACCTGAAGTGAAGTATCGGAATCTATAACTAGTGTCACAAGAATGGTTCGAAACATAGGCAGTAAGAAGAGTCAGTTGTCTTATACTTAAGTCGGCATTGTGCCTTTTGTACTTAATTCGAATGCAATTTCTGTGTTTCATCGTCAATAGGAAGGACAGCTGGATACAGTAAAACTGAAATGAAGCATCGGAATCTATAACTAGTGTCACAGGAATGGTTCAAATAATAGACTGTAAGAAGAATCAGTTTTCCTGTACTTAAGTCGGCATTGTGCCTTTTGTATTTAATTCCGATGCAATTTCTGTGTTTCATCGCCAATAAGAGAGTCAGAGGGATACAGTAAACCTGAAGTGAAGCATCGGAATCTATAACTAGTGTCACAGGAATGGTTCTAATAATAGACTGTAAGAAGAATCAGTTTTCTTGTACTTAAGTCGGCTTTGTGCCTTTTCTATTTAATTCCGATGCAATTTCTGTGTTTCATCGTCAATAAGAGAGTCAGAGGGATACAGTAAACCTGAAGTGAAGCATCGGATTCAATAACTAGTGTCACACGAATGGTACAAAACATAGGGAGTAAGAAGAGACGGTCTTTTTGTACATAAGTATTCTTTGTGCCTTTTGTATTTAATTCCGATGCAATTTCTGTGTCTCATCGTCAATAAGAAGATCAGAGAGATACAGTAAACCTGAAGTGAAGCATCGGAATCTATATCTAGTATCACAGAAATGGTTCAAAGCATAGACAGTAAGAAGAGCCAGTCTTCTGGTACTTGAGTCGGCATTGTGCCTTTTGTATTTAATTCCGATGCAATTTCTGTGTTTCATCGTCAATAAGAAGGTCAGAGGGTACTGTAAACCTGAAGTGAAGCATCGGAATCTATAACTAGCGTCACCGGAATGGTTCAAATCATAGACAATGGAAAGAGTCAGCTTTCTTGTTCTTGAGTCGGCATTGTGACTTATGTATTTAACTCCGATACAATTTCTGTGTTTCATCGTCAATAAGAAGGTCAGCTGGATACAGTAAACCTGAAGTGAAGCATCGGCATCTATAACTAGTGTCACCGGATTGATTCAAACCATAGACATTAGAAAGAGTCAGCCTTCTTGTACTTCAGTCGGCATTGTGCCTTTTGTATTTAATTCCGATGCAATTTCTGTGTTTCATCATCAATAAGAAGGTCAGGGGGCTGCAGTAAACCTGAAGTGAAGCATCGGAATCTATAACTAGTGTCACAGGAATGGTTGAAAACGTAGACAGTAAGAAGGGCCAGTCTTCTTGTACTTGAGTCGGCATTGTGCATTTTGTATTTAATTCCGATGAATTTTCAGTGTTTGATAGTCAATAAGAAGGTCAGAGGGATACAGTAAACGTGAAATGAAGCATCGGAATCTATAACTAGTGTCACAGGAATGGTTCAAACCATAGACAGTAAGAAGAGTCAGTGTTCTTGTACTAAAGTCGGCATTGTGCCTTTTGTATTTAATTAAGATGCAATTTCTGTGTTTCATCGTCAATAAGGAGGGCAGAGGTATACAGTAAACTTGGAGTGAAGCATCGGAATCTATAACTAATGTAACGGGAATGGTTCAAAACATAGACAGTAATAAGAGCAGTCTTCTTGTACTTAAGTCGCATTGTGCCTTTTGTATTTAATTCCGATGAAATTTCTGTGTTTGATCGTCAATGAGAAGGTCCGAGAGATACAGAAGAACTGAAGTGAAGAATCGGAATCTATAACTAGTGTCACAAGAATGGTTCGAATCATAGGCAGTAAGAAGAGTCAGTTTTCTTGTACTTAAGTCGGCATTGTGCCTTTTGTATTTAATTCCGATGCAATTTCTGTGTTTCATCGTCAATTCGAAGGTGAGAGGGATACGGTAAACCTGAAGTGAAGCATCGGAATCTATAACTAGTGTCACAGGAATGGTTCAAAACATAAACAGTAAGAAGAGTCAGTTTTCTAGTACTTAAGTCGGCATTGTGCCTTTTGTATTTAATTCCGATGCAATTTCTGTGATTCACCGTCAATAAGAAGGTAAGCTGGATACAGTAAACCTGAAGTGAAGCATCGGAATCTATAAGTAGTGTCACTGGAATGGTTCAAATCATAGACAGTAAGGAGAGCCAGTCTTCTTGTACTTGAGTCGGCATTGTGCCTTTTGTATTTAATTCCGATGAATTTCTGTGTTTGATCGTCAATAAGAAGGTCAGAGGGATACAGTAAACCTGAAGTGAAGCATCGGAATCTATAACTAGTGTCACAGGAATGGTTCAAACCATAGACAGTAAGAAGAGTCAGTGTTCTTGTACTGAAGTCGGCATTGTGCTTTTTGTATTTAATTAAGATGCAATTTCTGTGATTCATCGTCAATAAGAAGGTCAGCTGGATACAGTAAACCTGAAGTGAAGCATCGGAATCTATAAGTAGTGTCACTGGAATGGTTCAAATCATAGAAAGTAAGGAGAGCCAGTCTTCTTGTACTTGAGTCGGCAATGTGCCTTTTGTATTTAATTCCGATGAATTTTCTGTGTTTCATCGTCAATAAGAAGGTCAGCCGTATACAGTAAACCTGAAGTTAAGCATCGGAATCTATAACTAGTGTCACAGGAATGGTTCTAAACATTGGCAGTAAGGAGAGCCAATATTCTTGTACTTGAGTCGGCATTGTGCTTTTTGTATATAATTCCGATGAAATTTCTGTGTTAGATCGTCAATAAGAAGGTCAGAGGAATACACTAAACCTGAAGTGAAGCATCGGAATCTATAACTAATGTCACAGGAATGGTTCAAAGCATAGACAGCAAGAAGAGTCAGTCTTCTTTTACGTAAGTCAGGTATGTGCCTTTTGTATTTAATTAATATGCAATTTCTGTGTTTCATCGTCAATAAGGAGGTCAGAGGGACACAGATAACCTGAAGTGAAGCATCGAAATCTAAAACTAGTGTCACAGGAATGGTTCAAACTTTGACAGTAGGAAGAGTCAGTCTTCTTGTACTTAAGTCGGCATTGTGCCTTTTGTATTTAATTCCTATGCAATTTCTCTGTTTCATCGTCAATAAGAAGGTCAGAGGGATACAGTAAAACTGAAGTGAAACATCGGAATCTATAACTAGTGTCACAGGAATCGTTGAAATAATAGACAGTAAGATGAGTCAGTCTTCTTGTACTTATGTCGGCATTGTGCCTTTTGTATTTAATTCCGATGCAATTTCTGTGCTTCATCGTCAAAAGGGAGGTCAGCTGGATACAGTAAACCTGAAGTGAAGCATTGGAATCTATAACTAGTGTCACAGGAATGGTTCAAAACATAGACAGTAAGAAGAGCCAGTCTTCTTGTACTTGAGTCGAAATTGTGCCTTTTGTATTTAATTACGATGAATCTTCTGTGTTTGATCGTCAATAAGAAGGTCAGGGGGATACAGTAAACCTGAAGTGAAGCATCGGAACTTATTACTAGTGTCACAGGAATCATTCAAAACATAGACAGTAAGAAGAGTCAGTCTTCTTGTACTTACGTCAGCATTGTGCCTTTTGTATTTAATTAAGATGCAATATCTGTGTTTCATCTTCAATAAGAAGGTCAGAGGGATACAGTAAACCTGAAGTGAAGCATCGGAATCTATAACTAGTGTCACAGGAATGGTTGAAAGCATAGACAGTAAGAAGAGTCAGTTTTCTTGTACTTACGCCGGCATTGTGCCTTTTGTATTTTATTCCGATGCAATTACTGTGTTTCATCGTCAATAAGAAGGTCAGAGGGATATAGTAAACCTGAAGTGAAGCATCGGAATCTATAACTAGTGTCACAGGAATGGTTCAAATCATAGAGAGTACGAAGAGTCAGTCTTTTTGTACTAAAGTCGGCATTGTGCCTTTTGTATTTAATTCCGTTGCAATTTCTGTGTTTCATCGCCAATAAGAAGATCAGAGGGATATAGTAAACCTCAAGTGAAGCATCGGAATCTATAACTAGTGTCACAGGAATGGTCCAAAACATAGACAGTAAGAAGAGTCAGTCCTCTTGTACCTAAGTCGGCATTGTGCTTTTTATATATAATTCCGATGCAATTTCTGTGTTTCATCGTCAATAAGAAGGTCAGCTGGATACAGTAAACCTGAAGTGAAGCATCGGAATCTATAACTAGTGTCGCAGGAATGCTTCTAAACATAGGCAGTAAGGAGAGCCAGTATTCTTGTATTTGAGTCGGCATTGTGCTTTTTGTATATAATTCCGATGAAATTTCTGTGTTTGATCGTCAATAAGAAGGACAGAGGGATACACTAAACGTAAGGTGACGCATCGGAATCAATAACTAATATCACAGGAATGGTTCAAAGCATATTACAGTAAGAAGAGTCAGTCTTCTTGTACGTAAGTCGGCATTGTGCCTTTTGTATTTAATTAATATGCAATTTCTGTGTTTCATAGTCAATAAGGAGGTCAGTGGGATACAGAAAACCTGAATTGAAGCATCGGAATCTAAAACTATTGTCACAGGAATGGTTCAAAACATAGACAGTAGGAAGAGTCAGTCTTCTTGTACTTAAGTCGGCATTGTGCCTTTTGTATTTAATTCCGTAGCAATTTCTGTGTTTCATCGTCATTAAGAAGGTCAGAGGATGCAGTAAACCTGAAGTGAAGCATCTGAATCTATAACTAGTGTCACCGGAATGGTTCAAAAGATAGACAATAGAAAGAGTCGGTCTTCATGTACTTCAGTCGGCATTGTGCCTTTTGTATTTACTTCCGATGCATTTTCTGTGCTTAATCGTCAATAAGAGCGTCAGGGGGATACAGTAAACCTGAAGTGAAGCATCGAAATCTATAACTAGTGTCACAGGAATGGTTCAAAACATAAACCGTAAAAAGAGTCAGTTTTCTTGTCCTTAAGTCGGCATTGTGCCTTTTGTATTTAATTCCGATGCAATTTCAATGTTTCATCGTCAATAAGAAGGTCAGAGGGATACATTAAACCTGAAGTGAAGCATCGGAATCTATAACTAGTGTCACAGGAATGGTTCAAACCATAGACAGTAAGAAGAGTCAGTGTTCTAGTACTGAAGTCGGCATTGTGCCTTTTGTATTTAATTAAGATGCAATTTCTGTGTTTTATCGTCAATAAGAAGGACAGAGGGATATAGTAAACCTCAAGTGAAGCATCGGAATCTATAACTAGTGTCACAGGAATGGTTCAAAACATAGACAGTAAGAAGAGTCAGTCTTCTTGTACTTAAGTCGGCATTGTGCCTTTTGTATATAATTCGGTTGCAATTTCTGTGTTTCATCGTCAATAAGAAGGTCAGCTGTAAACAGTAAACCTGAAGTGAAGCATCGGAATCTATAACTAGTGTCACAGGAATGGTTCTAAACATAGGCAGTAATGAGAGCCAGTATTCTTGTACTTGAGTCGGCATTGTGCTTTTTGTATATAATTCCGATGAAATTTCTGTGTTTGATCGTCAATAAGAAGGTCAGAGGGATACAGTAAACCTGAAGTGAAGCATCGGAATCTGTAACTAATGTCACAGGAATGGTTCAAAACATAGACAGCAAGAAGAGTCAGTCTTCTTGTACGTAAGTCAGGATTGTGCCCTTTGTATTTGATTAATATGCAATTTCTGTGTTTCATCGTCAATAAGGAGGTCAGAGGGATACAGAAAACCTGAAGTGAAGCATCGGAATGTAAAACTTGTGTCACACAAATGGTTCAAAACATAGACAGTAGGAAGAGTCAGTCTTCTTGTACTTAAGTCGGCATTGTGCCTTTTGTATTTAATTCCTATCCAATTTCTCTGTTTCATCGTCAATAAGAAGGTCAGAGGGATACAGTAAAATTGAAGTGAAACATCGGAATCTATAACTAGTGTCACAGGAATGGTTCAAAACGTAGACAGTAAGAAGAGTCAGTTTTCTTGTACTTAAGTCGGCATTGTGCCTTTTGTATTTAATTCCGATGCAATTTATGTGTTTCATCGTCAATACGAAGGTGAGAGGGATACAGTAAACCTGAAATGAAGCATCGGAATCTATAATTAGTGTCACAGGAATGGTTCAAATCATAAACAGTAAGAAGAGTCAGTTTTCTAGTACTTAAGTCGGCATTGTGCCTTGTGTATTTAATTAAGATGCAATTTCTATGATTCATCGTCAATAAAAAGGTCAGCTGGATACAGTAATCCTGAAGTGAAGCATAGGAATCTATAACCAGTGTCACAGGAATGGTTCAAATCATAGACAGTAAGAAGAGCCAGTCTTCTTGTACTTGAGTCGTTATTGTGCCTTTTGTATTCAATTCCGATGAATTTTCTGTGCTTGATCGACAATAAGAAGGTCAGAGGGATACAGCAAACCTGAAGTGAAGTATCGGAATCTATACCTAGTGTCACAGGAATGGTTCAAACCATAGACAGTAAGAAGAGTCAGTGTTCTTGTACTGAAGTCGGCATTGTGCCTTTTGTATTTAATTAAGATGCAATTTCTGTGTTTTATCGTCAATAAGAAGGACTGAGGGATATAGTAAACCTCAAGTGAAGCATCGGAATCTATAACTAGTGTCACAGGAATGGTTCAAAACATAGACAGTAAGAAGAGTCAGTCTTCTTGTACTTAAGTCGGCATTGTGATTTTTGTATATAATTCCGATGCAATTTCTGTGTTTCATCGTCAATAAGAAGGTCAGCTGTATACAGTAAACCTGAAGTGAAGCATCGGAATCTATATCTAGTGTCACACGAATGGTTCTAAACTTAGGCAGTAAGGAGAGCCAGTATTCTTGTACTTGAGTCGGCATTGTGCTTTTTGTATATAATTCCGATGAAATTTCTGTGTTTGATCGTCAATAAGAAGGTCAGAGGGATACAGTAAACCTGATGTGAAGCATCGGAATCTATAACTAATGTCATAGGAATGGTTCAAACATAGAGAGCAAGAAGAGTCAGTCTTCTTGTACGTAAGTCAGGATTGTACCCTTTGTATTTAATTAATATGCAATTTCTGAGTTTCATCGTCAATAAGGAGGTCAGAGGGATACAGTAAAACTGAAGTGAAACATCGGAATCTATAACTAGTGTCACAGGAATGGTTCTAATAATAGACAGTAAGACGAGTCAGTCTTCTTGTACTTAAGTCGGCATTCTGCCTTTTGTATTTAATTCCGATGCAATTTCTGTGCTTCATCGTCAACAAGAAGGTCAGCTGGATACAGTAAACTTGAAGTGAAGCATCGGAATCTATAACTAGTGTCACAGGAATTGTTCAAAACATAGACAGTAAGAAGAGCCAGTGTTCTTGTACTTGAGTCGAAATTGTGCCTTTTGTATTTAATTCCGATGAATTTTCTGTGTTTGATCGTCAATAAGAAGGTCTGAGGGATACAGTAAACCTGAAGTGAAGCATCGGAATTTATTACTAGTGTCACAGGAATGGTTCAAACATAGACAGTAAGAAGAGTCAGTCTTCTTGTACTTACGTCAGCATTGTGCCTTTTGTATTTAAGTAAGATGCAATATCTGTGTTTCATCGTCAATATGAAGGTCAGAGGGATACAGTAAACCTGAAGTGAAGCATCGGAATCTATAACTAGTGTCACAGGAATGGTTCAAAGCATAGACAGTAAGAAGAGTCAGTTTTCTTGTACTTAAGTCGGCATTGTGCCTTTTGTATTTAATTCCGATGCAATTTCTGTGTTTCATCGTCAATAAGAAGGTCAGAGGGATACAGTAAACCTGAAGTGAAGCATCGGAATCTATAACTAGTGTCACAGGAATGGTTCAAAACATAGAGTGTAAGAAGAGTCAGTCTTTTTGTACTAAAGTCGGTATTGTGCCTTTTGTATTTAATTCCGTTGCAATTTCTGTGTTTCATCGTCAATAAGAAGATCAGAGGGATATAGTAAAACTCAAGTGAAGCATCGCAATCTATAACTAGTGTCACAGGAATGGTTCAAAACATAGACAGTAAGAAGAGTCAGTCAACTTGTACTTAAGTCGGCATTGTGCTTTTTGTATATAATTCCGATGCAATGTCTGTGTTTCATCGTCAATAAGACGGTCAGCTGGATACAGTAAACCTGAAGTGAAGCATCGGAATCTATAACCAGTGTCACAGGAATGCTTCTAAACATAGGCAGTAAGGAGAGCCAGTATTCTTGTACTTGAGTCGGCATTGTGCTTTTTGTATATAATTCCGATGAAATTTCTGTGTTTGATCGTCAATAAGAAGGTCAGAGGGATACAGTAAACCTAAAGTGAAGCATCGGAATCAAAAACAAATGTCACAGGAATGGTTCAAAACATATTACAGTAAGAAGAGTCAGTCTTCTTGTACGTAAGTCGGCATTGTGCCTTTTGTATTTAATTAATATGCAATTTCTGTGTTTCATCGTCAATAAGGAGGTCAGAGGGATACAGAAAACCTGAAGTGAAGCATCGGAATCAGAAACTATTGTCACAGGAATGGTTCAAAGCATAGACTGTAGGAAGAGTCAGTCTTCTTGTACTTAAGTCGGCATTGTGCCTTTTGTATTTTTCCTATGCAATTTCTGTGTTTCATCGTCAATAAGAAGGTCAGAGGGATACAGTAAACCTGAAGTGAAGCATCGGAATCTATAACAAGTGTCACCGGAATGGTTCAAAACATAGACAATAGAAAGAGTCGGTCTTCTTGTACTTCAGTCGGCATTGTGCCATTTGTATTTACTTCCGATGCATTTTGTGTGCTTGATCGTCAATACGAAGATCAGAGGGATACAGTAAACCTGAAGTGAAGCATCGGAATCTATAATTAGTGTCACAGGAATGGTTCAAAACATAGACAGTAAGTAGAGCCAGTCTTCTTGTACTTGAGTCGGCATTGTGACTTTTGTATTTAATTCCGATGCAATTTCTGTGTTTCATCGTCAATAAGAAGGTCAGAGGATACAGTAAACCTGAAGTGAAGCATCGGAATCTATAACTAGTGTCACCGGAATGGTTCAAAACATAGACAAGAGAAAGAGTCGGTCTTCTTGTACTTCAGTCGGCATTGTGCCTTTTGTATTTACTTCCGAGGCATTTTCTGTGCTTAATCGTCAATAAGAACGTCAGGGGGATACAGTAAACCTGAAGTGAAGCATCGGAATCTATAACTAGTGTCACAGGAATGGTTCAAAACGTAGACAGTAAGAAGAGTCAGTTGTCTTGTACTTAAGTTGGCATTGTGCCTTTTGTATTTAATCCCGATGCAATTTATGTGTTTCATCGTCAATACGAAGGTGAGAGGGATACAGTAAACCTGAAGTGAAGCATAGGAATCTATAACTAGTGTCACAGGAATTGTTCAAATCATAGAGAGTAAGAAGAGCCAGTCTTCTTGTACTTGAGTCGTCATTGTGCCTTTTGTATTTAATTCCGATGAATTTTCTGTGCTTGATCGTCAATAAGAAGGTCAGAGGGATACAGTAAACCTGAAGTGAAGCATCGGAATCTATAACTAGTTTCACAGGAATGGTTCAAACCATAGACAGTAAGAAGAGTCAGTGATCTTGTACTGAAGTCGGCATTGTGCCTTTAGTATTTAATTAAGATGCAATTTCTGTGTTTTATCGTCAATAAGAAGGACTGAGGGATATAGTAAACCTCAAGTGTAGCATCGCAATCTATAACTAATGTCACAGGAATGGTTCAAACCATAGACAGCAAGAAGAGTCAGTCTTCTTGTACGTAAGTCAGGATTGTGCCCTTTGTATTTAATTAGTATGCAATTTCTGTGTTTCATCGTCAATAAGGAGGTCTGAGGGATACAGAAAACCTGAAGTGAAGCATCGGAATCTAAACCTAGTGTCACAGGAATGGTTCAAAGCATAGACAGTAGGAAGAGTCAGTCTTCTTGTACTTAAGTCGGCATTGTGCCTTTTGTATTTAAGTCCGATGCAATTTCTGTGCTTCATCGTCAACAAGAAGGTCAGCTGGATACAGTAAACCTGAAGTGAAGCATCGGAATCTATAACTAGTGCCACAGGAATGGTTCAAAGCGTAGACAGTAAGAAGAGTCAGTTTTCTTGTAGTTGAGTCGGCATTGTGCCTTTTGTATTTACTTCCGATGAATTTTCTGTGTTTGATCGTCAATAAGAAGGTCTGAGGGATACAGCAAACCTGAAGTTAAGCATCGAAATTTATTACTAGTGTCACAGGAATGGTTCAAACATAGACAGTAAGAAGAGTCAGTCTTCTTGTACTTACGTCAGCATTGTGCCTTTTGTATTTAATTAAGATGCAATATCTGTGTTTCATCGTCAACAAGAAGGTCAGAGGGATACAGTAAACCTGAAGTGAAGCATCGGAATCTATAACTAGTGCCACAGGAATGGTTCAAAGCGTAGACAGTAAGAAGAGTCAGTTTTCTTGTACTTAAGTCGGCATTGTGCTTTTTGTATTTAATTAAGATGCAATTTCTGTGTTTCATCGTCAATTAGAAGGTCAGAGGGATACAGTAAACCTCAAGTGAAGCATCGGAATGGTTCAAAACACAGACAGTAAGAAGAGTCAGTCTTCTTGTACTTAAGTCGGCATTGTGCCTTTTGTATATAATTCTGATGTAATTTCTGTGTTTCATCGTCAATAAGAAGGTCAGCTGGATACAGTAAACCCGAAGTGAAACATCGGAATCTATAACTAGTGTCACAGGAATGGTTCCAAACATAGGCAGCAAGGAGAGCCAGTCTTCTTATACTTGAGTCGGCACTGTGTTTTTTGTATTTAATTCCGATCAAATTTCTGAGTTTGATCGTGAATAAGAAGGTCAGAGGGATACAATAAACCTGAAGTGAAGCATCGGAATCTATAACTGGTGTCACAGGAATGGTTCAAAGCATAGACAGTAAGAAGAGTCAGTTTTCTTGTACTTAAGTCGGCATTGTGCCTTTTGTATTTAATTCCGATGCAATTTCTGTGTTTCATCGTCAATAAGAAGGTCAGGGGGATTCAGTAAACCTGAAGTGAAGCATCGGAATCTATAACTAGTGTCACAGGAATGGTTCAAAACATAGAGAGTAAGAAGAGTAAATCTTTTGGTACTTAATTTGGCATTGTGCCATTTGTATTTAAAACCGTTGCAATTTCTGTGTTTCATCGTCAATAAGAAGATCAGAGGGATACAGTAAACCTGAAGTGAAGCATCGGAATCTATAACTAGTGTCCCAGGAATGGTTCAAAACATAGACAATAAGAAGAGCCAGTCTACTTGTACTTGAGTCGGCATTGTCACTTTTGTATTTAATTCCGAAGCAATTTCTGTGTTTCATCGTCAATAAGAAGGTCAGAGGATACAGTAAACCTGAAGTAAAGCATCGGAATCTATAACTAGTGTCACCGGAATGGTTCAAAACATAGACAATAGAAAGAGTCGGTCTTCTCGTACTTCAGTCGGCATTGTGCCTTTTGTATTTACGTCCGATGCATTTTCTGCGCTTGACCGTCAATAAGAAGGTCAGGAGGATACAGTAAACCTGAAGTTAAGCATCTGAATCTATAACTAGTGTCACAGGAATGGTTCAAAACATAGTCAGTAAGAAGAGTCAGTTTTCTTGTACTTAAGTCGGCATTGTGTCTTTAGTATTTAATTCCGATGCAATTTCTGTGTTTCATCGTCAATAAGAAGGTCAGAGGGATACAGCAAACCTGAAGTGAAGCATCGGAATCTATAACTAGTGTCACAGGAATGGTTCAAAACATAAACAGTAAGAAGAGTCCGTTTTCTTGTACTTAAGTCGGCATTGTGCCTTTTGTATTTAATTCCGATGCAATTTCTGTGCTTCATCGTCAATAAGAAGGTCAGCTGGATACAATAAACCTGAAGTGAAGCATCGGAATCTATAACTAGTGTCACAGGAATGGTTCAAACCATAGACAGTAAGAAGAGTCAGTGTTCTTGTACTGAAGTAGGTATTGTGCCTTTTGTATTTAATTAAGATGCAATTTCTGTGTCTCATCATCAAGAAGAAGGTCAGAGGGATACAGTAAACCTCAAGTGAAGCATCGGAATCTATAACTAGTGTCACAGGAATGGTTCAAAACACAGACAGTAAGAAATGTCAGTCTTCTTGTACTTAAGTCGGCATTGTGCCTTTTGTATATAATTCCGATGCAATTTCTGTGTTTCATCGTCAATAATAAGGTCAGCTGGATACAGTAAACCTGAAGTGAAGCATCGGAATCTATAACTAGTGTCACAGGAATGGTTCAAAACATAGACAGTAAGAAGAGCCAGTCTTCTTGTACTTGAGTCGAAATTGTGCCTTTTGTATTTAATTCCGATGAATTTTCTGTGTTTGATCGTCAATAAGAAGGTCAGAGGGATACAGTAAACCTGAAATGAAGCATCGAAATCTATTACTAGTGTCACAGGAATGGTTCAAACATAGACAGTAAGAAGAGTCAGTCTTCTTGTACTTACGTCAGCATTGTGCCTTTTGTATTTAATTAAGATGCAATATCTGTGTTTCATCGTCAATAAGAAGGTCAGGGGGATACAGTAAACCTGAAGTTAAGCATCGGAATCTATAACCAGTGTCACAGGAATGGTTCAAAACATAGACAAAAAGAAGAGTCAGTTTTCTTGTACTTCAGTCGGCGATGTGCCTTTTGTATTTAATTCCGTTGCAATTTCTGTGTTTCATCGTCAATAAGAAGGTCAGAGGATACAGTAAACCTGAAGTGAAGCATCGGAATCTATAACTAGTGTCACAGGAATGGCTCAAAACATAGGCAGGAAAAAGAGTCAGTTTTCTTGTACTTAAGTCGGCATTGTGCCTTTTATATTTAATTCCGATGCAATTTCTGTGCTTCGTCGTCAATAAGAAGGTCAGCTGGATACAGTAAACCTGAAGTGCAGCATCGGAATCTATAACTAGTGTCACAGGAATGGTTCAATTCATAGACAGTAAGAAGAGCCAGTCTTCTTGTACTTGAGTCGGCATTGTGCCTTTTGTATTTAATTCCGATGAATTTTCTGTGTTTGATCGTCAATAAGAAGACCACAGGGATACAGTAATCCTGAAGTAAGCATCGGAATCTATAACCAGTGTCGCAGGAATGGATCAAAGCAAAGACAGTGAGAAGAGTCAGTCTTCTTGCACTTGAGTCGGCATTGAGCCTTTTGTATTTCATTCCGATGTAATTTCTGTGTTTCATCGTCAATACGAAGGTCAGAGGGATACAGTAAACCTGAAATGAAGCATCGGAATCTATAACTAGTGTCACAGGAATGGTTCAATACATAGACAGTAAGAAGAGTCAGTTTTCTTGTACTTAAGTCGGCATTGTGCCTTTTGTATTTAATTCCGATGAATTTTCTGTGTTTGATCGTCAATAAGAAGGTCAGAGGGATACAGTAAACCATAAGTGAAGCATCGGAATCTATATCTAGTGTCACGGGAATGGTTCAAACCATAGACAGTAAGAAGAGTCAGTGTTCTTGTACTCAAGTCGGTATTGTGACTTTGTATTTAATTAAGATGCAATTTCTGTGTTTCATCATCAATAAGAAGGGCAGAGGGATACAGTAAACCTGAAGTGAAGCATCGGAATCTATAACTAGTGTCACAGGAATGGTTCTAAACATAGGCAGTAAGGAGAGCCAGTCTTCTTGTACTTGAGTCGGCATTGTGCTTTTTGTATATAATTCCGATGAAATTTCTGTGTTTGATCGTCAATAAGAAGGTCAGAGGGATACAGTAAACCTGAAGTGAAGCATCGGAATCTATTACTAATGTCACAGGAATGGTTCAAAACATAGAAAGTAAGAAGAGTCAGTCTTCTTGTACTTACGTCAGCATTGTGCCTTTTGTATTTAATTAAGATGCAATATCTGTGTTTCATCGTCAATATGAAGGTCAGGGGGATACAGTAAACCCATAACTAGTGTCACAGGAGTGGTTCAAAACATAGACAGTAAGAAGAGTCAGTTTTCTTGTACGTAAGTCGGCATTGTGCCTTTTGTATTTAATTCCGTTGCAATTTCTGAGTTTCATCGTCAATAAATAGGTCAGAGGATACAGTTAACCTGAAGTGAAGCATCGGAATCTATAACTAGTGTCACCGGAATGGTTCAAAACATAGACAATAGAAGGGGTCGGTCTTCTTGTACTTCAGTCGGCATTGTGCCTTTTGTATTTATTTCCGATGCAATTTCTGTGCTTGATCGTCAATAAGAAGGTCAGGGGGATACAGTAAACCTGAAGTTAAGCATCGGAATCTATAACTAGTGTCACAGGAATGGCTCAAAACATAGGCTGTAAGAAGAGTCAGTTTTTTGGACTTAAGTCGGCATTGTGCCTTTTGTATTTAATTCCGATGCAATTTCTGTGCTTCGTCGTCAATAAGAAGGTCAGCTGGATACAGTAAACCTGAAGTGCAGCATCGGAATCTATAACTAGTGTCACAGGAGTGTTTCAAATCATAGACAGTAAGAAGAGGCATTGTTCTTGTACTGAAGTCGGCATTGTGCCTTTTGTATTTAATTATGACGCAATTTCTGTGTTTCATCGTCAATAGGAAGGTCAGAGGGATACCGTAAACCTCAAGTGAAGCATCGGAATCTATATGTAGTGTCACAGGAATGGTCCAAAACATAGACAGTAAGAAGAGTCAGTCTTCTTGTACTTAAGTCGGCATTGTGCCTTTTGTATATAATTCCGATGCAATTTCTGTGTTTCATCGTCAATAAGAAGGTCAGCCGGATACAGTAAACCCGAAGTGAAGCATCGGAATCTATAACTAGTGTCACAGGAATGGTTCTAAACATCGGCAGTAAGGAGAGCCAGTCTTCTTGTACTTGAGTCGGCATTGTGCTTTTTGTATATAATTCCGATGAAATATCTGCGTTTGACCGTCAATAAGAAAGTCAGAGGGATACGGTAAACCTGAAGTGAAGCATCGGAATCTATAACTAGTGTCACAGGAATGTTTCAAAGCATAGACAGTAAGAAGAGTCAGTTTTCTTGTACTTAAGTCGGCATTGTGCCCTTTGGATTTAATTCCGATGCAATTTCTGTGTTTCATCGTCAGTAAGAAGGTCAGAGGGATACAGTAAACCTGAAGTGAAGCATCGGAATCTATAACTAGTGTCACAGAAATGGTTCAAATCATAGAGTGTAAGAGGAGTCAGTCTTTTTGTACTTATGTCGGCATTGTGCCTTTTGTAACTAATTCCGTTGCAATTTCTGTGTTTCATCGTCAATAAGAAGATCAGAGGGATACAGTAAACCTGAAGTGAAGCATCGGAATCTATAACTAGTGTCACAGGAATGGTTCAAAACATAGACAGTAAGAAGAGCCAGTCTTCTTGTACTTGAGTCGTCATTGTGACTTTTGTATTTAATTCCGATGCAATTTCTGTGTTTCATCGTCAATAAGAAGGTCAGAGGATACAGTAAACCTGAAGTGAAGCATCGGAATCTGTAACTAGTGTCACCGGAATGGTTCAAAACATAGACAATAGAAAGAGTCCGTCTTCTTGTACTTAAGTCGGCATTGTGCCTTTTGTATATAATTCCGATGCAATTTCTGAGTTTCATCGTCATTAAGAAGGTCAGCTGGATACAGTAAACCTGAAGTGAAGCATCGGAATCTATAACTAGTGTCACAGGAATGGCTCTAAACATAGGCAGTAAGGAGAGCCAGTCTTCTTGTACTTGAGTCGGCATTGTGCTTTTTGTATATAATTCCGATGAAATTTCTGTGTTTGATCGTCAATAAGAAGGTCAGAGGGATACAGTAAACCTGAAGTGAAGCATCGGAATGTATAACTAATGTCACAGGAATGGTTCAAAACATAGACAGTAAGAAGAGTCAGTCTTCTTGTACTGAAGTCGGCAATGTGCCTTTTGTATTTAATTCCGATGCAATTTCTGTATTTCATCGTCAATACGAAGGTCAGAGGGATACAGTAAACCTGAAGTGAAGCATCGGAATCTATAACTAGTGTCACAGGAATGGTTCAAAGCATAGACAGTAAGAAGAGTCAGTCTTCTTGTACTTAAGTCGGCATTGTGCCTTTTGTATATAATTCCGATGCAATTTCTGAGTTTCATCGTCATTAAGAAGGTCAGCTGGATACAGTAAACCTAAAGTGAAGCATCGGAATCTATAACTAGTGTCACAGGAATGGTTTTAAACATAGGCAGTAAGGAGTGCCAGTCTTCTTGTACTTGAGTCGGCATTGTGCTTTTTGTATATAATTCCGATGAAATTTCTGTGTTTGATCGTCAATAAGAAGGTCAGAGGGATACAGTAAACCTGAAGTGAAGCATCGGAATGTATAACTAATGTCACAGGAATGGTTCAAAACATAGACAGTAAGAAGAGTCAGTCTTCTTGTACGTAAGTCGGCATTGTGCCTTTTGTATTTAATTAATATGCAATTTCTGTGTTTCATCGTCAATAAGGCGGTAAGAGGGTTACAGTAAACCTGAAGTGAAGCATCGGAATCTACAACTAGTGTCACAGGAATGCTTCAAAACATAGACAGTAAGAAGAGCCAGTCTTCTTGTACTTGAGTCGGAATTGTGCCTTTTGTGTTTAATTCTGATGCAATTTCTGTGTTTCATCGTCAATAAGAAGGTCAGAGGGATACAGTAAACCTGAAGTGAAGCATCGGAATCTATATCTAGTGTCACAGGAATGGTCCAAAACGTAGACAGTAAGAAGAGCCAGTCTTCTTGTAGTTGAGTCGGCATTGTGCCTTTTGTATTTACTTCCGATGAATTTTCTGTGTTTGATCGTCAATAAGAAGGTCAGAGGGATACAGTAAACCTGAAGTGAAGCATCGGAATCTATAACTAATGTCACAGGAGTTGTCCAAAACATAGACAGTAAGAAGAGTAAGTCTTCTTGTACTTAAGTTGGCATTGTGCCTTATGTAATTAATATGCAATTTCTGTGTTTCATCGTCAATAAGGTGGTCAGAGGGATACAGAAAACCTGAAGTGACGCAACGGAATCTAAAACTAGTGCCACAAGAATGGTTCAAAACATAGACAGTAGGAAGAGACAGTCTTTTTGTACTTAAGTCGGCATTGTGCCTTTTGTATGTAATTCCGATGCAATTTCTGTGTTTCATCATCAATAAGAAGGTCAGAGGGATACAGTAAAACTGAAGTGAAGCTTCGGAATCTATAACCAGTGTCGCAGGAATGGATCAAAGCAAAGACAGTGAGAAGAGTCAGTCTTCTTGTACTTGAGTCGGCATTGAGCCTTTTGTATTTCATTCCGATGTAATTTCTGTGTTTCATCGTCAATACGAAGGTCGGAGGGATACAGTAAACCTGAAGTGAAGCATCGGAATCTATAACTAGTGTCACAGGAATGGTTCAAAACATAGACAGTAAGAAGAGTCAGTCTTCTTGTACTTAAGTCGGCATGGTGCCTTTTGTATTTAATTCCGATGCAATATCTGTGTTTCTTCGTCACTACGAAGGTCAGTGGGATACAGTAAACCTGAAGTGAAGCATCGGAATCTATAACTAGTGTCACAGGAATGGTTCAAAACATAGACAGTAAGAGGAGCTAGTCTTCTTGTACTTGAGTCGGCATTGTGCCTTTTGTATTTAATTCCGATGCAATTTCTGATTTTCATCGTCAATAAGAAGGTCAGAGGGATACAGTAAACCTGAAGTGAAGCATCGGAATCTATAACTAGTGTCACAGGAATGGTTCAAAACATAGAGAGTAAGAAGAGCCAGTCTTCTTGTACTTGAGTCGTCATTGTGACTTTTGTGTTAAATTCCGATGCAATTTCTGTGTTTGATCGTCAATAAGAAGGTCAGAGGATACAGTAAACCTGAAGTGAAGCATCGGAATCTGTAACTAGTGTCACCGGAATGGTTCAAAACATAGACAATAGAAAGAGTCCATCTTCTTGTACTTCAGTCGGCATTGTGCCTTTTGTATTTAATTCCGATGCATTTTCTGTGCTTGATCGTCAATTAGAAGGTCAGGGGGATACAGTAAACCTGAAGTTAAGCATCGGAATCTATAACTAGTGTCACAGGAATGGCTCAAAACATAAACAGTAAGAAGAGTCAGTTTTCTTGTACTTAAGTCGGCATTGTGCCTTTTGTATGTAATTCCGATGCAATTTCAGTGCTTCAACGTCAATAAGAAGGTCAGCTGGATACAGTAAACCTGAAGTGAAGCATCGGAATCTATAACATGTGTCACAGTAATGGTTCAAATCATAGACAGTAAGAAGAGCCAGTCTTCTTGTACTTGAGTCGGCATTGTGCCTTTTGTATTTAATTCCGATGAATTTTCTGTGTTAGATCGTCAATAAGAAGGTCAGAGGGATGCAGTAAACCTGAAGTTAAGCATCGGAATCTATAACTAGTGTCACAGGAATGGTTGAAACCATAGACAGTAAGAAGAGTCAGTGTTCTTGTACTGAAGTCGGCATTGTGTCTTTTGTATTTAATTAAGATGCAATTTCTGTGTTTCATCATCAATAAGAATGTCAGAGGGATACAGTAAACCCCAAGTGAAGCATCAGAATCAATAACTAGTGTCACAGGAATGGTTCAAAACATAGACAGTAAGAACAGTCAGTCTTCTTGTACTTAAGTCGGCATTGTGCCTTTTGTATATAATTCCGATGCAATTTCTGTGATTCATCGTCAATAAGAAGGTCAGCTGGATACAGTAAACCTGAAGTGAAGCATCGGAATCTATAACTAGTGTCACAGGAATGGTTCTAAACATAGGCAGTAAGGAGAGCCAGTCTTCTTGCACTTGAGTCGGCATTGTGCTTTTTGTATATAATTCCGGTGAAATTTCTGTGTTTGATCGTCAATAAGAAGGTCAGAGGGATACAGTAAACCTGAAGTGAAGCATCGGAATCTATAACTAATGTCACAGGAATGATTCAAAACATAAATAGTAGGAAGAGTCAGTCTTCTTGTACGAATGTCGGCATTGTGCCCTTTGTATTTAATTAAAATGCAATTTCTGTGTTTCGTCGTCAATAAGGAGGTCAGAGGGATACAGTAAACCTGCAGTGAAGCATCGGAATCTATAACTAGTGTCACAGGAATGGTTCAAAACATAAACAGTAAGAAGAGTCAGTTTTCTTGTACTTAAGTCGGCATTGTGCCTTTTGTATTTAATTCCGATGCTATTTCAGTGCTTCATCGTCAATAAGAAGGTCAGCTGGATACAGTAAACCTGAAGTGAAGCATCGGAATCTATAACATGTGTCACAGGAATGGTTCAAATCATAGACAGTAAGAAGAGCCAGTCTTCTTGTACCTGAGTCGGCATTGTGCTTTTTGTATTAAATTCCGATGAATTTTCTGTGTTTGATCGTCAGTAAGAAGGTCAGAGGGATACAGTAAACTTGAAGTTAAGCATCGGAATCTATAACTAGTGTCACAGGAATGGTTGAAACCATAGACAGTCAGAAGAGTCAGTGTCCATGTACTGAAGTCGGCAAGGTGTCTTTTGTATTTAATTAAGATGCAATTTCTGTGTTTCATCATCAATAAGAAGGTCAGAGGGATACAGTAAACCTCAAGTGAAGCATCGGAATCAATAACTAGTGTCACAGGAATGGTTCAAAACATAGACAGTAAGAAGAGTCAGTCTTCTTGTACTTAAGTCGGCATTGTGCCTTTTGTATTTACTTCCGATGCGTTTCCTGTGCTTGATCGTCAATAAGAAGGTCAGGGGGATACAGTAAACCTGAAGTTAAGCATCGGAATCTATAATTAGTGTCACAGGAATGGTTCAAAACATAGACAGTAAGAAGAGTCAGTTTTCTTGTACTTAAGTCGGCATTGTGCCTTTTGTAATTAATTCCGATGCTATTTCTGTGTTTCATCGTCAATAAGAAGGTCAGAGGGATACAGTAAACCTGAAGTGAAGCATCGGAATCTATAACTAGTGTCACAGGAATGGTTCAAATCATAAACAGTAAGAAGAGTCAGTTTTCTTGTACTTAAGTCGGCATTGTGCCTTTTGTATTTAATTCCGATGCAATTTCTGTGCTTCATCGACAATAAGAAGGTCAGCTGTATACAGTAAACCTGAAGTGAAGCATCGGAATCTATAACTATTTTCACAGGAATGGTTCGAATCGTAGACAGTAAGAAGAGCCAGTCTTCTTGTACTTGAGTCGGCATTGTGCATTTTGTATTTAATTCCGATGAATTTTCTGTGTTTGATCGTCAATAAGAATGTCAGAGGGGTACAGTAAACCTGGAGTGCAGCATCGGAATGTATAACTAATGTCACAGGAATGGTTCAAACCATTGACAGTAAGAAGAGTCAGTGTTCTTGTACTGAAGTCGGCATTGTGCCTTTTGTATTTAATTCCGATGCAATTTCTGTATTTCATCGTCAATACGAAGATCAGAGGGATACAGTAAACCTGAAGTGAAGCATCGGAATCAATAACTAGTGTCACAGGAATGGCTCTAAACATAGGCAGTAAGGAGAGCCAGTCTTCTTGTACTTGAGTCGGCATTGTGCTTTTTGTATATACTTCCGATGAAATTTCTGTGTTTGATCGTCAATAAGAAGGTCAGAGGGATACAGTAAACCTGAAGTGAAGCATCGGAATGTATAACTAATGTCACAGGAATGGTTCAAAACATAGACAGTAAGAAGAGTCAGTCTTCTTGTACGTAAGTCGGCATTGTGCCTTTTGTATTTAATTAATATGCAATTTCTGTGTTTCATCGTCAATAAGGCGGTAAGAGGGTTACAGTAAACCTGAAGTGAAGCATCGGAATCTACAACTAGTGTCACAGGAATGCTTCAAATCATAGACAGTAAGAAGAGCGAGTCTTCTTGTACTTGAGTCGGAATTGTGCCTTTTGTATTTAATTCTGATGCAATTTCTGTGTTTCATCGTCAATAAGAAGGTCAGAGGGATACAGTAAACCTGAAGTGAAGCATCGGAATCTCTAACTAGTGTCACAGGAATGGTCCAAAACGTAGACAGTAAGAAGAGCCAGTCTTCTTGTAGTTGAGTCGGCATTGTGCCTTTTGTATTTACTTCCGATGAATTTTCTGTGTTTGATCGTCAATAAGAGGGTCAGAGGGATACAGTAAACCTGAAGTGAAGCATCGGAATCTATAACTAGTGTCACAGGAATGGTTCAAACCATAGACAGTAAGAAGAAACAGTGTTCTTGTACTGAAGTCATCATTGTGCCTTTTGTATATAATTCCGATGCTATTTCTGTGTTTCATCGTCAATAAGAAGGTCAGCTGGTTACAGTAAACCTGAAGTGAAGCATCGGAAACTATAACTAGTGTCACAGGAATGGTTCTAAACATAGGCAGTAAGAAGAGCCATTCTCCTTGTACTTGAGTCGGCATTGTGCATTTTATATTTAATTCCGAGAAATTTCTGTGTTTGATCGTCAATAAGAAGGTCAGAGGGATACAGTAAACCTGAAGTGAAGCATCGGAATCTATAATTAATGTCACAAGAGTGGTCCAAAACATAGACAGTAAAAAGAGTAAGTCTTCTTGTACTTAAGTTGGCATTGTGCCTTATGTATTTAATTAATATGCAATTTCTGTGTTTCATCGTCAATAAGGTGGTGAGAGGGATACAGAAAACCTGAAGTGACGCAACGGAATCTAAAACTAGTGCCACAAGAATGGTTCAAAACATAGACAGTAGGTTGAGACAGTCTTTTTGTAGTTAAGTCGGCATTGTGCCTTTTGTATGTAATTCCGATGCAATTTCTGTGTTTCATCATCAATAAGATGGTCAGAGGGATACAGTAAAACTGAAGTGAAGCTTCGGAATCTATAACCAGTGTCGCAGGAATGGATCAAAGCAAAGACAGTGAGAAGAGTCAGTCTTCTTGTACTTGAGTCGGCATTGAGCCTTTTGTATTTCATTCCGATGTAATTTCTGTGTTTCATCGTCAATACGAAGGTCAGAGGGATACAGTAAACCTGAAGTGAAGCATCGGAATCTATAACTAGTGTCACAGGAATGGTTCAAAACATTGACAGTAAGAAGAGTCAGTCTTCTTGTACTTAAGTCGGCATGGTGCCTTTTGTATTTAATTCCGATGCAATATCTGTGTTTCTTCGTCAATACGAAGGTCAGTGGGATACAGTAAACCTGAAGTGAAGCATCGGAATCTATAACTAGTGTCACAGGAATGGTTCAAAACATAGACAGTAAGAAGAGCCAGTCTGCTTGTACTTGAGTCGGCATTGTGCCTTTTGTATTTAATTTCGATGCAATTTCTGTATTTCATCGTCAATAAGAAGGTCAGAGGGATACAGTAAACCTGAAGTGAAGCATCGGAATCTATTACTAGTGTCACAGGAATGGTTCAAAACATAGAGAGTAAGAAGAGCCAGTCTTCTTGTACTTGAGTCGTCATTGTGACTTTTGTATTAAATTCCGATGCAATTTCTGTGTTTCATCGTCAATAAGAAGGTCAGAGGATACAGTAAACCTGAAGTGAAGCATCGGAAACTGTAACTAGTGTCACCGGAATGGGTCAAAACATAGACAATTGAAAGAGTCCATCTTCTTGTACTTCAGTCGGCATTGTGCCTTTTGTATTTACTTCCGATGCATTTTCTGTGCTTGATCGTCAATTAGAAGGTCAGGGGGATACAGTAAACCTGAAGTTAAGCATCGGAATCCATAACTAGTGTCACAGGAATGGTTCAAAGCATAGAGAGTAAGAAGAGTCAGTTTTCTTGTACTTAAGTCGGCATTGTGCCTTTTGAATTTAATGCCGATGCGATTTCTGTGTTTCATCATCAATAAGAAGGTCAGAGGGATACAGTAAACCTGAAGTGAAGCATCGGAATCTATAACTAGTGTCACAGGAATGGTTCAAAACATAAACAGTAAGAAGAGTCAGTTTTCTTGTACTTAAGTCGGCATTGTGCCTTTTGTATTTAATTCCGATGCAATTTCAGTGCTTCATCGTCAATAAGAAGGTCAGCTGGATACAGTAAACCTGAAGTGAAGCATCGGAATCTATAACATGTGTCACAGTAATGGTTCAAGTCATAGACAGTAAGAAGAGCCAGTCTTCTTGTACTTGAGTCGGCATTGTGCCTTTTGTATTTAATTCCGATGAATTTTCTGTGTTTGATCGTCAATAAGAAGGTCAGAGGGATGCAGTAAACCTGATGTTAAGCATCAGAATCTATAACTAGTGTCACAGGAATGGTTGAAACCATAGAGAGTAAGAAGAGTCAGTGTTCTTGTACTGAAGTCGGCATTGTGTCTTTTGTATTTAATTAAGATGCAATTTCTGTGTTTCATCATCAATAAGAAGGTCAGAGGGATACAGTAAACCTCAAGTGAAGCATCGGAATCAATAACTAGTGTCACAGGAATGGTTCAAAACATAGACAGTAAGAACAGTCAGTCTTCTTGTACTTAAGTTGGCATTGTGCCTTTTGTATATAATTCCGATGCAATTTCTGTGATTCATCGTCAATAAGAAGGTCAGCTGGATACAGTAAACCTGAAGTGAAGCATCGGAATCTATAACTAGTGTCACAGGAATGGTTCTAAACATAGGCAGTAAGGAGGGCCAGTCTTCTTGTACTTGAGTCGGCATTGTGCTTTTTGTATATAATTGCGGTGAAATTTCTGTGTTTGATCGTCACTAAGAAGGTCAGAGGGATACAGTAAACCTGAAGTGAAGCATCGGAATCTATAACTAATGTCACAGGATTGATTCAAAACATAAACAGTAGGAAGAGACAGTCTTCTTGTACGTATGTCGGCATTGTGCCTTTTGTATTTAATTAAAATGCAATTTCTGTGTTTCATCGTCAATAAGGAGGTCAGAGGGATACAGTAAACCTGCAGTGAAGCATCGGAATCTATAACTAGTGTCACAGGAATGGTTCAAAACATAAACAGTAGGAAGAGTCAGTTTTCTTGTACTTAAGTCGCCATTGTGCCTTTTGTATTTAATTCCGATGCAATTTCAGTGCTTCATCGTCAATAAGAAGGTCAGCTGGATACAGTAAACCTGAAGTGAAGCATCGGAATCTATAACTAGTGTCACAGGAAAGGTTTAAATCATAGACAGTAACAAGAGCCAGTCTTCTTGTACTTGAGTCGGCATTGTGCCATCTGTATTTAATTCCAATGAATTTTCTGTGTTTGATCGTCAATAAGAAGGTCAGAGGGATACAGTAAACCTGAAGTTAAGCATCGGAATCTATAACTAGTGTCACAGGAATGGTTGAAACCATAGACAGTAAGAAGAGTCAGTGTCCTTGTACTGAAGTCGGCATTGTGTCTTTTGTATTTAATTAAGATGCAATTTCTGTGTTTCATCATCAATAAGAAGGTTAGAGGGATACAGTAAACCTCAAGGGAAGCATCGGAATGAAAAACTAGTGTCACAGGAATGGTTCAAAACATAGACAGTAAGAAGAGTCAGTCTTCTTGTACTTAAGTCGGCATTGTGCCTTTTGTATATAATTCCGATTCAATTTCTGTGTTTCATCGTCAATAAGAAGGTCAGCAGGATACAGTAAACCTGAAGTGAAGCATCGGAATCTATAACTAGTGTCACAGGAATGGTTCTAAACATAGGCAGTAAGGAGAGCTAGTCTTCTTCTACTTGAGTCGGCATTGTCCTTTTTGTATATAATTCCGGTGAAATTTCTGTGTTTGAACGTCAATAAGAAGGTCAGAGGGATACAGTAAACCTGAAGTGAAGCATCGGAATCTATAACTAATGTCACAGGAATGATTCAAAACATAGACAGTAGGAAGAGTCAGTCTTCTTGTACGTAAGTCGGCATTGTGCCTTTTGTATTTAATTCCGATGCAATATCTGTGTTTCTTCGTCATTAAGAAGGTCAGAGGATACAGTAAACCCGAAGTGAAGCATCGGAATCTATAACTAGTGTCACCGGAATGGTTCAAAATAATAGACAATTGTAAGAGTCGGTCTTCTTGTACTTCAGTCGGCATTGTGCCTTTTGTATTTACTTCCGATGCATTTCCTGTGCTTGATCGTCAATAAGAAGGTCAGGGGGATACAGTAAACCTGAAGTTAAGCATCGGAATCTATAATTAGTGTCACAGGAATGGTTCAAAAAATAGACAGTAAGAAGAGTCAGTTTTCTTGTACTTAAGTCGGCATTGTGCCTTTTGTATTTAATTCCGATGCATTTTCTGTGTTTCATCGTCAATAAGAAGGTCAGAGGGATACAGTAAACCTGAAGTGAAGCATCGGAATCTATAACTAGTGTCACAGGAATGGTTCAAAACATAAACAGTAAGAAGAGTCAGTTTTCTTGTACTTAAGTCGGCATTGTGCCTTTTGTATTTAATTCCGATGCAATTTCTGTGCTTCGTCGTCAATAAGAAGGTCAGCTGTATACAGTAACTCTGAAGTGAAGCATCGGAATCTATAACTAGTTTCACAGGAATGGTTCAAATCGTAGACAGTAAGAAGAGCCAGTCTTCTTGTACTTGAGTCGGCATTGTACCTTTTGTATTTAATTCCGATGAATTTTCTGTGTTTGATCGTCAATAAGAATGTCAGAGGGATACAGTAAACCTGAAGTGCAGCATCGGAATCTATAACTAGTGTCACAGGAGTGGTTCAAATCATAGACAGTAAGAAGAGGCGTTGTTCTTGTACTGAAGTCGGCATTGTGCCTTTTGTATTTAATTATGACGCAATTTCTGTGTTTCATCGTCAATAGGAAGGTCAGAGGGATACAGTAAACCTCAAGTGAAGCATCGGAATCTATATGTAGTGTCACAGGAATGGTCCAAAACATAGACAGTAAGAAGAGTCAGTCTTCTTGTACTTAAGTCGGCATTGTGCCTTTTGTATATAATTCCGATGCAATTTCTGTGTTTCATCGTCAATAAGAAGGTCAGCCGGATACAGTAAACCCGAAGTGAAGCATCGGAATCTATAACTAGTGTCACAGGAATGGTTCTAAACATCGGCAGTAAGGAGAGCCAGTCTTCTTGTACTTGAGTCGGCATTGTGCTTTTTGTATATAATTCCGATGAAATATCTGCGTTTGACCGTCAATAAGAAAGTCAGAGGGATACAGTAAACCTGAAGTGAAGCATCGGAATCTATAACTAGTGTCACAGGAATGTTTCAAAGCATAGACAGTAAGAAGAGTCAGTTTTCTTGTACTTAAGTCGGCATTGTGCCTTTTGTATTTAATTCCGATGCAATTTCTGTGTTTCATCGTCAGTAAGAAGGTCAGAGGGATACAGTAAACCTGAAGTGAAGCATCGGAATCTATAACTAGTGTCACAGAAATAGTTCAAATCATAGAGTGTAAGAGGAGTCAGTCTTTTTGTACTTATGTCGGCATTGTGCCTTTTGTAATTAATTCCGTTGCAATTTCTGTGTTTCATCGTCAATAAGAAGATCAGAGGGATACAGTAAACCTGAAGTGAAGCATCGGAATCTATAACTAGTGTCACAGGAATGGTTCAAAACATAAACAGTAAGAAGAGTCTGTTTTCTTGTACTTAAGTCGGCATTGTGCCTTTTGTATATAATTCCGATGCTATTTCTGTGTTTCATCGTCAATAAGAAGGTCAGCTGGTTACAGTAAACCTGAAGTGAAGCATCGGAAACTATAACTAGTGTCACAGGAATGGTTCTAAACATAGGCAGTAAGAAGAGCCATTCTCCTTGTACTTGAGTCGGCATTGTGCATATTATATTTAATTCCGAGAAATTTCTGTGTTTGAACGTCAATAAGACGGTTTGAGGGATACAGTAAAGCTGAAGTGAAGCATCGGAATCTATAACTCATGTCACAGGAGTGGTCAAAAACATAGACTGTAAGAAGAGTAAGTCTTCTTGTACTTAAGTCGGCATGGTGCCTTTTGTATTTAATTCCGATGCAATATCTGTGTTTCTTCGTCAATACGAAGGTCAGTGGGATACATTAAACCTGAAGTGAAGCATCGGAATCTATAACTAGTGTCACTGGAATGGTTCAAAACATAGACAGTAAGAAGAGCCAGTCTTCTTGTACTTGAGTCGGCATTGTGCCTTTTGTATTTAATTCCGATGCAATTTCTGTTTTTAATCGTCAATAAGAAAGTCAGAGGGTTACAGTAAAACTGAAGTGAAGCTTCGGAATCTATAACTAGTGTCACAGGAATGGTTCAAAACATAGACAGTAAGAAGAGTCAGTCTTTTTGTACTTAAGTCGGCATTGTGCCTTTTGTATTTAATTCCGATGCAATTTCTTTGTGTCATCGTCAATACGAAGGTCAGAGGGATACAGTAAAGCTGAAGTGAAGCATCGGAATCTATAACTAGTGTTCAGGAATGGTTCAAAACAAAGACAGGAAGAAGAGTCAGTCTTCTTGTACTTAAGTCGGCATGGTGCCCTTTGTATTTAATTCCGATGCAATATCTGTGTTTCTTCGTCAATAAGAAGGTCAGCTGGATACAGTTAACCTGAAGTGAAGCATCGGACTCTATAAATAGTGTCACAGGAATGGTTCAAAACATAGGCAGTAAGAAGGAGCAGTCTTCTTGTACTTGAGTCGGCATTGTTGCTTTTGTATTTAATTCTGATGAAATTTCTGTGTTTGATCGTCAATTAGTCGGTCAAGGGATACAGTAAACCTGAAGTGAAGCATCGGAATCTATAACTAGTGTCACAGGAATGGTTCAAAACATAGACATTAGGAAGAGTCAGTCTTCTTGTACTTAAGTCGGCATTATGCCCTTTATATTTAATTCTGATGCAATTTCCATGTTTCATCGTCAACAAGAAGGTCAGAGAGATACAGTAAAACTGAAGTGAGGCATCGGAATCTATAACTAGTGTCACAGGAATGGTTCAAAACATAGACAGTAAGAAGAGTCAGTCTTCTAGTACTTAAGTCGGCATTGTGCCTTTTGTATATAATTCCGATGCAATTTCTGTGTTTCATCGTCAATAAGAAGGTCAGCTGGATACAGTAAACCCGAAGTGAAGCATCGGAATCTATAACTAGTGTCACAGGAATGGTTCTAAACATAGGCAGTATGGAGAGCCAGTCTTCTTGTACTTGAGTCGGCATTGTGCTTTTTGTATATAATTCCGATCAAATTTCTGTGTTTGATCGTCAATAAGAAGGTCAGAGGGATACAATAAACCTGAAGTGAAGCATTGGAATCTATAACTAGTGTCACTGGAATGGTTCAAAGCATAGACAGTAAGAACAGTCAGTTTTCTTGTACTTAAGTCGGCATTGTGCCTTTTGTATTTAATTCCGATGCAATTTCTGTGTTTCATCGTCAATACGAAGGTCAGGGGGATACAGTAAACCTGAAGTGAAGCATCTGAATCTATAACTAGTGTCACAGGAATGGTTCAAAACATAGAGATTAAGAAGAGTCAGTCTTCTTGTACTTAAGTCGGCATTGTGCCTTTTGTATTTAATTTCGATGCAATTTCTGTGCTTGTTCGTCAATAAGAAGGTCAGTTGGATGCAGTAAACCTGAAGTGAAGCTTCGGAATCTATAAGTAGTGTCACAGGAATGGTTCAAAACATAGACAGTAAGAATGGCCAGTCTTCTTGTACTTGAGTCGGCATTGTGCCTTTTTATTTAATTCCGATGAACTTTCTGTGTTTGATCGTCAATAAGAAGGTCAGAGGGATCCAGTAAACCTGAAGTGAAGCATCGGAATCTATAACTAGTGTCACAGGAATGGTTCAAACCATAGACAGTAAGAAGTACTTAAGTCGGCATTGTGCCTTTTGTATTTAATTCAGATGCAATATCTGTGTTTCATCGTTAATAAGAAGTCAAAGGGGTACAGTAAACCGGAAGTGAAGCATCGGAATCTGTTACTAGTCTCACAGGAATGGTTCAAAACATAGACAGTAAGAAGAGTCAGACTTTTTGTACTTAAGACGGCATTGAGCCCTTTATATATAATTCCGATGCAATTTCTGTGTTTCAACGTCAATACGAAGGGCCGAGGGATACAGTAAACCTGAAGTGAAGCATCGGAATCCATAACTACTGTCACAGGAATGGTTCAAATCATAGACAGTAAGAAGAGCCAGTCTTCTTGTACTTGAGTCGGCATTGTGCCTTTTGTATTTAATTCCGATGCAATTTCTGTTTTTAATCGTCAATAAGAAGGTCCAAGGGATACAGTAAACCTGAAGTGAAGCATCGGAATCCATAACTAGTGTCACAGGAATGGTTCAAAACATAGACAGTAGGAAGAGTCAGTCTTCTTGTACGTAAGTCGGCATTGTGCCTTTTGTATTTAATTCCGATGCAATATCTGTGTTTCTTCGTCATTAAGAAGGTCAGAGGATACAGTAAACCCGAAGTGAAGCATCGGAATCTATAACTAGTGTCACCGGAATGGTTCAAAATAATAGACAATTGTAAGAGTCGGTCTTCTTGTACTTCAGTCGGCATTGTGCCTTTTGTATTTACTTCCGATGCATTTCCTGTGCTTGATCGTCAATAAGAAGGTCAGGGGGATACAGTAAACCTGAAGTTAAGCATCGGAATCTATAATTAGTGTCACAGGAATGGTTCAAAAAATAGACAGTAAGAAGAGTCAGTTTTCTTGTACTTAAGTCGGCATTGTGCCTTTTGTATTTAATTCCGATGCATTTTCTGTGTTTCATCGTCAATAAGAAGGTCAGAGGGATACAGTAAACCTGAAGTGAAGCATCGGAATCTATAACTAGTGTCACAGGAATGGTTCAAAACATAAACAGTAAGAAGAGTCAGTTTTCTTGTACTTAAGTCGGCATTGTGCCTTTTGTATTTAATTCCGATGCAATTTCTGTGCTTCGTCGTCAATAAGAAGGTCAGCTGTATACAGTAACTCTGAAGTGAAGCATCGGAATCTATAACTAGTTTCACAGGAATGGTTCAAATCGTAGACAGTAAGAAGAGCCAGTCTTCTTGTACTTGAGTCGGCATTGTACCTTTTGTATTTAATTCCGATGAATTTTCTGTGTTTGATCGTCAATAAGAATGTCAGAGGGATACAGTAAACCTGAAGTGCAGCATCGGAATCTATAACTAGTGTCACAGGAGTGGTTCAAATCATAGACAGTAAGAAGAGGCGTTGTTCTTGTACTGAAGTCGGCATTGTGCCTTTTGTATTTAATTATGACGCAATTTCTGTGTTTCATCGTCAATAGGAAGGTCAGAGGGATACAGTAAACCTCAAGTGAAGCATCGGAATCTATATGTAGTGTCACAGGAATGGTCCAAAACATAGACAGTAAGAAGAGTCAGTCTTCTTGTACTTAAGTCGGCATTGTGCCTTTTGTATATAATTCCGATGCAATTTCTGTGTTTCATCGTCAATAAGAAGGTCAGCCGGATACAGTAAACCCGAAGTGAAGCATCGGAATCTATAACTAGTGTCACAGGAATGGTTCTAAACATCGGCAGTAAGGAGAGCCAGTCTTCTTGTACTTGAGTCGGCATTGTGCTTTTTGTATATAATTCCGATGAAATATCTGCGTTTGACCGTCAATAAGAAAGTCAGAGGGATACAGTAAACCTGAAGTGAAGCATCGGAATCTATAACTAGTGTCACAGGAATGTTTCAAAGCATAGACAGTAAGAAGAGTCAGTTTTCTTGTACTTAAGTCGGCATTGTGCCTTTTGTATTTAATTCCGATGCAATTTCTGTGTTTCATCGTCAGTAAGAAGGTCAGAGGGATACAGTAAACCTGAAGTGAAGCATCGGAATCTATAACTAGTGTCACAGAAATAGTTCAAATCATAGAGTGTAAGAGGAGTCAGTCTTTTTGTACTTATGTCGGCATTGTGCCTTTTGTAATTAATTCCGTTGCAATTTCTGTGTTTCATCGTCAATAAGAAGATCAGAGGGATACAGTAAACCTGAAGTGAAGCATCGGAATCTATAACTAGTGTCACAGGAATGGTTCAAAACATAAACAGTAAGAAGAGTCTGTTTTCTTGTACTTAAGTCGGCATTGTGCCTTTTGTATATAATTCCGATGCTATTTCTGTGTTTCATCGTCAATAAGAAGGTCAGCTGGTTACAGTAAACCTGAAGTGAAGCATCGGAAACTATAACTAGTGTCACAGGAATGGTTCTAAACATAGGCAGTAAGAAGAGCCATTCTCCTTGTACTTGAGTCGGCATTGTGCATATTATATTTAATTCCGAGAAATTTCTGTGTTTGAACGTCAATAAGACGGTTTGAGGGATACAGTAAAGCTGAAGTGAAGCATCGGAATCTATAACTCATGTCACAGGAGTGGTCAAAAACATAGACTGTAAGAAGAGTAAGTCTTCTTGTACTTAAGTCGGCATGGTGCCTTTTGTATTTAATTCCGATGCAATATCTGTGTTTCTTCGTCAATACGAAGGTCAGTGGGATACATTAAACCTGAAGTGAAGCATCGGAATCTATAACTAGTGTCACTGGAATGGTTCAAAACATAGACAGTAAGAAGAGCCAGTCTTCTTGTACTTGAGTCGGCATTGTGCCTTTTGTATTTAATTCCGATGCAATTTCTGTTTTTAATCGTCAATAAGAAAGTCAGAGGGTTACAGTAAAACTGAAGTGAAGCTTCGGAATCTATAACTAGTGTCACAGGAATGGTTCAAAACATAGACAGTAAGAAGAGTCAGTCTTTTTGTACTTAAGTCGGCATTGTGCCTTTTGTATTTAATTCCGATGCAATTTCTTTGTGTCATCGTCAATACGAAGGTCAGAGGGATACAGTAAAGCTGAAGTGAAGCATCGGAATCTATAACTAGTGTTCAGGAATGGTTCAAAACAAAGACAGGAAGAAGAGTCAGTCTTCTTGTACTTAAGTCGGCATGGTGCCCTTTGTATTTAATTCCGATGCAATATCTGTGTTTCTTCGTCAATAAGAAGGTCAGCTGGATACAGTTAACCTGAAGTGAAGCATCGGACTCTATAAATAGTGTCACAGGAATGGTTCAAAACATAGGCAGTAAGAAGGAGCAGTCTTCTTGTACTTGAGTCGGCATTGTTGCTTTTGTATTTAATTCTGATGAAATTTCTGTGTTTGATCGTCAATTAGTCGGTCAAGGGATACAGTAAACCTGAAGTGAAGCATCGGAATCTATAACTAGTGTCACAGGAATGGTTCAAAACATAGACATTAGGAAGAGTCAGTCTTCTTGTACTTAAGTCGGCATTATGCCCTTTATATTTAATTCTGATGCAATTTCCATGTTTCATCGTCAACAAGAAGGTCAGAGAGATACAGTAAAACTGAAGTGAGGCATCGGAATCTATAACTAGTGTCACAGGAATGGTTCAAAACATAGACAGTAAGAAGAGTCAGTCTTCTAGTACTTAAGTCGGCATTGTGCCTTTTGTATATAATTCCGATGCAATTTCTGTGTTTCATCGTCAATAAGAAGGTCAGCTGGATACAGTAAACCCGAAGTGAAGCATCGGAATCTATAACTAGTGTCACAGGAATGGTTCTAAACATAGGCAGTATGGAGAGCCAGTCTTCTTGTACTTGAGTCGGCATTGTGCTTTTTGTATATAATTCCGATCAAATTTCTGTGTTTGATCGTCAATAAGAAGGTCAGAGGGATACAATAAACCTGAAGTGAAGCATTGGAATCTATAACTAGTGTCACTGGAATGGTTCAAAGCATAGACAGTAAGAACAGTCAGTTTTCTTGTACTTAAGTCGGCATTGTGCCTTTTGTATTTAATTCCGATGCAATTTCTGTGTTTCATCGTCAATACGAAGGTCAGGGGGATACAGTAAACCTGAAGTGAAGCATCTGAATCTATAACTAGTGTCACAGGAATGGTTCAAAACATAGAGATTAAGAAGAGTCAGTCTTCTTGTACTTAAGTCGGCATTGTGCCTTTTGTATTTAATTTCGATGCAATTTCTGTGCTTGTTCGTCAATAAGAAGGTCAGTTGGATGCAGTAAACCTGAAGTGAAGCTTCGGAATCTATAAGTAGTGTCACAGGAATGGTTCAAAACATAGACAGTAAGAATGGCCAGTCTTCTTGTACTTGAGTCGGCATTGTGCCTTTTTATTTAATTCCGATGAACTTTCTGTGTTTGATCGTCAATAAGAAGGTCAGAGGGATCCAGTAAACCTGAAGTGAAGCATCGGAATCTATAACTAGTGTCACAGGAATGGTTCAAACCATAGACAGTAAGAAGTACTTAAGTCGGCATTGTGCCTTTTGTATTTAATTCAGATGCAATATCTGTGTTTCATCGTTAATAAGAAGTCAAAGGGGTACAGTAAACCGGAAGTGAAGCATCGGAATCTGTTACTAGTCTCACAGGAATGGTTCAAAACATAGACAGTAAGAAGAGTCAGACTTTTTGTACTTAAGACGGCATTGAGCCCTTTATATACAATTCCGATGCAATTTCTGTGTTTCAACGTCAATACGAAGGGCCGAGGGATACAGTAAACCTGAAGTGAAGCATCGGAATCCATAACTACTGTCACAGGAATGGTTCAAATCATAGACAGTAAGAAGAGCCAGTCTTCTTGTACTTGAGTCGGCATTGTGCCTTTTGTATTTAATTCCGATGCAATTTCTGTTTTTAATCGTCAATAAGAAGGTCCAAGGGATACAGTAAACCTGAAGTGAAGCATCGGAATCCATAACTAGTGTCACAGGAATGGTTCAAAACATAGACAGTAGGAAGAGCAAGTCTTCTTGTACTTGAGTCGCCATTGTGCCTTTTGTATTTAATTCCTATGCAATTTCTGTTTTTCATCGTCAATAAGAAGGCCAGAGCGATACAGTAAACCTGAAGTGAAGCATCCGAATCTATAACTAGTGTCACAGCAATGGTTCAAAACATAGAGAGTAAGAAGAGCCAGTCTTCTTGTACTTAAGTCGGCATTGTGCCTTTTGTATTTAATTCCGATGAATTTTCTGTGTTTGATCGTCAATAAGAAGGTCAGAGGGATACAGTAAACCTGAAGTGAAGCATCGGAATCTATAACTAGTGTCACAGGAATGGTTCATACGATAGACAGTAAGAAGAGTCAGTGTTCTTGTACTGAAGTCGGCATTGTGCCTTTTGTATTTAATTAAGATGCAATATTTGTGTTTCATCGTTAATAAGAAGTCAAAGGGACACAGTAAACCTGAAGTGAAGCATCGGAATCTGTCACTATTGACACAGGAATGGTTCAAAACATAGACAGTAAGAAGAGTCAGACTTTTTGTACTTAAGACGGCATTGAGCCTTTTGTATATAATTCCGATGCAATTTCTGTGTTTCATCGTCATTACGAAGGTCCGAGGGATACAGTAAACCTGAAGTGAAGCATCGGAATCCATAACTACTGTCACAGGAATGGTTCAAATCATAGACAGTAAGAAGAGCCAGTCTTCTTGTACTTGAGTCGGCATTGTGCCTTTTGTATTTAATTCCGATGCAATTTCTGTTTTTCATCGTCAATAAGAAGGTCCAACGGATACAGTAAACCTGAAGTGAAGCATCGGAATCCATAACTAGTGTCACAGGAATGGTTGAAACCATTGAGAGTAAGAAGACTGAGTCTTCTTGTACTTGAGTCGGCATTGTGTCTTTTGTATTTAATTCCGATGAATTTTCTACGTTTGATCGTCAATAAGAAGGTCAGAGGGATACAGTAAACCTGAAGTGAAGCATCGGAATCTATAACTAGTGTCACAGGATAGGTTCAGAAACATAGACAGTAAGAAGAGTCAGTCGTCTTGCACTTAAGTCGGCATTGTGCATTTTGTATATAATTCCGATGCAATTTCTGTGTTTCATCGTCAATAAGAAGGTCAGCTGGATACAGTAAACCTGAAGTGAAGCATCGGACTCTATAACTAGTGTAACAGGAAAGGTTCAAAACATAGGAAGTAAGAAGGAGCAGTCTTCTTGTACTTGCGTCGGCATTGTTCCTTTTGTATTTAATTCTGATGAAATATCTGTGTTTGATCTTCAATAAGTAGGTCAAGGGATACAGTAAACCTGAAGTGAAGCATCGGAATCAATAACTAGTGTCACAAGAATGGTTCAAAACATAGACAGTAGGAAGAGTCAGTCTTCTTGTACTTAAGTCGGCATTATGCCATTTGTTTTTAATCCTGATGCAATTTCTATGTTTCATCGTCAATAAGAAGGTCAGGGGGATACAGTAAAACTGAAGTGAAGCATCGGAATCTATAACTAGTGTCACAGGAATGGTTCAAACTATAGACAGTAAGAAGTACTTAAGTCGGCATTGTGCCTTTTGTATTTAATTCCCATGCAATATCTGTGTTTCTTCGTCAATAAGAAGGTCAGAGGGACACAGTAAACCTGAAGTGAAGCATCGGAATCTATAACTAGTGTCACAGGAATGGTTCAAAACTAAGACAGTAAGAATGGTCAGTCTTCTTGTACTTGAGTAGGCATTGTGCCTTTTTGATTTAATTCCGATGAATTTTCTGTGTTTGATCGTCAATAAGAAGGTCAGAGGGATCCAGTAAATCTGAAGTGAAGCATCGGAATCTATAACTAGTGTCACAGGAATGGTTCAAACTATAGACAGTAAGAAGTACTTAAGTCGGCATTGTGCCTTTTGTATTTAATTCCGATGCAATATCTGTGTTTCTTCGTCAATAAGAAGGTCAGAGGGACACAGTAAACCTGAAGTGAAGCATCGGAATCTATAACTAGTGTCACAGGAATGGTTCAAAACATAGACAGTAAGAAGAGTCAGTCCTCTTGTACTTAAGTCGGTATAATGCCTTTTGTATATAATTCCGATCCAATTTCTGTGTTTCATCGTCAATAAGAAGGTCAGCTGGATACAGTAAACCTGAAGTGAAGCATCGGAATCTATAACTAGTGTCACAGGATTGGTTCAAAACATAGACAGTAAGAAGAGTCAGTCTTCTTGTACTTGAGTCGGCATTGTGCCTTTTGTATTTAATTCCTATGCAATTTCTGTTTTTCATCGTGAATAAGAAGGTCGGAGGGATACAGTAAACCTAAAGTGAAGCATCGGAATCAAAAACAAATGTCACAGGAATGGTTCAAAACATATTACAGTAAGAAGAGTCAGTCCTCTTGTACGTAAGTCGGCATTGTGCCTTTTGTATTTAATTAATATGCAATTTCTGTGTTTCATCGTCAATAAGGAGGTCAGAGGGATACAGAAAACCTGAAGTGAAGCATCGGAATCTATAACTAGTGTCACCGGAATGGTTCAAAACATAGACAATAGAAAGAGTCGGTCTTCTTGTACTTCAGTCGGCATTGTGCCATTTGTATATACTTCCGATCCATTTTCTGTGCTTCATCGTCAATAAGATGATCAGAGGGATACAGTAAACCTGAAGTGAAGCATCGGAATCTATAAATAGTGTCACAGGAATGGTTCAAAACATAGACAGTAAGTAGAGCCAGTCTTCTTGTACTTGAGTCGGCATTGTGACTTTTGTATTTAATTCCGATGCAATTTCTGTGTTTCATCGTCAATAAGAAGGTCGGAGGATACAGTAAACCTGAAGTGAATGGTTCAAAACATAGACAATAGAAAGAGTCGGTCTTCTTGTACTTCAGTCGGCATTGTGCCTTCTGTATTTACTTCCGATGCATTTTCTGTGCTTAATCGTCAATAAGAAGGTCAGGGGGATACAGTAAACTTGAAGTGAAGCATCGGAATCTGTAACTAGTGTCACAGGAATGGTTCAAATTATAGACAGTAAAAAGAGACAGTTTTCTTGTTCTTAAGTCGGCATTGTGCATTTTGTATTTAATTCCGATGCAATTTCTGTGTTTCATCGTCAATACGAAGGTCAGAGGGAAACAGTAAACCTAAAGTGAAGCATCGGAATCTATAACTAGTGTCACAGGATCGGTTCAAAACATAAACGGTAAGAAGAGTCAGTTTTCTTGTACTTAAGTTGGCATTGTGCCTTTTGTATTGAATTCCGATGCAATTTCTGTGCTTCGTCGTCAATAAGAAGGTCAGCTAGATACAGTAAACCTGAAGTGAAGCATCGGAATCTATAACTAGAGTCACAGGAATGGTTCAAATCATAGACAGTAAGAAGAGCCAGTCTTCTTGTACTTGAGTCGGCATTGTGCCTTTTGTATTTAATTCCGATGAATTTTCTGTGTTTGATCGTCAATAAGAAGGTCAGAGGGATACAGTAAACCTGAAGTAAAGCATTGGAATCTATATCTAGTGTCACAGGAATGGTTCAAACCACAGACAGTAAGAAGAGTCAGTGTTCTTGTACTGAAGTCGGCATTGTGCCTTTTGTATTTAATTAAGATGCAACTTCTGTGTTTCATCGTCAATAAGAAGGTCAGAGGGAAACAGTAAACCTGAAGTGAAGCATCGGAATCTATAACTAGTGTCACAGGATTGGTTCAAAACATAGACAGTAAGAAGAGTCAGTCTTCTTGTACTTAAGTCGGCATTGTGTCTTTTGTATATTATTCCGATGCAATTTCTGTGTTTCATCGTCAATAAGAAGGTCAGCTGTATTCAGTAAACCCGAAGTGAAGCATCGGAATCTATAACTAGTGTCACAGGAATGGTTCTAAACATAGGCAGTATGGAGAGCCAGTCTTCTTGTACTTGAGTCGGCATTGTGCTTTTTGTATATAATTCCGATCAAATTTCTGTGTTTGATCGTCAATAAGAAGGTCAGAGGGATACAATAAACCTGAAGTGAAGCATTGGAATCTATAACTAGTGTCACTGGAATGGTTCAAAGCATAGACAGTAAGAACAGTCAGTTTTCTTGTACTTAAGTCGGCATTGTGCCTTTTGTATTTAATTCCGATGCAATTTCTGTGTTTCATCGTCAATACGAAGGTCAGATGGATACAGTAAACCTGAAGTGAAGCATCGGAATCTATAACTAGTGTCACAGGAATGGTTCAAAACATAGAGAGTAAGAAGAGTCAGTCTTCTTGTACTTAAGTCGGCATTGTGCCTTTTGTATATAATTTCGATGCAATTTCTGTGCTTCTTCGTCAATAAGAAGGTCAGTTGAATGCAGTAAACCTGAAGTGAAGCATCGGAATCTATAACTAGTGTCACAGGAATGGTGCAAAACATAGACAGTAAGAATGGCCAGTCTTCTTGTACTTGAGTCGGCATTGTGCCTTTTTTATTTAATTCCGATGAATTTTCTGTGTTTGATCGTCAATAAGAAGGTCAGAGGGATCCAGTAAACCTGAAGTGAAGCATCGGAATCTATAACTAGTGTCACAGGAATGGTTCAAACCATAGACAGTAAGAAGTACTTCAGTCGGCATTGTGCCTTTTGTATTTAATTCAGATGCAATATCTGTGTTTCATCGTTAATAAGAATCCAAAGGGATACAGTAAACCGGAAGTGAAGCATCGGAATCTGTTACTAGTCTCACAGGAATGGTTCAAAACATAGACAGTAAGAAGAGTCAGACTTTTTGTACTTAAGACGGCATTGAGCCCTTTATATATAATTCCGATGCAATTTCTGTGTTTCAACGTCAATACGAAGGTCCGAGGGATACGGTAAACCTGAAGTGAAGCATCGGAATCCATAACTACTGTCACAGGAATGGTTCAAATCATAGACAGTAAGAAGAGCCAGTCTTCTTGTACTTGAGTCGGCATTGTGCCTTTTGTATTTAATTCCGATGCAATTTCTGTGTTTCATCGTCAATAAGAAGGTCCAAGGGATACAGTAAACCTGAAGTGAAGCATCGGAATCCATAACCAGTGTCACAGGAATGGTTCAAAACATAGACAGTAGGAAGAGCCAGTCTTCTTGTACTTGAGTCGCCATTGTGCCTTTTGTATTTAATTCCTATGCAATTTCTGTTTTTCATCGTCAATAAGAAGGTCAGAGGGATACAGTAAACCTGAAGTTAAGCATCGGAATCTATAACTAGTGTCACAGGAATGGTTCAAAACATAGAGAGTAAGAAGAGCCAGTCTTCTTGTACTTAAGTCGGCATTGTGCCTTTTGTATTTAATTCCGATGAATTTTCTGTGTTTGTTCGTCAATAAGACGGTCAGAGGTATACAGTAAACCTGAAGTGAAGCATCGGAATCTATAACTAGTGTCACAGGAATGGTTCATACGATAGACAGTAAGAAGAGTCAGTGTTCTTGTACTGAAGTCGGCATTGTGCCTTTTGTATTTAATTAAGATGCAATTTCTGTGTTTCATCGTCAATAATAAGGTTAGAGGGAAAAAGTAAACCTGAAGTGAAGCATCGGAATTTATAACTAGTGTCACAGGATAGGTTCAAAACATAGACAGTAAGAAGAGTCAGTCTTCTTGTACTTAAGTCGGCATTGTGCCTTTTGTATATAATTCCGATGCAATTTCTGTGTTTCATCGTCAATAAGAAGGTCAGCTGGATACAGTAAACCTGCAGTGAAGCATCGGAATCTATAACTAGTGTCACAGGATTGGTTCAAAACATAGACAGTAAGAAGAGTCAGTCTTCATGTACTTGAGTCGGCATTGTGCCTTTTGTATGCAATTTCTGTGTTTCATCGTCAATAAGAAGGTCAGAGGGAAACAGTAAACCTGAAGTGAAGCATCGGAATCTATAACTAGTGTCACAGGAAAGGTTCAAAGCATAGACGGTAAGAAGAGTCAGTTTTCTTGTACTTAAGTTGGCATTGTGCCTTTTGTATTTAATTCCGATGCAATTTCTGTGCTTCGTCGTCAATAAGAAGGTCAGCTGGATACAGTAAACCGGAAGTGAAGGATCGGAATCTATAACTAGAGTCACAGGAATGGTTCGAATCATAGACAGTAAGAAGAGCCAGTCTTCTTGTACTTGAGTCGGCATTGTGCCTTTTGTATTTAATTCCGATGAATTTTCTGTGTTTGATCGTCAATAAGAAGGTCAGAGGGATACAGTAAACCAGAAGTGAAGCATCGGAATCTATAACTAGTGTCACAGGAATGGTTCAAACCATAGACAGTAAGAAGAGTCAGTGCAATTTCTGTTTTTCATCGTCACTAAGAAGGTCAGAGGGATACAGTAAACCTAAAGTGAAGCATCGGAATCAAAAACAAATGTCACAGGAATGGTTCAAAACATATTACAGTAAGAAGAGTCAGTCTTCTTGTACGTAAGTCGGCATTGTGCCTTTTGTATTTATTTAATATGCAATTTCTGTGTTTCATCGCCAATAAGGAGGTCAGAGGGTTACAGAATACCTGAAGTGAAGCATCGGAATCTGAAACTATTGTCACAGGAATGGTTCAAAACATAGACAGTAGGAAGAGTCAGTCTTCTTGTACTTAAGTCGGCATTGTGCCTCTTGTATTTTTCCTATGCAATTTCTGTGTTTCATCGACAATAAGAAGGTCAGAGGGATACAGTAAACCTGAAGTGAAGCATCGGAATCTATAACTAGTGTCACCGGAATGGTTCAAAACATAGACAATAGAAAGAGTCGGTCTTCTTGTACTTCAGTCGGCATTGTGCCATTTGTATTTACTTCCGATGCATTTTCTGTGCTTGATCGTCAATAAGAAGATCAGAGGGATACAGTAAACCTGAAGTGAAGCATCGGAATCTATAACTAGTGTCACAGGAATGGTTCAAAACATAGACAGTAAGTAGAGCCAGTATTCGGGTACTTGAGTCGGCATTGTGACTTTTGTATTTAATACCGATGCAATTTCTGTGTTTCATCGTCAATAAGAATGTCAGAGGATACAGTAAACCTGACGTGAAGCATCGGAATCTATAACTAGTGTCACCGGAATGGTTCAAAACATAGACAATAGAAAGAGTCGGTCTTCTTGTACTTCAGTCGGCATTGTGCCTTCTGTATTTACTTCCGATGCGTTTTCTGTGCTTAATCGTCAATAAGAAGGTCAGGGGGATACAGTAAACCTGAAGCGAAGCATCGGAATCTATAACTAGTGTCACAGGAATGGTTCAAAACATAGACAGTAGAAAGAGACAGTTTTCTTGTTCTTAAGTCGGCATTGTGCCTTTTGTATTTAATTCCGATGCAATTTCTGTGTTTCATCGTCAATAAGAAGGTCAGAGGGTAACAGTAAACCTGAAGTGAAGCATCGGAATCTATAACTAGTGTCACAGGAATGGTTCAAAACATAGAGAGTAAGAAGAGTCAGTCTTCTTGTACTTAAGTCGGCATTGTGCCTTTTGTATATAATTTCGATGCAATTTCTGTGCTTCTTCGTCAATAAGAAGGTCAGTTGGATGCAGTAAACCTGAAGTGAAGCATCGGAATCTATAACTAGTGTCACAGGAATGGTTCAAAACATAGACAGTAAGAATGGCCAGTCTTCTTGTACTTGAGTCGGCATTGTGCCTTTTTTATTTAATTCCGATGAATTTTCTGTGTTTGATCGTCAATAAGAAGGTCAGAGGGATCCAGTAAACCTGAAGTGAAGCATCGGAATCTATAACTAGTGTCACAGGAATGGTTCAAACCATAGACAGTAAGAAGTACTTAAGTCGGCATTGTGCCTTTTGTATTTAATTCAGATGCAATATCTGTGTTTCATCGTTAATAAGAAGCCAAAGGGATACAGTAAACCGGAAGTGAAGCATCGGAATCTGTTACTAGTCTCACAGGAATGGTTCAAAACATAGACAGTAAGAAGAGTCAGACTTTTTGTACTTAAGACGGCATTGAGCCCTTTATATATAATTCCGATGCAATTTCTGTGTTTCAACGTCAATACGAAGGTCCGAGGGATACGGTAAACCTGAAGTGAAGCATCGGAATCCATAACTACTGTCACAGGAATGGTTCAAATCATAGACAGTAAGAAGAGCCAGTCTTCTTGTACTTGAGTCGGCATTGTGCCTTTTGTATTTAATTCCGATGCAATTTCTGTATTTCATCGTCAATAAGAAGGTCCAAGGGATACAGTAAACCTGAAGTGAAGCATCGGAATCCATAACTAGTGTCACAGGAATGGTTCAAAACATAGACAGTAGGAAGAGCCAGTCTTCTTGTACTTGAGTCGGCATTGTGCCTTTTGTATTTGATTCCTATGCAATTTCTGTTATTCATCGTCAATAAGAAGGTCAGAGGGATACAGTAAACCTGAAGTGAAGCATCGGAATCTATAACAAGTGTCACAGGAATGGTTCAAAACATAGAGAGTAAGAAGAGCCAGTCTTCTTGTACTTAAGTCGGCATTGTGCCTTTTGTATTTAATTCCGATGAATTTTCTGTGTTTGATCGTCAATAAGACGGTCAGAGGGATACAGTAAACCTGAAGTGAAGCATCGGAAACTATAACTAGTGTCACAGGAATGGTTCATACGATAGATAGTAAGAAGAGTCAGTGTTCTTGTACTGAAGTCGGCATTGTGCCTTTTGTATTTAATTAAGATGCAATTTCTGTGTTTCATCGTCAATAATAAGGTTAGAGGTAAACAGTAAACTTGAAGTGAAGCATCGGAATTTATAACTAGTGTCACAGGATTGGTTCAAAACATAGACAGTAAGAAGAGTCAGTCTTCTTGTACTTAAGTCGGCATTGTGCCTTTTGTATATAATTCCGATGCAATTTCTGTGTTTCATCGTCAATAAGAAGGTCAGCTGGATACAGTAAACCTGAAGTGAAGCATCGGAATCTATAACTAGTGTCACAGGATTGGTTCAAAACATAGACAGTAAGAAGAGTCAATCTTCATGTACTTGAGTCGGCATTGTGCCTTTTGTATGCAATTTCTGTGTTTCATCGTCAATAAGAAGGTCAGAGGGAAACAGTAAACCTGAAGTGAAGCATCGGAATCTATAACTAGTGTCACAGGAAAGGTTCAAAGCATAGACGGTAAGAAGAGTCAGTTTTCTTGTACTTAAGTTGGCATTGTGCCTTTTGTATTTAATTCCGATGCAATTTCTGTGCTTCGTCGTCAATAAAAAGGTCAGCTGGATACAGTAAACCTGAAGTGAAGGATCGGAATCTATAACTAGAGTCACAGGAATGGTTCAAATCATAGACAGTAAGAAGAGCCAGTCTTCTTGTACTTGAGTCGGCATTGTGCCTTTTGTATTTAATTCCGATGAATTTTCTGTGTTTGATCGTCAATAAGAAGGTCAGAGGGATACAGTAAACCTGAAGTGAAGCATCGGAATCTATAACTAGTGTCACAGGAATGGTTCAAACCATAGACAGTAAGAAGAGTCAGTGCAATTTCTGTTTTTCATCGTCACTAAGAAGGTCAGAGGGATACAGTAAACCTAAAGTGAAGCATCGGAATCAAAAGCAAATGTCACAGGAATGGTTCAAAACATAGACAGTAAGAAGAGTCAGTCTTCTTGTACGTAAGTCGGCATTGTGCCTTTTGTATTTATTTAATTTGCAATTTATGTGTTTCATCGCCAATAAGGAGGTCAGAGGGATACAGAATACCTGAAGTGAAGCATCGGAATCTGAAACTATTGTCACAGGAATGGTTCAAAACATAGACAGTAGGAAGAGTCAGTCTTCTTGTACTTAAGTCGGCATTGTGCCTCTTGTATTTTTCCTATGCAATTTCTGTGTTTCATCGTCAATAAGAAGGTCAGAGGGATACAGTAAACCTGAAGTGAAGCATCGGAATCTATAACTAGTGTCACCAGAATGGTTCAAAACATAGACAATAGAAAGAGTCGGTCTTCTTGTACTTCAGTCGGCATTGTGCCATTTGTATTTACTTCCGATGCATTTTCTGTGCTTGATCGTCAATAAGAAGATCAGAGGGATACAGTAAACCTGAAGTGAAGCATCGGAATCTATAACTAGTGTCACAGGAATGGTTCAAAACATAGACAGTAAGTAGAGCCAGTCTTCTTGTACTTGAGTCGGCATTGTGACTTTTGTATTTAATTCCGATGCAATTTCTGTGTTTCATCGTCAATAAGAAGGTCAGAGGATACAGTAAACCTGAAGTGAAGCATCGGAATCTATAACTAGTGTCACCGGAATGGTTCAAAACATAGACAATAGAAAGAGTCGGTCTTCTTGTACTTCAGTCGGCATTGTGCCTTCTGTATTTACTTCCGATGCGTCTTCTGTGCTTAATCGTCAATACGAAGGTCAGGGGGATACAGTAAACCTGAAGTGAAGCATCGGAATCTATAACTAGTGTCACAGGAAAGGTTCAAAGCATAAACTGTAAGAAGAGTCAGTCTTCTTGTACTTAAGTTGGCATTGTGCCTTTTGTATTTAATTCCGATGCAATTTCTGTGCTTCGTCGTCAATAAGAAGGTCAGCTGGATACAGTAAACCTGAAGTGAAGCATCGGAATCTATAACTAGAGTCACAGGAATGGTTCAAATCATAGACAATAAGAAGAGCCAGTCTTCTTGTACTTGAGTCGGCATTGTGCCTTTTGTATTTAATTCCGATGAATTTTCTGTGTTTGATCGTCAATAAGAAGGTCAGAGGGATACAGTAAACCTCAAGTGAAGCATCGGAATGGTTCAAAACATAGACATTAAGAAGAGTCAGTCTTCTTGTACTTAAGTCGGCATTGTGCCTTTTGTATATAATTCCGATGCAATTTCTGTGTTTCATCGTCAATAAGAAGGTCAGCTGGATACAGTAAACCCGAAGTGAAGCATCGGAATCTATAACTAGTGTCACAGGAATGGTTCTTACCATAAGCAGTAAGGAGAGCCAGTCTTCTTGTACTTGAGTCGGCACTGTGCTTTTTGTATATAATTCCGATCAAATTTCTGTGTTTGATCGTCAATAAGAAAGTCAGAGGGATACAATAAACTTGAAGTGAAGCATCGGAATCTATAACTATTGTCACAGGAATGGTTCAAAGCATAGACAGTAAGAAGAGTCAGTTTTCTTGTACTTAAGTCGGCATTGTGCCTTTTGTATTTAACTCCGATGCAATTTCTGTGTTTCATCGTCAATAAGAAGGACAGGGGGATACAGTAAACCTGAAGTGAAGCATCCGTATCTATAACTAGTGTCACAGGAATGGTTCAAAACATAGACAGTATGAAGAGTCTCTCTTTTTGTACTTAATTTGGCATTGTGCCTTTTGTATTTAATACCGTTGCAATTTCTGTGTTTCATCGTCAATAACAAGATCAGAGGGATACAGTAAACCTGAAGTGAAGCATCGGATACTATAACTAGTGTCACAGGAATGGTTCAAACCATAGACAGTAAGAAGAGTCAGTGTTCATGTACTGAAGTCGGTATTGTGCCCTTTGTATTTAATTAAGATGCAATTTCTGTGTTTCATCATCAATAAGATGCTCAGAGGGATACAGTAAACCTCAAGTGAAGCATCGGAATCTATAACTAGTGTCACAGGAATGGTTCAAAACATAGACAGTAAGAAGAATCAGTCTTCTTGTATTTAAGTCGGCATTGTGCCTTTTGTATATAATTCCGATGCAATTTCTGTGTTTCATCGTCAATAATAAGGTCAGCTGGATACAGTAAACCTGAAGTGAAGCATCGGAATCTATAACTAGTGTCACAGGAATGGTTCAAAACATAGGCAGTAAGGGGAGCCAGTCTTCTTGTACTTGAGTCGGCATTGTGCTTTTTGTATATAATTCCGATGAAATTTCTGTGTTTGATCGTCAATAAGAAGGTCAGAGGGATACAGTAAACCTGAAGTGAAGCATTGGAATCTATTACTAATGTCACAGGAATGATTCAAAGCATAGACAGTAGGAAGAGTCAGTCTTCTTTTACGTAAGTCGGCATGGTGCCTTTTTTATTTAATTCCGATGAATTTTCTGTGTTTGATCGTCAATAAGAAGGTCAGAGGGATCCAGTAAATCTGAAGTGAAGCATCGGAATCTATAACTAGTGTCTCAGGAATGGTTCAAACTATAGACAGTAAGAAATACTTAAGTCAGCATTGTGCCTTTTGTATTTAAGTCCGATGCAATATCTGTGTTTCTTCGTCAATAAGAAGGTCAGAGGGACACAGTAAACCTGAAGTGAAGCATCGGAATCTATAACTAGTGTCACAGGAATGGTTCAAAACATAGAGAGTAAGAAGAGTCGGTCTTCTTGTACTTAAGTCGGCATTGTGCCTTTTGTATATAATTTCGATGCAATTTCTGTGCTTCTTCGTCAATAAGAAGGTCAGTTGGATGCAGTAAACCTGAAGTGAAGCATCGGAATCTATAAATAGTGTCACAGGAATGGTTCAAAACATAGACAGTAAGAATGGCCAGTCTTCTTGTACTTTAGTCGGCATTGTGCCTTTTGTATTTAATTCCGATGCAATTTCTGTTTTTCATCGTCAATAAGAAGGTCCAAGGGATACAGTAAACCTGAAGTGAAGCATCGGAATCCATAACTAGTGTCACAGGAATGGTTCAAACATAGACAGTAGGAAGAGTCAGTCTTCTTGTACTTAAGTCGGCATTGTGCCTTTTGTATATAATTCCGATGCAATTTCTCTGTTTCATCGTCAATAAGAAGGTCAGCTGGATACAGTAAACCTGAAGTGAAGCATCGGAATCTATAACTAGTGTCACAGGATTGGTTCAAAACATAGACAGCAAGAACAGTCAGTCTTCATGTACTTGAGTCGGCATTGTGCCTTTTGTATGCAATTTCTGTGTTTCATCGTCAATAAGAAGGTCAGAGGGAAACAGTAAACCTGAAGTGAAGCATCGGAATCTATAACTAGTGTCACAGGAAAGGTTCAAAGCATAGACGGTAAGAAGAGTCAGTTTTCTTGTACGTAAGTCGGCATTGTGCCTTTTGTATTTATTTAATATGCAATTTCTGTGTTTCATCGCCAATAAGGAGGTCAG